>NC_133751.1:132924039-133524039 GCF_036562045.2 Rhinolophus sinicus | reverse complement strand
AAAAAAAGAAGTAAAAAAAACTGTTTCTAATTTTAAAAATGTAAACTTTAACACAATTAATTTTGATGTGTTATATATGGCACAACTGATGAAAGGTAGTGACAATTAGAACATAGATACACACATCAGCCTTTTTTATATTTCCCCATATATCCAATTATACTCAATATTTTGGGATGTTGGAAGACCCAACAATATAAAAAATGTCCTAGAATAGATGGAGTTTTTTTTTTTCTTTTTTTTTTTAATTTTTTTTAAAATTTATTGATGTGACAATTGTTAGTAAAATTACATACATTTCAGGTGTACAATTCTGTATTACATCATCTATAAATCTCATTGTGTGTTCACCACCCAGAGTCAGTTCTCCTTCCATCACCATATATTTGATCCCCCTTACCCTCATCTCCCACCCCCCAACCCCCTTACCCTCTGGTAACCACTAAACTATTGTCTGTGTCTATGAGTTTCTGTTTCTCATTTATTTGTCTTGTTCTTTTGTTGTTTTTGGTTTATATACCACATATCAGTGAAATCACATGGTTCTCTGCTTTTTCTGTCTGACTTATTTCGCTCAGCATTACACTCTCAAGATAGAACACATCCCACATTAAACTCTGTTGATTCTTTAAAGTGTCTGTGTGTGAGTTCTTTTCCTGCCACCAGAAGACCTCCATCTTTGCACAGTCCAGACTTAGTGCTCAACTTCTACACCATGGTTCCAAACAGTTCAACTTCCAGTCACCAGGAAATGTGGTATTGTAGGAGACAGGAGAGTACATTCGAAAGTGGGCCCTAGAGTCACACTGCCTCAATTCAAATCCTGCATTTGCTACTGACTAGCTGTGTGGCCTTGAAAAAATTTAACTTTAGTCCATCTGTAAAGAGATGAAGCAATTTTATTTATCTTACATGGTTATTTTGAGGTTTGAATCCATTGTATGGAAAATAGTGGGCCGGCCCAGTGGCTCAGGTGGTTGGAGCACCATGCTCCTAACACTGCGGTCCCACATGGGCCAGTGAGCTGCGTCCTCTACAGGTAAGATTGTGAACAACAGCTCTCCCTGGAGCTGGGCTGCCTTGAGTAGCTGGAGGTCAGTGTGAGCTGCCGCGGCTGCTGTGTGCTACCGTGTGCTGCCATGAGTGGCTAGTGTCCAGTGTAAGTGGCCAGCAGCCAGCGTGAGTGGCCAGCATCTGGTGAGAGCTGCTGTGAGCTGCTGTGAGCAGCCAACCTACGACTGGCCACCAACTCCCTCAGCCGGGGGGAGCACAAGGCTCATAATACAAGCATGTGTCCTACACAACTAGACTGAGAAACAACAGCTTGAATCAGAGTGGGGGAGAGGTGGAAGAAAGAGGGGAAAAAGGAAAATAGTTAGTGTCTGACATAATAAGCCTTCAATATATTATCATCATCCTTCAATAGGTGATTGGATAAAATTAGATAAAGAAGGTGTGGTACATCTATACAATGGAATATTACTCAGTAATAAGAAAAGATTTAATACCGCCATTTGTAACAACATGGATAGATCTTGAGATTATCATGCTAAGCAAAATAAGTCAGGCAGAAAAGGTCAAAAACCATATCTCACTCATATGTGAGATATAAAACTGAAGACAACAAACAAACAAGACAAACAAACAAAACAAAAACTCATAGACACAGACAACAGTTTAGTGATTACCAAAGGGTAAACGATGAGGGGATGGTAGAAAAGAGTAAAAGGTGGTCAAATATATGGTGACAGAAGGAGATCTGACTTTGGATGGTGAGCGTACAATGTGATACATAGATGATGTGTTACAGAATTGTACACTTGAAACCTACATAATTTTATGAACTAATGTCACCTCAATAAATTTAATAAAACTAAAAAATATGTGAGTTATCATAATCAGTAATTTTAATTATAAACCTGCATATTATTTAGCAAATCAAATGATTTGCAGTTAAGACGACTAACACTCTTTAGAGACAATATAATGAAGGCCAATTCTGGTGCTATCGAAGACATGTTCCACAGTTTGTTGGTCTGCAAATTTATTCTTATCAGTCTGTGATAAGTTTAGACATTGAAAGTGCTTAGAAAATGTACAGCAATATGAAATAATATATTTTTTCTATTGAATAAAAAAACTAACACTTGCATTTAGTATGTCATTTTATTTCATTTTTTCTATTGATTCATTTTATTATAGCTTTTTTTAAAGAACTGGTCTACAGTAAATTGAGATTAAAAAGAAAAACAATAATACTAATATTTTATGACATATAATATAAGAAGCATTAGTCCATAGATATTTTTCATTTTTTGTTTTTTATTTTTAAAATTTTGTTTTCAATTACGATTGACATACAATATTATATTAGTTTCAGGTGTACAAAATGACATAGTGATAAGACATTTATATACCTCACAAAATGATTACCCCAATAAGACTACTACCCATATGACACTGTACACAGTTATTACATATTATTGACTATGTTCCCTATGCTGTACTTTACATCCCCATGACTAACTTTTTTTCAATTATAGTTGACATTCAATATTATTTTATATATATACATACATATATACACCTATGTATGTATATATAAAATATATATATAGTGTTAGATTGTAAAAATGACCATATGTGTTGTAACCATGTAAAGCAATTTTAATAATTGATGGGAAACTTAGGATTGTTTTGTGACCTTCAAATTTTGTTGCCAGGTAAGTCTACTATTAACTTCAAAGTTTTTACTTAACTTCCCAGAATGTAACCTTTAACTTTAAAGCATGCATTAACTAAAGGTCATAAACATGCTTGTTAAAGAAAAAAAAAAGAAAAATGCTTTCTCAAAAAAAATTTTGTTGTCAAAACATTAAAAACAATTTTACTATTGGCTGTGAATGTATGAATATATTTAAAAAACTAGTAAAGCTAATGTTTATTTAGTACACTGTAACTTAAAACATTACAGATATTGAAAATTAAAATTTTATTTATTTGTAAAAAAACTTATCAAGAGTTGTTTGCATAGAATTTCCCTTTTCTTCTCCTTCTATAACTTATAATATGAAATGAGCATTTTTTGTATGCTGTACAGAGTTATCTTACTTTTTTCAAAGTTTGGATCAGCTTCCAATATTTTATCCCTGTGCTATTAATGTTATGAAATATCTCTGAGAGTTCCTTTCTTTAATGTGAACTTTTTGTTGGCATCACTTCCTCTGAGACATCTTCATCCTTTCCTCACAACTACTTTACTCAGGTATGTTAACAAGTTCACCTTCACTAATTTACTATGCCTACATGTTTAAATCTGTTAAGTGGTGCCAGTGTTAACATATCCACTCAGCTAAGTCATCTATAATTCCATTTACATTTCCTTCAAATTGCATTTTTCATTTTCCCCCTATTCCTCTCTTCCACCTCTTTCTCCTCCTTTTTTTGTCCACTGTACTTTCATGTTTGTTGACCATGTCTCCTTCAATTATCCATGTTTATAAAATGTCACACAGATTTACCACTAAGAGACAAGGAGTCAACACAATTGCACACCTTGCTATCTCTGTGTGGATGTGTTAACAGTTGCTCAGAAATCAATCACCAACCAAGTGACCCAGTTGGTCATGGATCATGACACACATCTATTATTTACTTAGTGATTTGTAGAGTGAAGAGCTAGTAGTTGAGTTTGTCCTACTTTGTAATTACTTACAACTCATATACCATGATAGCGGAAACTTACACTGTCATTGGAGGATTGGTGTTACTTAATTAAATCATTGCTACGGAAATGTGTGCATTTAAAATGATGCAAAAGCAAGGACTCCCTGTATTTCATCCATTAATACATCTTAACCTGGCCAATGCTAATTTCTAGAGAGCCTTATGTAAATTAGAAAAAGGTGCCCCCATACCCCCATGGGAGTCCTTTAAGCCACATACTAGCAAGGAGAGCATTATGCACAGAATCACATACACAGCTGTAAATTGCAGCACCTGTTGGAACTATATCCACAACTATCCTAAGAGGCACTTTAACCAACCCATGAGTATGCCCTCATTTCTGGGCAGGGGCGATAGTGGCCTTCTCCTTAGGCAGATCCCTGCCAGGGTGCTCTATTTCCAAAAGTGCATCTCACTTATATGCCATCTCAACTGACTGATATTGCCTATGATTCTTTCCTAACTTAAAACATAAAATAGCTATTGGTCAACAATTAGAATCTTGGAATCACTGCTATTTATTATGAATGAAAGACTCTGTAGAGAGAACCTTTATCTATAGAAAAGAATCTTGAAGGAGTCTTGAATTAAACTAGACCATAAGAGAACTGTATACTTGGCCTCATCCCAAGTCCCCTATCTAACTGTTTTTCCTGAATTGAATGATGGTCTTTTCCCATTCACCCAGAATGATCCTGTTACACAGAAAACAGCACCCTTGGACACATTGCTTTGTTTACTACGAAAATTATAGTTTGATAATACAGTTTCCTTTTTGTGACAATTCACAGAAGTAATTTCTTTCTGATCTTAGTATCAGGGAGAATGATACTTCTCTTAAACAACATTTTTTTTTTCCTTATTGAATTCTGTTACTTATATTTCTTATTTCATATTAATTGCAATGATTAATTTTGTATTAATTAATTTTGTATTAACTTAGGATCAAACTTGTGTTCTGTAGCCAACAGATACATAGCGCAGCACCCTTGACGAGCTTTTCATGTATTAATGTCATGTTTGTTTCACTTTACCTTTCCTTTCGTCATTTTCCCTTTGTCACACTTTTCTCATTCACTAATTTTATCAGTATTTATATCTCATTTTATAAATATATATGTATGTATACGTACATACATATATACGAGCATATATATATATATATATATATATATGCCAAAAAATGTATGCATATATGCCAAAAATGTTCACATTAACATTTTAAGAGATGTTATCTGTGTTACTTTTTGAAGTTGAATTGAATTATGGTAGCAATGTGTAATTATAGAAGTCAAATGTAACTTTTATTTATCTTTTGTTATGGGTCTATATTGAGTATTATAATTTTAATACAGTTTTCCTTGTGTATACATTTTTTGGCTCGTATGTGTGTGTGTGTGTGTGTGTGTGTGTTATATCTTAAAACTTCCAGACATGGTAAGGTACAAATACCTAAATAGATATGAATAAAGACTGATTTTATAAAGAACCTTGAGTCACAAAAGAAGGCATTTGTGTGTAAAACTTTCATATTCAAGTTTGGCATAGAACCAACTGGTGATCAAATTTTGTGAGGAACACAGCACTAAAAATCTTGATAAATTTAAAATACAAAAGCGTTTACTGATTTTTTTATCCAAATATCAGGAATGACCAAGTGTGTGTTTGAAAGTCAGTGATTAGCAAAGAAAGTAAAAATTACAATTTTACAAGATCAGTTTGCAAAGAGCAACATTCTGTTTTCCAAACAAATCAAGCCACCTTAGTAACTTAATTATCAGCTCAATTAGTGACACTTTCCTTATGCGGATGTCACAATTAGCTTTCTGTGGAGGCAGGAAACAATTCAAGGGCATCATGCATTTGTGTTTGATTTATTCCTATAACTAAAGACTTTGTGAGCAAAGTAATACCTGAACGTTCACAAATGCAGTGTGAGATTAATGTTACATAGCAGCTATTGCAGTATCAGAAACAGAACTGTGGGTGTTGCCAAGAGTGACCAAGAAAACAAAGGTAGGATTAATGGGAGGTAATTGATTAGGGCATTAGATTTGGACACCAAGACAATAGTGGGGAAAATTAGAAATCTTTTTTCTCTCACTATTTACAATGAGATAAATCACTTAAGGATTTTTGCAAGAAGTAATTCAATGCTGGAAAGGAAAGGAACACATTACATGGGCCAGAAGGCTGTACCTTTGTGCATGTAATGTATACTACACTTTAACATTATGATATTTATTATTCAAAAGATTTGCTCTAAACAGTTAGCGTTTCTAAATAAAATGGTATTTTACTTCTAATATAAAGCCTTTAAAGTCTGGTTTCCCTTCTTTAGCTATATTTTTACATTAAGGAAATATTTGAAAAATTAATGCCATATGAAATTATCCTTTAGTTCTGGCATTATTTAAACTGATTATTTAAAAAATGTAAGTGCATTTTTTTTCAACAGCCAAATTGTTCAAAATAAAAGAAACTTGAACAAATTTCCTGCCAGTTCACGTCAATTACCTGTGTGAACTATTAATGTAAACAATAACAGGTATCCATGTTGCCTAGAACATTACTTGCAGAATTTAACCACATCTCCTTTTGAATGATTTTAACTTTATATTAGGGACAGTTGACTTGAGCAAGTACTTATGTAACATTATTTTCATAGAGGAATGAAGATTTTGCTTTTTAACATTTAATAGGGTATGTTTTGTTTTGATCATAAGAAGCAGTGCATGCTAATCTTAGAGAATTTGTGAAATACCAACCAACTGAAAAGGTGGAGAAACTGAAATTCCACTACTCAAATAAAACTACTGATTATATTTTAGCATATTTCCTTTCAGATGGGTTTAAAATAATATATATTTTTTATTTTAAAAGTAGTATGGCTTTACTTTATAATTAGAAAATAAACATGTAAATGAAAATATAAATCAACTTAAAAATAACTACTATATAGTTTATGTGATTTGTCTCCTAGTGATTTATAGTCCTGTTTTTTTTCCCCCTCCTTTTCTGCTACCCCCACCCCCACTCCAGTTCAAGCCTTTGTTTCTCAGTCTAGTTTTGTAGGACACAGCTCCCTGGCCCATGCTAGTATTATGAGCCTTGTACGCCCCCACTCCCCTACCCCCCCCCCCCCCACTGAGGCAGTCAGTTGCCAGTCCTTAGAGGCATTTTCAATCATAGCAGGCAGCTGAGAAGATGTGGACAACAGGGATCAGAGTCCTGGATCACCAGGACCAGGGACTTTCTCTGAGAACTAGGACCACACTGCCACCTTTGTACTGGGAACTTCTGCGAATCCTCAGGGTGCATCTATCACTCAGGTGACTCACTGAGTTGGAAAGATGCAAGTTAATATTAAGTGATTGCTAAAGGTAGAAACCCTAGTGTGACATTCCTTGCTCTGGGCAGGATACTGGAAAAACAGCCTTTTGGAGGTGAGGTATGGACTTCAATCTGGCAGGCCTTCTCAAGTATTGGTTTTATCAACTAGCTCATGCTGCTTCTGTCAGGCAGATGAAACCAAAAGTCGTCTGAAAGAATACAGAAACATTTTAGGACTCAAAATTATTTTTGATAATAAGTGTTCATAGAAATAATCAAAGATAACAAAGCAAATAGCAGAATAAAAATGCACAAGCTAAAATCAGTAGAACAATATTCAATAGAAGTTGGTTGAAAGGAAACATGGTTATGGGAATTATTAGACATAGATTGTAATACAATTATGCTCAACTGTGTCCAGGGGAATTAACATGAATTTAAAATTTAGAGAAAGGAACTGGAAACTATAAAAAAGTGATACTGCATATATGAATAAGAATCAACTCGAAATTATGGAGCTGAAAAATATAAGAACTGAAATCAAGAAGATAATGTAGGACTTTTAATAGCAAGTTAGACATAGTTGAGCTAGAAAAAAGCAAAGAGAGACAAAATACAGAAATAACGATGGTAAGAAAGGAGATAATGAGAAAGTCTAATACTCTTTTAGCTGAAATATTAGGAAAAAAGAAAAAAAGCAAAGATGGGCCACAGAGATTTTTCATGAGATAATGTCTGAGAATGTTCCATAATTGATAAAGGAAATATGCAAATACCTTCATGCTACCTTCACTCTTAAGAGTATTATCCGTGGTAGAGATGTTAGGGGTGGCAATTTGGTTCTCTAACATCTGAAGATGCTTCTCTGCCCTGTGGCCTCTAGTGTTGTTCAGTATTCACTCAGTTATTTCTTTGAAGTTAATCCCTGGCTACTTTTAATATTTTAATGTTTTTCACTATCAGCAGACTGAGAAGGAAATTAAGATTTGTTCTTCATGCAGAAAAATAAATGATTCCAGATGGAACTTCAGAGAGGAAGCAAGAAAAAAAGGCAAATAATTTGAATTCAGAAATAAATTTAAATGAACACTGATGAAAGCGATTATGATAATACTGCAGGATTTAAAGCATATAATATTAAAATATATAAAGTATTATTAAAGAAGCCAATTAAAGGTGTTAAAATGTGTTAAAGTGCATGAAACTGACAAGAGGAGGGTAAATGTGTACAGAAAAGTACAAATTTGGTATTTAAAAGGCAGTTTCAGAATTGTACCTAAAATAACAGCATGTATATTTAATGGAAATCATTTAATTGATTAATTCATTGAGTCTAAGAACAAAAGAAAACAAACTTGATGATAAACGCAATGCCACACTTTGCAAATAATGTTGGTTTTCACTAGGTAAGAGTGACTTTAAATCAGTGCTTAACTTGAATATTAGTTTATTATGGAAAAAAAAAAAAAGAGTGGCATGAGTTCATGGAAAAAGCCAAATGGTGATCTTTTTCTCCATTAAAAGGAAGCCTGACTTTTTCCTATCACCACAGAAAGTGTGATGCAAACTAGATAGAGAGATTACAAAAAAAAAAAGAGTGAAATCATAATTTACTCTCATATCTCCATCATGTGTGGAATTAAGAATTGTGGAAAGGAGGGAAAATGAATCAGAAACCAACAGCCATTATTATCTCATAAGGTCTTCAGACAGATCTCTGACTTGATTATTTATACATCAGGGAAACAATGACAAAATTTGAAAGCTGTCCTCAGGAGTAATATTGTCTGATTTCAGAAGACTAATATTCTGTAAACAAAGGAACATGAAGCCTAACATATTAAGTACATGAAGAGAGCTAACATTTCTAAAACACTTATAAAGGTATAAAGAAGCCCTATGAATAGTGAAAGGGGATAAGAACGATTTCAAATACATTAATTTTTATGTATTTTTCTTATTAATTTGCAAGAAGGAAACATATTTGCAGTAGGATAAGTTTGGGGATTATAACAACTCTAAAATGCTGACTATTTTTGTAAATGTGCAAAACACTTAAAATAGAACCAAATGCTGCATATTTTAACAAGTAAAAGGAAGCTATCAACAACTTATGATGTTACATCACATAATAAGAAATATATGTTTTCTTGTTCTTCAAATACATTTTAATGAACGTGAAATAGAATAGTTCTTATCTCGCGCTAATACATTTTGAATTCATTGGAATAGTGTTTGACTTGAACTTTAATAGAGTCAAATCAAAAAGGATGATGAAAATACTTATAAGATTTTTTGGTCTAAAACTAGAAATTTTTTAACAGTTACAAATGTTAGTTAATAGAGCTAACTAAAGGGGCATTAATAGTTTGCATCTATTAAAGTTTATTCCAAGGGCTTACCTGGAACACATAGCATACACTTAGTATATATGCTTAGCATGCATATGCTTGTTGAAAAATTGAAAATTACTGTGTATGAGGAAAAAAAACAAAAACATGATTTTTAAAAAAATCCTCACTCATCAATAGTTCTAAACTGTATTTTTTTAATTTGATAAAAATCTATGACTTTCCTTGTTGCAAAATGTAAATATGCAATCTATATTTAAAAATCTGTACATTTTGGATACAATTTTCAGAGGAGAGCTCATAATGAGATATCTCTGGGCTACATGGAATCCATCTAATGCCAAAAATCTTAGTGAAGACACAAAAATTCTTAAAACTCAAAAGTAGCGGGGCTAGATTTTCATGTATTTTTAAAATTTAAATTTCATTCTTGTCTTTCTTTTATATATGTGTGTGTGTGTGTATATATATATATATATATATATATATATATATATATATATATTAATTATTAGATTTAAGCTCTTGATTATTGATATTTTTCCTGTATACTCCACACACACGCTAACACAGGATTATGTATATGTACATGCCTACTGTGCGTCGTGCTATAGATATGTGAGCACCAGCACAAATTTTGTACATAAACATTATCCCAAATCATGGTGCTCAGCTTATGTAGGGATTAGATTTTGAAGAAACTGAATAAGATAAAGAATCACATGCGATCAAACACATCACCCTTAAATCTCTAGGACTTTGGCCCTAATGAGTTCAAAGTCAAGCAATTCATTATTCAGCCAAATCTTCTTCAACACTTAATTAGTGTCAGGTATAGTGCAAGACGCTGGAAATACAAAATGGCAAAAATCCCTAACCTCATGAAATTTATGCTTTAGCAGGTGAGACAGAGAGTAAACACCATAAATACATTTTATATGTTTTATAGAATGATGAGCTAAAGAGGGGGAAAAAGCACTTTTGATTATCTTTGCTTTTCAGCTTTCCCTATAACACAGGAAAAGGCAAGAGAGTAAGTAAAGGAATCTGTGGCTTTCCTTCCTCCTCTCTACTTAGCTCTTATTGTTACATTCAGATACTTTCAACTCTGGAATTATATAGTATTAGATATAATACATCTTATGAATTCTAGATTTTTGCAGAACTCAGACTACCCCAAACACCCATTTAAAAATAGATGCATCGTATCTGCAAAATGTTTTGAGGCACAGGATAGAATAAACAGTATATTTTGAGACCAGTATGAAGAAAAAGTCCCTTAGCTGAGTGAGCCTAGCTGATTATATGTATATCTTCATGTAAATATATTTTATTTGATTTTATTATTTTATTCTATTCTCACCAATGAATTCCTTTTTCAAATTTATCATTTTTGGATTTTATCCTTTTTTAAAATTTATGTACTAGTTCCTCTTGATATCATTTCATAGAGGTCTTCATATCTTCATCTTTAAAGATCTTCCATTCCTTGAAGTCCATACCATTGTAAGGTTTTTGATTCTGCATTATCTATTATTACTCTGATCTCTGGCGCTTTCACGTCTCTGAACAGCATAGCATCTTTTCTCTGATGTTCCATGCTTGAGCTCTTCATGTTTTCTCTTACGATTCCAATCTTTACTTCTCCGTCAGTAAGTATTATATCTGAATCTTCAATGATTCCCTCTCTTAATTTTCAGGATCATAATTTCATTATCTTCTGGAAACCTCTATCTTCATGTGTTATGTGAATTGGCGTAGAATTAACTCCTGGTTATTTGCAGAACGTGAAAAGTATTCACGAGACTCTACAAAGTGGGAGAGCAAGAAAGTTTTATTGAAAGTCAGGCAGAGAGAGAGTTCTGTTTGGAACTGGCAAAAGGCATTGCCAGGGCATTCAGATGGAAAAAGCTGCTGAGACAGAGGGATATGAGAGATACTGGCAAAAGGAGTTTGGCCAGGATAGAGTCCAATGGAGACATCTGTGCCAGGTTTCCGGTTAGCTCGAATTTAATATTTTTCTAAGCAGGATGTAAGGTGTTATCAGTTTGCAGGGGGACTGCCATTTCAATTGGCTTCTCCTGGGAACTGTCCTGTTCCCATCTATTGTAGATGTCAGCTTGCAGGGAGTTTCTTTTGTGATTGGGAACCGTTCTGTTCCTACCTGTGATGGTTGTAAGGTGCTTGTCAGCTTGCATGTGCAGTGTTAGCCAGGGGAGTCAGAGTCAAGGGGTGATTGTTTAAGCTGGTTCCTGCCAGCTCACAAGGTAACTCCTGTTAACTATTTGCCTGTCCCATCCTGCCAGCTCACAAACCTGCTCCTGTTAACTCTTTAATTCTCTCATCATTATGTATACAATAGTACCTCGGGTTTCGAAAGTAATCCATTCTGGATGACCGTTCAAGTTCTGAAACATTCAAAAACTGAGGTGTTGTTTCCCCATAGAAAGTAATGCAAAATGGATTAATCCGTTCCACACCTTTAAAATCAACTCCCCAAACTGCAACTTTAGCATGAATTTTACTATCTAATGACACTGCAGATTCATAAAATTTACGGTGTTTGTAAACCAAAATGTTTGCAAACGGAGATGTTCGAAAACCAAGGTACTACTGTACTTCAATCCAAAGTATCTAATAATGAAGATATCACTTTCCTTCCCATAGTTGACTTTTCCTGTGTCTGTTTATTATAATTAATCTTTTAGAATTAAAGTTTTAGAATCATTCCTGATGTCTTATCTTCTCTAGTTTTCTACATTCAATCATTAATTACTATTGTTTTGCATCTATACATTCTCTTCCCTTTTTTTATTATCAATATCAGGGCTATCATGTGTGGTCACTCTTGTAGTGCAATGCACAACTCCAGGGCTTCTATTCACATAATCTATGATGGAAACAGAACCGTTTAGCGGTATAGAGTCATCTCCTTAAAGCATTTGTCTGATCTATTATTTTCCTCTAATTAAATAGCAGCAATATGGGAGAGTGAAAAGTACACAGGGAATAGGATCTGATAATTTATGAAAAGTGTCTCTCTAGGGTGATCTCTGGCACAATATTTAAAATCTCTGGGATTCAAATTTTATCTTCCATAAGAATAATTGCAAAGTAGGAAATTTTTGAAAAGCAGAGATTTACCTTAAGAGGAAATGTTACTTGGGTATTATGGTGGAGACTTCTGGGTATCAGAGAGCAGAATAAAGATCTCAGGCACTTAATAAAAAAGAATAAAACAGAAAATAAAGGTGGCATGCGAATGTGAAAGAACATCAAATGCCAATCTTTCATATATCAAAAGTTGATCAGCATTGGACTGGATAATCCACTGAAATTGCTAAATACATGTAAATATGGAAGATTAAATACATACCATAATTTCTCATCTTTCTAAACCTTATAGTGAAAACTCAAACTACAAAAAAGACACTGGAAAGAATGCATGATTAATTTAGTCCTTCAGGTTGTTTTTTAACTTTTCTCTCATCCCACATATTGAATGGAACCTCTGTGAAGATAGGTGGTACAGTGGAATTAAGTGATAGGAAAATTTGGTGCTAACGAATGGTGTTCACAAGCTATCCATTATCTAACCCTGTCATTGAAATGAAGTAATTAATTTGCATGGCAAAATTGAAAATTACTGTGTATGAGGAAAAAAAACCCAAAGTTTATTAAGGTTACAATGTTTATTAAGGTTACAATGAAGAGACTATCTGAAGATCAGGATCTTTCTGCAATTAATTGAGCTAGCACTGAACATTTTCTTGTGATAATTAAAATTTTTGCTTTTATAGATATACTTGATCTTTGAAATCTTCCACATTTTCTCCTTCAACCTTATACCAGCTAAAATGGTTTTGTAGTTAATCAAATCAATGCAATTAAACCACTTGTTGAAGATAAAAAATAGGACAGAAGATAAATATCTTATTTTAAACATTGCAGCAGCTTTTCTAAAGATGTTGTTTTCATTATAATGAATTTGTGTTTGAAAAAATAATGTCTTAAATGATTAAAAAAATCTAATCACTTTTTAAAGAATAAAACAAATTAAAATGTATTAGTAAAATATGCATACTCCTGAAAAAAATAATAACAGCTTAAAATATAGGATTTTTATTCAAACAAACAAAAAGATTGAAACTAGCATTTAACTTTAAAAGAATTTGCTGAAAATGTTCTACTTTCCTTGTCAACAATGAAATATATTTTAGCTAAATGTTGTTTTTGGTTTGGGGAGAAAGTTGCAGCATGCTTTAAGTTCTCATTAATTACAGCATTAATCAGTGGTTAATTGTAATTGTTTAGCCTGTAGAAAAAGTGGAAGTAGAATTAGATTCTGACTGCAAGTCAAATAAACTTTGCTTTTCTTATTGATTAAAGCATTTTTAAGACAGATATTCAATAAGGTTTGCTTAACAAAATTTGGTAGTGTTTGGGCAATGTGATGAATAATCACTGAAGTCAGTTGCTATGTCAAATTCTGTATCTTTTTTTGTGTTAACTTGTATTCTTCAATAATACGTGACAATCTTAGTATTGTCTTTCCAATATCAGTGTATAACTGCAGTTAAGTTTTTGAGTAGTTATAGAATGTATTATATTATCTTGCTTTGTGGATTTCAAGTTTGATATTGAAATCAATCATTTCTCTATTTTCAAATATGTTTTCTTGTATTTTATTTAGAAGCAATTTAAAATGTGATAAATTCTCCCCATAGATTTCCCCAGTACTATTGATATCTCTAGTTAATGAACATGTTAAAGATAAGAATTGTGAATCTTATCAGTTTCAACTCCTCTTTTGCATCTAAGAGCACTCTTTTGTTTGTAATACAGAGGAGAAAATTGAAGACCTAACCTTGTCTCAACAGAATGTCAGGAAATAAATAAAAACCCCATTACAAAATGTGAAAGTGTTAATAACATGCCATGTCTAGTTTCTGAGTTTGGGAAAATATGGTGGTTCTAGGAGCCCATCCTTCCCCTAATAACTAATTATACTCAGAATCTCTGTATAGTATTTTCTTAACAGAAATTGTTCACTGAAGAAATACCTGATTTCGGCATTCTTTAGCTTCTCTTTCATCAGTGTCTAAATTATCCATACATTTTCTAAATCCTGTGCTAATAGACCTCTGCAGTCAAATGCTAAATGTTATTAACCTCAACAAATTGGATTCCTGATGAATCCATGTTCTTTTTTGAAATCATGTCAGGAAGTCATCACAGAACCCCAACTGAGGCTTGTCTAATGGCTCTGTGAAAGCACCCAGGCTACTTGGTCTTTGAACTTGATGATTTTGATGCCATCTTTTGGTGGTTTATGAAATAATTACAAACACTAAAATGCAATTCTTCTTTCTATTCAATAACTATTTATTTGGTATGAGTTATGAGTAGTATGCTGGTGTCTGTGTTTGGATCTGTTGGCTCTAAGAATGGAACGCAAACATGTCCACAGTATTGCTTCATTCATTCAGTACATTTGGGTAGTGGTATAGGATTCTTGTGTCTGGTGCCCAGAGATCATGGTCTCATGTACCCAAAGAATGAGAACGTGGACTAGGGAGGAGAGATAGAGGAGCAAAGATTTTTATTAAAGCAAAAGTATAGCCCTCTTAAGAGAGGGAGTACCCGAAACTGGGATGCCCGCTGGTTAAGGCAAAGGGCTCTTACTTTTATACTTTCTTTGCATGCTTGGGGAAGGGAGTTGGTGACTTCTGATGGATTCTGTCTACCAGATTTGCTTTGTGCAGTCTAAAGGGATTTAAGAAATAACCCATTTATCACTAGAGAAATCTCACATTGTTGCCCTGGAGTGAGTCATTCCAGAACCTGGAGTGCCAAGATATGCCTGCCTTTGTTTATCCTACTGAGGACTTCCCTGTTTACCTAACAAACTAACCTGTCTCACTCAGTAGAAGTGGTTTTACAGAAGTAAATTTCATATCTTTGTAATCTTCTTCAAGCTTGGGGCACTGAGCATAATTTAACTGTTCTATAACTTGAGTTAATAATAAGATAGGGAATTATAATATCATCCATTAATTTGTATTTTATGTATCTCCTTCTGTGGGTTCATAAGCAACTTTCAGAGCGCAAGGCTAAAATGTTGCCATTTCCAAACACACAGAAAAGACCTCCACTCAGCTGTTGTTTTTGTTGTTGCTTTCTTCCATAGCCTAGGCATATATGGGCAGCTCCAAGCTTAGGACTAGTAATAGAGTTATCTCTGCAATATCTTGCACAGTACCCATGTATCTTTAAGAGCCCCCTATACTGTGTTCACCTCTGTGATTTTTGGTTCTATTTTAAGATCTCTAATTCTTTACTGCCTTATTAGCTCTTTAATGTTTGTCTGATGGTCTTTATATATTGTCCTTCGTTTTTAGAGTTCCTAAGCAGGATGGTTGGTCTGGATTCCAAATTTACCATTAGCAGAGTTGATGTCCTCTCCTGCCATTAGTAAGCCCTCTTGTAATTGCCTCCTCACACTCACATGCTCCCCCTCAGCTTTAATATTTGAAGAGCAATAAGACCCCCAGTACTTCCATTCTTGTCATTTGTATTTGTCATAGCAGTGTTAATAATAAAAAGGGAAGTCCTCTTCAAATTTCTGATTTTTAGCAACATTTTTATCAAAACTTTCAGTTTCCAATCATTTCTCCTGTTTCTGTTTTTGTTCTCTGTTTCTTTCATTGGTGGTACTTTAGTCTTTCAAGTGTATATCAGCAAGGTGTTAATGGTTAAAAGTAATGGAATTATCTTAACTACAAAGTCAGTTGCAGGAGTAAGAAAATGGAATAAGAGAACTTGGAAGGAAAGATGGCTTTGGAAAGTAGGCTCTCTCACAGAAAAATTACAGAGCATGCACAGTTTTAAAACTACTTTCCAAATGGGAACACCAGGAGGGAATAGATTGAGGGTCTATGGGGAGCAATAGAAGGACTCTCTACCCTGAGCATTACAAATGATTGAGATTAGGCACTGGGTTCAGGAACTGTGGCTGTTCGGAAGAAGATCTAATGTCTGACCTGTAAGGCAAATTGTCATGTTTCAAATGAAGGTTGGGAAATAAACTGTACCATCATTTCAAATGCCATATATATTAGCATGAATAAAAATGTGAGAAAAAAATCAGTTTCATAATGAAAATCTATTAGGTTCTATCATTTATTTAATTTACTTATTAGTATCATATTAGTTTTACTAGAGATGCCGTACAAACTACCACAAACTAGGTGGCTTAAAAAAAACAAATTCTCTCACATTTCTGGAGGCTTTGAGTCCAAAATCAAAGTGTGGACAAGACCATGCTCCCTCTGGAAGTTCTAGGAAAGAATTGTTTATTTCTTCTTCCTAGCCTCTGGTGGCTCCCACGATCCTTGGTAATTCTTGGCTTATAACCGATTCACTTCAATTTCTTCCCCATATTCAAATCGACTTCTTCCTTCTGAGTGTTGATGGACCCTGTCCTATTATAAGGACAATACACATTGGATTCAAGGCCCATCTTAATCCAGTAGGACCTCATTTTAATTAATCACAGCTGCATAGACCTTATTTCTAAATATGGTCACATTCTGAGATCCAGGTGGGCAGAGTTTTTTAGAGGGTTCCATTCAACCTACTAGAAGTATAATTGTCACCATTTATAGCAACAGCTAAGTATGAATATCATTACATGTGCCGTACTGCCTTTATTATTCTATTGTATTACAATCTTCTGTCCTAGATTCATATACCTCGTCCTAGTTCATTTCTTTTTTCATTTGTGGATTGGATTCAATTACCCATTCAACAAGCATTCATTTTGTGTCTAGTAGGTGCTATGCACTTTGTTAGACATTTAGAATACAACAATGAATAAAACATAATAGATGAAAAAACAGAACATAATGGGAGAGTTAAGCCTCCAAATTTCCAGCAATAATAAGTTGAGATTTTGAATGCCTGTATTACAAATGATACATTCCAAGTAGAGGAAACAGCATGAAAGAAAATGACAGCTTTGAAACATCATGGTGAGTTTTGACAAACGTAAGCAGTTCTATATGGTGAGATTATACAAGGAAAACTTAGGTGAGAAGGGAAGCTAGGGAAGTATTCAAGAGCCAAATTATTCATATCTTTTATAACCTCCTAGACAAGCTGACCATAGTTCTCTTGCTATTAAAAAGTCACTATGGGTTTTAACCTGGATGAGGAAGATCTGATAAAATGATTCAATTGGTATTTCAATTTTTTTTCACTTGGTTCAAATTGCTATAAATTAAAGTTATTGTTGTCTACTAACCTTCAGGTTTGCACATTCTAATCTTACGGGGTATTTTTACATTGCTTCTAAATTTCAGGAAAATATTTCTTAAAGAAAAGATGAGTTTGCTGCCCACCACCCTCATCCCACAGCTGACTATCCACCAGAGTAAATTTTGAAGATTTAGTTGTTACATGGGGTTTTATAATTTGAATTACATAAGTAAAATTATGTCTGTGATAGTGAGTGTCCTATGGACACTTTGAGATACTGGGAGAAATCATGAGATTGTTTTGATTCTTTATTCAAGGGTGTGGGAAGTGTCACCATCTTGCTCCTCATCCCCATTATTATTGCTGTTGGATCAATTTTACAGTGCAAACAAGAGAAAGTATTTTTTTCTGATTCCATAATATGATACTATCTTGTTTATAGTATCAATTACACACACACACACACACACACACACACACACACACACACACTATTCTTTGATCAATGTCTTTTAACTGCCTGTTATGGTAAATATCTTTGAAGGACCTGATTATAAGGAACATAAGGATCTTTCCTTTGGCTATAGATGATAAGAGTACTTAAGTTATCTAGGGGACATTCTCAAAGTACCAAACTGAGAGAATGAAAAGCTGTAGGATATCAACCAGGGATTTATGTGAAGATACTCAGAAAGAGAAACATGCAAAAGAGGACAGGCAGAGTATGAATTTTGTGATGTGGCAATGAGCCTACAGGTTTTGATACTAAGAAAACATGACCTTGGAAAGTCGTGCAGTTGGGAGAGTGGATACACATAGTTTAACAACCCTCTCAGAGCATATAGATTTGTGTGAAAGCAATCCCACTGGGCAAGGATTCAGAGAGGCGCCTTTTTTTTCTTTTTCAACTGGCTCCACAGTAATAAATAATGTTAAAGCCCTTCTGAAATCAGTAAGAAATTATAACAAACAATTATAACACAGAAAAAATAAATTCAAATAGCACTAAGTTGAAAAGCATTGTGTTTGTAGATAATACATGTTTTTTATGAGATGACAGACTTTGGCTAAGAGATTGTAAGTATATTCTCCTGAGATAAAGTGATTTAAGATTTAGGGATTGCAGGTAGGATAAATAGTCATATTAGAGCCTGAATCATTTGTAGGAATCAGAGCATCACTGAGTGGAGAAAAACAACTATAAACTTGGTACTAGAAAGTAAATAGACCAAGTTTGTATTCTTCACAGAAATGGTTTTGGCACAGTGAGTTTCTCTTTTTCAGCCTTATCCTTGCTGTGTTACATTAAGCATTTATACTCGAGAATCCAGAACTAAAGCTATTTTATTGGGATTGCTGCAATAAAATGGGTGGATTACTTTCTAACTGTGATAATCCATAATTTAAAATCTGTTAGAGAATAAAGTATTTTCTAAAAAATGAACACTGAATTATATGAAAACTTAAAGATGAATAGGAAGAATTTTTTGTCCACTGGTTTAGACAATTGAACTTCTATTTAACATCTTCTATGTTAAATGCTGAAAATTGGATAGTGAGCTGAAAGAAATCCAATCAATAAGGACCTTAGCATTTGAATTGGACTGTCACCATCAATGATTAATTAGATAAAGACATTTCTTTTTTATAATATATATATTAGATCTTTCAATTACAGTTGACATATAGTATTATATTAGTTTCAGGTATACAACAAAGTGAATAGATATTTATATAACTTATGAAGTGATCACCCCGATACATCAATCACTCATCTGACACCATACATAGTTATTACAATATTATTGACTATATTTCTTATGTTATACTATACACCCCATAATTATTTTGTAACTATCAATTTGTACTTTTTAATCCCTTACCCTTTTGCACCCATCCCACCAAGTCCCTCCCATCTAGCAACTATCAAATGTAATCTGTATCTATGAGTTTGTTTTTGTTTTGTTTTTTCAGGTTCCATATGTAAGTGAAACCATATGGCATTTCTCTTTATCTGACTTACTCCATTCAACCTAATACTCCCTAGGACCATCCATGTTGTCACAGATGGCAAGGTTTCATTTTTTTTTTATGGCTGAGTAATGTTCCATTGTATACACGTACCACCTTTTCTTTATCCATTCATCTAGTGATGGGCACCCAGGTTGCCTCCATATCTTGACTAATATAAGGAATGTTGCAATGAACATATCAATGTACATGTCCCTTCAAAGTAGTATTTTGGATTTCTTCGGATAAATGCCCAGATATGGGTTACTGGGTCCTTTTCTTTTTTCTCTTTCTATAGCCTTTGTTTAAAGTTTATTTTGTCTGATATAAGTATTTCTACACCAGCTGTTTCATTGTTTGTTTATTTCCTCCCCCCTTTTTTTTTCATTTTCATGAAATATCTTTTTCCCACCCTTTATTTTCAGTCTGTGTGTGTCTTTCAATCTGAAGTGAGTCTCTTGTAGGCAGCATATGTAAAGGACTTGTTTTTTTGTTTTGTTTTGTTTTTTAATTCAGCTACCCTATGTCTTTTGATTAGGTCATTTCACCCATTTACATTTAAAGTAATTGTTGAAAGGAATGTACTTATTGCCATTTTATTATTCATATTTTTTATCTCCTTTTTTCTTTCTTATTCTTAAAGAAGTCCCTTTAACATTTCTTGTGGTACTGGCTTGGTGGTAATGAACAATTTTCTTGTCTGGGAAGCTCTTTATTTGTTCTTGTAGTGTCATAAAATAAGAAAGTACTCAAAAATAAATCCCACAGTGTAACTGGGGAAAAAAAAAAAAGAAAGAAATCCCATTATTATGGAGTTATGTTAAAGGGACACAGGAGGCAACTGAAAGAGGTCCCAATGACCATAACTGGAGCAATTTGAGCAACAAAATAAATAATACACCACCAGATTATAACTAAAGTATAAAACAAATATCCATGAGTCTATACTAATGTGAATGAATGTCAAAATAGATAAATAAATGAAAAAATAGACAAATAACCCATTTAAAAGAATACCAAATAACTTATGTTGATTTTCTGCCATTGAAGAGATATAGCATAACTGCCTACTCCTTAAGTCTAGACTGAACATAGTAACTTCCCTCCAAAAAGCACAGCATGGAGATAAGGGGAAAAAGGAATAACTTTACAGTGGAAAAGCCTAGCAAAAACTACTCAGCCAGGTGATCGCGGCTAACATCAATACTTATGCATTATGTTGGTAGTATGTATCATTGCTAAGATGTATTGGAATGGCAATACATCTGTGGTCTTCCTCTCAATAACCCGTAACCCCATGCTAATTATGAGAAAATATCAAATAAATCCTAATTGTGAAATATTTGACAAAATAGCTTACTAGTAATCTGTCAAGATGATTAAAAATAAGGAAGGTCTGAGAAACTTCCTCAGTCAGCTGTAACCTAAGGAGTCATGATGACAAAATGTAATGGGGTATCTTGAATGGGATCTTGGAAGAATAAAGGACATTAGATAAAACTGAAGAAGTCTGAATAAGTATGAACTTTAGTTAATAGTAATGTATAAATATCGGTTCATTAGTTATAACAACTGTACCAGACTAATATAAGATGTTAACAATAGGAGAAAATACAGTACATTTTCTCTTTACTATTTTCACAATTTTTCTGTAAATCTACAACTGTTCTAAAAGAAAAAGTTTATGTAAAAAAAATCACTTGTTCATTCTGAGATGCTACTGCTCAAATGAGCATTGTCTCTTACACAAACACAGAAATTGTTTGAGAGATGTCCATCCATATTAACTGTATTAGAGCAAATTGTGAAGTATTTTCTGGAGGGACTAAAAAAGAGGTGTTTTTTTGTTTTGTTTTGTTTTTGTTGTTGTTGTTGTTTTCTACCACACTTTGGTCTGCATACATGCAAGCCTAGAGTCTTCTTGCCACCACAAGGGCAAATCCTGACTTTTAGGACAAAAGGAATAAAAATAAACTAAGATTTGCAGTGTGTGAAGCCAATTCTTAACCACATTGTTTGAGCTCCTAGGTCTAATAATTTTTAAACCAGTTTTGACTTTTGTTTTTTTAATTTATATAAGCCAATATGGTCCCCTTTTGCTTAAGCCAGCTCATGTCACACTTGTAACCAATCACTAAAATTCTAACTGATATAATACATTTGAGACAAAGCAGAGATTTATCAGGGAAGTACAGAGGTTCGAACAGGGTCCTCCTTGGGAGATACTCTTTGCAAAGCTTAAATTATGGAATTTGTGGAAGAGAGTGACAATACAGTATATTGAAGAGAGTTGTCTGATATATTCCTCACCATTTGTATGAAATATAGCTGCTCCATTTATTGAAGAGATTATGCATTTCCCTATAATAAATGAGTTAATTGAGGACATTATGGCCTGTATAATAATTTATTATTATTTTAATGATGCTTGAGTGCTTATATATGGTGAGTTAGCAGCAGTGAATAATATAGACTACACCTCTGGTTTCATTCTAGTATGGGAAGAGGGACAATACACAAAAACCAACATACGAAGGAACAAACAAACAAAGTGACTATATTATCAGTGAAGTAGCAATAAGTACTATGCAGTGAATAATGGGGGAAAAAGGAGACCAGGACGGGAGGGGAAAAGGGTGTTGCACCATGGCTAGCGAAGGAGTATTATTATGAGAAGGAATGATGTAAAGGTCTTGAGTGGGATATGATAGATGTGAGAGCTAATTGTGTATGTTGATTTAGCTAGGTCATGGTGCTCAGATATTCGATCAATTGTTATTCTAGATCTATCCATGAAGGTGTTTTTTGGATGAGATTAACATTTAAATCAGTGGACTTTGAATAAAGCAGATTATCCTCCATAATATGGGTGGGCCTTAGCCAATCAGATGAAAGCCTTTAATAGAACAGACTGACTCCCCAAATTTAAGAAACAGCAATGTGGCCAGAGTGGTCAGGGGAGAAAAAGTGAGGGGAGGGAGTAATAGAATATGACATCAGTATCATTAATTTTGACTTATAGTCAGGAGATTTTTAGTTGGAATATGGGGCTGGGTCATTCAGCAAATTGACAATCTTGAAATCCACTACAATTTCCGTCTTCCTGAGTTCTATGTTGTTTCATCCTTTAGAAGAGTCTTCATGTGTTGATAACTTTATATAATAAGGTGAACATACCGTTTCTACATTTTAAAATTCTCCAATTAAATCTGGCTTGGAAAATGGTAAAACCACAGACTAGCATAACAAATAAAATTAAATTAAAATTAAGCAACATAGGGTTGATTGATTACTTAGTGCTGTATAATAAATAAAACAAACACAAATTTACCCCCACATTTTCCTCCACACACACACAGTCATTTAAATAAATTTCCATTTTTCCTGTTCCTTTTCTGGCCATAGGGAAATAGTTCCTGAGAAATTAAAATACTTTCTCACAATTGAATATTAGAGTTACGCTTCCAAAATTTTGATTCTTTGAGGTTGACATCAAAAGTTCCAATATTTTTTAACTCAAATGAATTGTGATACACTGTTTTGTTTTGAAAAAGAAAGCCCTCTTCAAATGTTAACCACACACATACCCACAACAGCTGAGTCATTCTAATCTTCCTGCATTTCTATATATTTTTCATGAATTCTAGTTCAGATTCCCAATAACTATACTTTACATTTTAGCTACAAAGCTAATGGCATTTTATTAGTTTGAGAAAAGAATAATTCTTTATTGTATCTATTGTACAAGGTCTCATTTTCTGTCATCTGATTTCAAAGCTTCCTTCCTATTCCAAAGGAAGTTAAACAACAAAAGCAACATCTTTGCTCTAGACCTCCATATAAGGTGGGATTCAAGGGAAATGAAATAGCTTTTAAGAAGCATGCTTCTACTTATTCATTCAAATTAATGTTTTCTTCTAAGTGGTCATTTTTGGAGGGGTCATTTACTTATTCCAATGACACTTATGATTCGAAATATGGGAAAGCTTTTCATTTGTTTTGTTTTAATTTGGCTTCAGGACCCATTTATGAGTCACCTAAAAATTATTTGTCTGTTGTATTTTGTTTAAGAAGCATTTATATATGCTAAATATGATGCTGGCATTGCCCTAAGATAATGTCCTTTCTAAATATTTACTTACTTAATCTTTATACCAACCTCATGAGCTAGGTAATATGATGATCTGAATTTTATTCATAAATAAACTGAAACAATGCCCAATATTACATAACTAAGAACTTAGGGAATTCAACTGAATTCAAAAAGTGTGGCCCCTATAGTACTTGCTTAAACACTACGTTATGTTACCTCTTACATCTAACATTTATTTTAAAACTATCATCCATATTTTTCATGAGCTATAAAATGCTTCTTAATATTATTTTTCTGTTTAATATTAAGTTATTTCTTCAATGGCTCTTCATAGATAAATTTGAAAACCTGAAGCAAAACAAGAACCTGAATCATGAAAGAGTCAGTCATCTATGTACTTACTAAAGAAAGAAAATGAAAAAATTTCCTGCTAGAAGTTTTCTGCTTAGCCTTTTGTTACTCAGAAGGACAGGTATGCACATAGCCTTCTTTCTTTTAACTTTCAGTGAATTGAGGTTTCACTGAGGCAAAAGTAGCATCAAGTCTCTTTGCAACCAATTCAAAGCTATTATCATTCTTTAAGATGTGTTATGTCAGCACTTTGTTGACTTTCACTAACTTGATTGAGCCATTACTGAATTGATCTTGGTGAATCTCTACTAGTGGCATGATTTTGAGGAACTATAAATCAACCTCAATGTTTTCTTTTGTTTTTCCCCTAATTCTGTCTTGGTAGACTATACAAACAAGGTGGCTGAGAAATTTTTGTTCAATTCAAGATTCAAACAATGCAGGGAAAAATAATAAATTGATGTATATTCCTGTGTGTGTGTGTGTGTGTGTAGTGATTTCTCCTATTTCTTTATTCTACATAGGAAGAATCAAAGATCTAACCCAAAGAAGAGAAATGGATGCCTCCAAATTTCCTATGACTTTATGAATTGTTCATAGGCCTAAATTAAAAATATGTAATTATTTCTCATAGAAAAACATTTCTCGCAGGGGAATCATTTAGGTAAAATTCTTATAAAATGGTTTACTTCCCCATTAGATATAACCTTCATCAGGATAATGATTATGTCTGTTTATTTCACCACTGTACCCAGCAACTAATACAATGGCCAGTACATAGAGTAGGTATTTGATAAATATTGAATGAATAAAAATTGCATTTTTACTGTTATAATTAAGATCCTATTTTAAGCTGGCAGGGGCAATTCATATCTTCATCATCCTCCCATAATATTTCAGGGATAGATTCAAGTGGCCTCAGTATCAGAGATTTGGAATGCCAGGATTAATCCCAATACCTTGTATTTTTGGAAGATTTTAGCCTATTCTAGTTGCATAATGTTACATGCTAGTTATTTCCTGAAACATCCATAAAAAGAGTAAAATGGATTTTTTTGCTTCTGCTTTTACAGATGATAAAACAGACTCAGGCAGTTTAAGACACTGGCTCAAGGGTCATATACTGAAATCAAATACCTAAGCAAGGAATTGAGCTTTTCCCCACAAATTTGAAAGGATATAAATCTTCCCCAACAGCATAAATTATTTAATGACCTAGATTCATCTTTTTGCACATAAAATGAGGCTACTATATTTGCATTTTTGTGACTACAGAGAAGAGAGGAAACTCATGGCAGATGGCAAGAAGGGCATGCAAATTAATCAGCTTTTAAATGTTTATAAATTTGCAAGCATTTTAGGAGTCCCCTGAAATTTCAGGAGCTCCCATCTTCATTTCTGGTTCTATTAATTCTGCATGTAACTTCTTGCAGAGTTTAGATCTGATAGCCAGTTCAGATTTATTCCCTTTATTTATGTTTTAAATATTTTGAGTTGTGAAATGCACAGAAAATGGTTATCAAAATCAATGGTAATTGTGAAATGGATTGTGAAAAGGCTAATTATAATTTAGTATGAAGCCTGCCTACATCTACTGTGCAAAAAGTAATGCACACTTCACACTTTTATTAACCTTTTTATAGAAGCAGTGATCTCATTCAGAAGTCTTATTTCTGAAATATGTGCTCATACCACACACTGATTCCTTCTTACCTAGGGGGAAAAGGACCAATGAGCAGTTAGTTGTAGATTAGTTTTTCAGGTTTAAACTGTTAAAGGAGGTGGAGAAAGATGAAGAGGGAAAGGGGAGCAATTTCACTTATAAAGTTGCTGATGCTCCTTTTCAAAGTATTATTGTCTACTTTGTTTCTTATTGTTTCCCCATTCCAAAGAAAATGGCATTTTATAGGGGGAAAAGAGGCACAACAATTGAAAGAGTGACACACAGTAATACAGTAATCAAGATAAATAATGAATGAGGTGTATTTAAAGGGGAAGGAAACAAATCTTTCTCTTTCTCTTTCTCTCTCCTTCAATTCCTTTCATCTGGTAGTGAATTAATTCCCTTGATAATTAAAGGATAGTGAAAATGACAACTCTTCCATCATTATTCTACCTCACATAAATATCCTTACCTGTCCAACATTTTACCCTATTGGAAAGGCCAGAACATTTCTGATCCCTTTGTATTTTTTTTTTAAATAGCAAAATGAGTCAGCAAACTAAAGGTACAGTCTTTTTGCATACTTTCATGCAAAAAATTCTAGACAACCACTTAAGATTTATAATCTCTTTCTATTCTGTTTTAGATGCACTTAGGGTTACATAATTTTCATGAAAGCAATAAATGCAATGAATGCAGTTTGCCAGACGTTCAGCTCCTGCAACCCTTTGATCCTTAAATGATGCTGACGTCTCCTTTACTTTACATTCCTCATGTAAATGTAGCTCTTCCAAAGAATCAAATCCTTGGGCAGGTAGGAAAAAAAAAATCTTTGAGCTATTATTTATTTTCTTTAGTATCAAGTCAGCCAGGCTTCTGGTCTTATTTTGAATTTACGCACCAGGCCTAGGAGCAGGGCTTTTCATTGAATGAACAAGAGCTTGCTTTATGCTATATTTCTAATTATTGTAGCCCTGTAGTATCAGCATATAATTGGGTTGTTTCTAATTCTTTAAATAACATTCCAGTTCTATTGAACCAAAATCTTTCATTGTCCTGTCCTCCATTCTTCCAGGAATATGTTTCCCTCTTGTTCTTTTTCTTCATGGTAGAGTCTTCATTACCGACTTTCACATCCCTCTGAGGCCACTTGCCTACCAAATCCTCTTGGAGGATGAATGCCTATCTTCCATGGTCTTTCCTAAATATTTTAACTGACTTGGTTCCCAGGTCTTGTTCATCATTGACAGTACCATTCTCTTTCCAACCAAGTCCCAGTGAAAATAATACTCATTATATAAGCAATGTATTTGCATAAATGTTTGAAACATACTTTACTGTCAAATAATTCTATGTTTAATGCAAGTATCAGCTACAAACAGTTTTGAAATAGTTCGAAAACAAGTCATATTTGTTTGAATAAGTACACACTTAATTTAAGCAACATACATCATCATATTCTTCCACAAAGCTTTTTGAAAACCATCGCAAAATGTATTACAATGAAATCTGAATTCTGTCACTTAACTACAAAAGTGCCTTGGCTTAATAAATTATGAAGAGAATCAATGAGGCTTGCATTGAATGCCTGAAAGAAAGCTGCAATCCTTCCTAAAAGTAACTTTGGATGATACTGAAGTAGTCGAGACTACAGAAAACTGTAAATGCTTTGTCCAACAATTATCACTACCCCCTATACCAATGGAGGCACTTTAAAAATATTTTCAATAAATCCACTACATGCCTTTGACTGGAACTGATAAAGACTATTTTTGCAGAACTCTATTGTAACTCTCTTTTACTAGGATTGCTGTCTGAATAGAATAATAATGTTCTTTTGTCAGGATGATAAATATTTGTTTGTAATTGTAGATCTTTTGATCAAATGCTTGTACTCAAGAGGAAAAACAACAAAAGGAATGCTCTTAGTATGTAGAATAATATAGTGCTCATAGAAATATGAAAGAATTGCAAAACTGATTTAGTATAGTTTATGGATGAGTAAGAGGCAGTCAGAGACTTAACTGAGTTAATTTCTCTCCTTCATATTCAAGAAAATACATCTCTTGAATATTTTGTTCCATGTGCCAAGCACTGAACTAGACCCTGAAGGGAAATAAAGTTGAATACAATTGTTTTCTATCCTCAAATTAGTTCAAATATGGAGAGAGCTCATGATGGAAGCAAGAGCTCAATGACATGGATCTGACTGGAAAGGTATTTGCAGATAGAGCCACTCACATATTCAATTTACGCTTTTCACGATCAGCATAGGGATTGTGCTTGAGTTTCTAAACAAAGTATTGAGATACTGAACAAACACCAACTGCTGTTGTTGAAGAGGACTTTGCAGTCATTTGAAGAGAAAAATATATACACTCAAAAATATATAACCCTTATTTAAGGTGATGGAAGTTGCTTAAGTGCCAAGAGTACATCTTAGCCTAAACACAGCCAGAAGACTTAAGATGTCTTCATTTAGTTGTTGGTGATTGAATGCATCTAAAATAGTTATAACCCCCATATGAGAAATTATTACTTAGGTTGTATGGCCTTTTGTTCATAAACATTGAATATGTGCAAATTAGTGATATGTTTATTGCAGGACAATGTTATAAAGAATTAGCAGAAAGAAGCTATTCAATGTGAATGAATAAAAATGTGTTGGTTATAATTAAATTGTGGATATATAGGCCATTAAACATTTTAGTGATTGATAGATTTACAAGAGCACACTTGATTTTCAGTGTCTACTATCAAATCAAATGGATGATATGTAAAATGATATTTACTAGAGTACATCATTGAGAGTCAGTTTCTACTTCCAATCTGTTCCTTAAAATAACTTATTTTACAATATGTTTCAATAGATGAGAATGTTGGACCTTAGTTCACTGGAATCCAGAGTGTAGAAAAGTGAAGGCATCTGTATCTGCTCCCAATGGCAACACAACCACATTTACATAGTTCTGAGAATCATTTTCACATCTTTCTTTGCATACCATGGGTAGCAATCCAAGTGCTGAGTATTCTCTGAAGCCAACGGGAATCTGTTATTAGGTTAGCTTGATACGAATGTTGCAAAAAATTATAATATTTTTCTTATGACTAAGGACCAAGGGAAACAGATGGTTGAGTGAGGAATGTGGAGGTTGTTGGATAAAGCTCTTGCCAAAAAAATTTGGTGCTAACATAATATGTTCAGTCAGTTGGAGCATCTTGATGATACCAAATATAGAAAAGAAAGATGTGTCTGGTTGTCTTTGTAACTTATGTGATGATTGAAAGAAAACTGACTTAACTTAGGTTGAGTGACAGTTATTTATTATGGAAGTGAGGTCCACATTTTTAAAACAAATAAAATAAAATGTTACCCTGCTCATATATCTGACTTTTACAAGTAACTAATAATTTTTCACTTTTAAACCAAAAGAAATTGTTAGTAATTAAAAGATTCTTTTGATTCTGTGATTAAATTAAACTTACCTATTTTAGAGATAGATAAATGTATATCTCTTATACAAAAACCATTTGAATTATCACATGATAGAAATAACCAGTTTTAAGTTCAGAAAAAACACTCTTATTTGATTGGAGAATATACTGCAATATACAACAAAGCAATTATCCCTGCGTTTATCCTCACTGCATTGCAGTACAAAGAGGTCAATCTATGGTGCCAGTTATGGCATTAGAACAAATTTTAATGGCACTCGCCTGCTCTATGCTCCTCTTCATATTCTTCTCCCCACCCTCTTTTGGTCTGTATTCCAAGATTGCCCTTCTTTTAGGCAGCCTGTTTATATCCTCTTTATATCTTTGCTGTTCTTCGCACAATTGCATTCTATGATTCTTTTCCCTTTCTTGATTCTTCAAATTTATTTCCCTTGATAGACAAATCCACAGAGATTTTTAGCGATTAAAACCTTATCTTTGGTACTAAAGTATTTAGTCTCATCATTTGGGACCATAGATATCGTCCTAGAATAAGAATTAATCATTCTATTATATTTTATGGGCAATTAGGAAAAGAGTGGAAAACAGAAAGCTTTGTCTAGGACCAAATATGATTGAGGATGACTTCAGGAATTGGAAGACATGGAGCATAAGGAACAAGAGAAGCAAATTATTTTTTTGATATAGTCATGAAAGAAGAACCATATGCTGACTATGGAGACACCTTAGTATTAAAACAAACAACCAACCAACCCCCCCCCCACACACACAAAAAAACAAAAAACAAAACAAAACAAAACAAAATCAAGATACAAAATATTGGGAGTAAGACAAACCTAGATTTTAAAGTAATACAGGCCTGAAAAAAAACTCACTTATTTTCCTTACTGGCTAAACAAGTCACGTCTACGGTGAACTTGTTTTCTCCTCCCCAGAAACACACAGTGGTACCATTCTTTAAGGTTATTGAGGAGCTGGACATAATGTATATAAAGAGTGTCATAAGATTGCGAATGTTCTTCTATTTATTTTTATAATTTCTTATTCATAGTTGTTGACCAGAACTGGAGAGGTGAATGACAGTAATGTGACATCTCTGGGGAAGGCTGTCCTTATTTTTTTGCTTATTTTTTATTTTCTCAATATGTACTAGATGCATTAACATAACATTAGAAAAGTTAATGCTAGGTTCTGAATTTAACTTTGGCAAGTTTGATATATTAGTTTTCATTTTAAACTAATCTTACACATTAGCCGTCTATTTCATTATACTGCTTAGTTATGATTTTTTCCTGAAGAAACCATAAGCTTATCCTTATTGTAGAAACTCAATGTCTGAAAACTGACATGCATCAATATACTTTTTTACTATAGCAGTTCTAGAAACTATTTTTCCTTATTTTTTTCTTCATGACCTAGGAGTGCTTGCAATGTATACTTTGGATGCCTTGTGAAAAAAAAAAAACACACACACACAAAAAACCTTCTGTTTTAGTGATTTTAAGATAGCGTAATAGAGCCCTTTTAGATTGCCTGCCAAGCTCCCAGGGGGGCTCCTTGCAGCTGTGATTGTTCTGGGTGACCTAGTATTCCAGGACATAGTATTTGCAATTGGTTTGGGCACCTGGACAGAGCAGGTGCCCAAACCAATTTTGAATTGAGAATTTAAAGATACTAGTCAATTTTGGTTCTTTTCTGAACTGAAACTTGCAAACTACAAAGAAGATTGGCAAACATTGTCCCCATATAAAACAGGAGCATGAAAATACTTCAGATGGAGAGAGTGAAATTTAAGATACTCAGAAGGAATCAGATTGGAAAGACTCAGAGGCCCTAAAAGTGAGAGGGAAGGGAAAGGATGAGGGGAATAAAATAAATGAGAATAATCAAAGGAACTGCCTTAACTCCTGATGCCTTTTTAATTATCTCGTCCCAAAGGCTGCCTTCACTACCTTCCCCTAAGGTCCATGAGCTACAGCTTTAATTGTATCCTCCATTTCCTATTTTTTTAAATGCTAACCTGCATATGTTCCTGTTACTTTTATACCAAAGAACCTTAACCGAGACATACAGCTATGGATGTAAAATAGAAAAATGAAGAAAACTTCAAAGTTAAAAGGAGATCATTTAATAAAGTTACACATATTAATATGGTTAAAACTTCTATTTGATTTGGAAAACATTTAAGTGTGAATCACAAAGCAAAGGTTTGTAGAAGTTTTCCTTTTCTGCAGGTGGGAGTGGAACTTAGAAATAATTCAGCACCTACCCACAGAAATACAGTTGGGAGGGATTTACTTGAGGACAGAAGCAGTTCACAAGGAAACAATTCCTCAGTTGAAAAAAGTGTTAACATTCTGTTCAGTGAACACAAATCAATGAAATTTATTATAACTAATGAGAGCTTTAATGATATTTAAAGTCTAAATTTTAAGCAACTGCAAACCCAAAGTCTAGAAAATATTTTCCATAATATAATGCACCACCTACCGTCCCAACAGAGAACCCATTACCTCTAGAGCAGGGGTGTCAAAACTGTGGCCGTGGGCCAACTGTGGTCCGCAATCCATTGTTAATTGGCCCACAGCAAATTCCAAAAATATATTTAGTTTACTTAAATAAACCAGGTGAGGTAATACGTACGTTGAAAAAAGTTTTGACACCCCTGCTCTAGAGGATGAGATGTTGAGCTAATCAAAAAGATAATCCAGACTGAGCCATTAGAAAAAAAGAAAAAATAATATTTATTTTTATTTTTCAATTACAGTTGACATATAATAATATATTAGTTTCAGGTGCACAACATACTGATTAGAAATTTATATAACTTATGAGGTGACACCTCAATAAAACTAATGCCCATCAGATACCATAGATAGTTGTTACAATATTACAGACTATATTCCCTATCCCCATGACTATTTCGTCACTACCAATTTGTACTTCTTAATCCCTTTCCCTTTCTCACTCACCCCCAACCCCCCTGCCATCTGGCAACTGTCAGTTTGTTCTTTGTATCTATGAGTTTCTTTCATTTTGTTTATTTGTTTTGTTCTTTAGATTCCACATATAACTGAAATTATATGGCATTTTTCTTTCTCTGTCTGACTTACTCCATACAGCAAAATACCTTCTAGGTCCATCCATGTTGTGGCAGATGGCAAGAGTTCATTCTTGTTTATGGCTGAGTAATGTTCCATTGTATATATTTATTACCACTTCTTTATCTATTCCCTATTGAGGTACACCCAGGTTGCTTCCATATCTTGGCTATTGTAAATAACACAGCAATGAACATAGGACTGCATAGGTCCCCTCAAAGTAGTATTTTGGGTTTCTACAGATAAATACCCAGAAGTGGGATTACTGGGTCCTTCTTTGTTCTTGTTATAGCCTTTGTTTTAAATTCTATTTTGTCTGGCATGAGTTTCGCTATCCTAGCTGTTTTGTTGTTGGCATTGTTTTCAAATGCATTTCAGACAAATTTGAGTTTTCTGAGTAGATCTTATACATAGATTCCTTTTATACTGTTGATCCTAGAAGGGCAACCATCATAATAATACTCTTACAGAGTAGTCTTTATTAGAGCTTATTCCTATCTGTTGGCTCACAGCACATAGGTGAAGCGTTTTACCTTCAATTTTAAGAAACACGGCATAGTACTAAAATCAAATAGGTCAATTTGATGCCATGATAGCCCTACAGAAGCATGCTGTCCATAAAAATGATTCATTGCTTCTTAATCAGGAAAATACCATACACCAAACAAGGATATAAAACGATATTCCTGCAAATGGTGAAACAATTTTGAGTATTAAAATATAGTCATCTTTATGATTTTGCTCTATCATAATCTGATGGCAACATTTGCTTCTCATTATTCGGCATCACTATGAAAATGCTTGAGCCTATTCACAGCCTTATGGCATTTGTTCAGTCTGCACAAAGGAATATCATTGCAGCTCACAACTGATGGCAGGGATTAGGCTGTTTCCCATTTTGTACACCTATCCATTCATCCAAATTCATTACAGCCTCCAACTTTGATGCTAAAAGATTTTTTCAAAACTTTGTGCTAACTTCGTAACAGTTAATATTACCCCAAAACATCAATCTTTTTTAGAGGGTGTTGAAGCAGGAATGAGTAACAGTTAAGATTTTTTTCTTTTAGAAAAATTTAATAAATGCCAAACATCACGTGTAGCTGGCTAAGTAATCCTTTATTTAATAAACAAAAGAGTTATACCTCCTCACACAATAGATGATACAATGCTACTTCAACAATAGAGTTGGGAGATTTCCTAGTTGAAAAATGGATTAAATGATAAGAATGGAATCTAGAAATTAGTAGTAGAGACCAAACCAAGAGATGTAGGAAGGAGAAGAAGAATGCCTTTGGGGTATTCCTCATTTTAAAAGAACAAGGATTGATACCTAACCCTAAATGGCACTATATAAAAGTTAGATGATGAGTTAATAAATGAGGAATGGAAAATGAATGAATGTGTGAATGTATTTTCCTAATCCATTCTACTAAGTGACATGTCTATGCATTGAATTTTACCTTTGTTAAATGACAAAAGTTTGCATGGAAATTGAACACAATAATAGCAATGGAACTTAAAATAATATATTTTATCTATTAATTTATCATTTTTCTTATTTGCTCCAGTGGAAGGTTTTAACATTGTGAGATCTATATAAATCAATAAAATAGTCCTTCCCCTGGAAGGACTTCCCCTGGAAGAAATGTAATTATATAATTGTACACAAATTATAGAAAGAAATAATCAAGAATAGGGAGGGGTGGATAGTAGGAAAGTGAGTTGAGAAATATATAAACATTAAAGTAGCTATATTTGTACTATAAGTTTTTAATTAGCTTTTAATTGCATATATATATACATATATATTTATTTTAGAAATTTTTCATAAAGTAGATAGTGAAGCAAAGAAAAAAAAATTCACCCAACCCATAGATATTAACACATATATATATTGACTTCTAGAATATGTACAACTAAAAAAATTACTGCAGCAATAGTTAAAACAACAAAACCCTTTTAATAACCTAAAATATTAGTAATATTTACTAAGTGGTTAGTTATTTTGAGGCAGCCAAATAATACAATATAAGGCAACTATAAAAGAGTGATTTTTAAAGTGTATTCAATACTATGGAAAGATCCAGACAATAAGTGTATGCTGTACTTCCAGTTTCATACATTTATATCTATCCTTACATTTCTATCTATATCTACATCTACATATTATTTATAATTTATCTATTTATCTGTTATCTACCATTGGAGAGTCAACACAGAAAAAGATAATAATAATAATAACTTACTGGATATGAAAGAACATGCTTTCAACCAAGTAATTCAGAGGACGAACAAAAAGGATTATTATGATTAGGTTTTGAGCTAGTGGTCTGGGAAATCAAGTAAAAAGAATATTTCAAAACAGAGCAAAAATATAAAGAGATGAAAATCATGAAGTGGAAGAAAAAAAGCAAGAAAAACAAATACAGAAAACATAGCATGTGAATAACAGAGATTTCAGAAATAGAAAAAGGAGCAGATGGAGGAGAGACAGCAATTTAACAAATTAAAAAAATTATCTGGTGTGAATAAACACTTGAGTCTGCAAATTGAAATTGTTTACTGAATTCCAGGCAGGATTGGTGGAACTCCAGACCTAGGCATATCCTGACAAAATTCCTGAACTCCATGGTGAAAGAAACATAGTCTGCCACACAGAAGGCTGAAGTTATATAAAAAAGGGAAACCATTTTTTCCTCATTAGTGACCATAGACATTGCAATAGACTACAAAACAGGTTCTTTTTTTTTTTTTAAATTAAAGTTTATTGGGGTGACAATTGTTAGTGAAATTACATAGATTTCAGGTGTACAATTCTGTATTACATCATCTATAAATCCCATTGTGTGTTTACCACCCAGAGTCAGTTCTCCTTCCGTCACCATATATTTGAAATCCTTTACCTCATCTACTACCCCCCTCCCCACTTACCCTCTGGTAACCACTAAACTATTATCTGTGTCTATGAGTTGTTTTTTTCTCATTTGTTTGTCTTGTTCTTTTGTTGTTTGTGGTTTATATACTACATATCAGTGAAATCATATGGTTCTCTGCTTTTTCTGTCTGACTTATTTCGCTTATCATTATACTCTCAAGATCCATCCATGCTGTCACAAATGTTCCTATATCATCTTTTCTTACCGTCGAATAGTATTCCATTATGTATATATAACGCAACTTTTTTATCCATTCATCTATCGAAAGATATTTTGGTTGTTTCCATGTTTTGGCCACTGTAAACAAAGCAGCAATGAACATTGGAGCACATATATCGTTATGGATAAATGTTTTCAGATTTTTTGGGTTGATACCCAAGAGAGGGATTGCTGGGTCATATGGTAATTCTATTGTAATTTTTTGAGGAACCTCCACACTGCCTTCCATAGCAGCTGCACCAGTCTGCATTCCCACCAACAGTGCATGAGGGTTCCTTTTTCTCCACAGCCTCTCCAACACTTGTTACTATTTGTCTTGTTGATAATAGCCATTCTAACCTGGGTGAGGTGATATATTTCATTGTGGTTTTGATTTGCATTTCTCTGATGATTAGTGATGTTGACTATTTTTTCATATGTCTATTTGCCATTTGTATGTCCTCTTTGGAGAAATATCTCTGCAGGTCCTCTGCCCATTTTTCAATTGGGTTGTTTGTTTTTTTGTTGTTGAGTTGCATGAGTTCCTTGTATATTTTGGATATTAGCCCCATATTGGAGGCACTGTTTGCAAAAATCTTCTCCCATTCACTTGGTTGCCTCTTTATTTTGTCGATGGTTTCTTTTGCTGTGCAGAAGCTTTTAAGTTTCATATAGCTCCATTCGTTTATTTTAGCTTTTACTTCCATTGCCTTTGGAGTCAAATTCATAAAATGCTGTTTGAACCCAAGGTCCATAAGTTTAGTACCTATGTTTTCTTCTATGCAGTTTATTGTTTCAGGTCTTATGCTTAAGTCTTTGATCCATTTTGAATTAATTTTGGTACATGGTGACAGATACCAGTCCACTTTCATTCTTTTGCACGTGGCTTTCCAATTCTCCCAGCACCATTTATTGAAGATGTTGTCTTTTCTCCATTGTATGTTTTTTGCTTCTTTGTCAGAAATTATCTGTCCATATTCATGTGGTTTTATTTCTGGGTTCTCAATTCTATTCCATTGGTCTACATGTCTCTTTTTCTGCTAGTACTATGCTGTTTTGATTATTGTTGCCCTGTAGTACAAGCTAAAGTCGGGGAGTATGAAACCTCCATTATTGTTCTTTTCTCTTAAGATTGCTTTGGCTATCTGGGGTCTTTTGTGGTTCCAAACAAATCTGATGATTTTTTATTCTATTTCTTTAAAAAATGCCCTTGGGATTTTGATGGGGTTTGCATTAAATCTATATATTGCTTTGGGTAATATGGCCATTTTAACTATGTTGATTCTTCCAATCCATGCGCATGGAATGTCTTTCCATTTCTTTGTGTCTCCTTCAACTTCTTTTAAAAATGTCTTATAGTTTTCAGTGTATAATTCTTTCACATCCTTGGTTAAGTTTATTCCTAGGTATTTTATTCTTTTTGCTGCAATTGCAAAAGGATTATTTTTTTATTTCTTTTTCTGAGATTTCATTGTTAGTATATAGGAATGCAATGGACTTTTGTACGTTGATTTTGTAGCCGGCAACTTTACTGTATATGTTGATTGTTTCTAATAGCTTTTTGGTGGAATCTTTAGGGTTTTCTATATATAGCATCATGTCATCTGCAAAGAGTGACAGTTTAACTTCTTCATTCCCAATTTGGGTGCCTTTTATTTCTTTCTCTTGCCTGATTACTCTGGCGAGGACTTCCAACACTATTTTGAAAAGCAGAGGAGACAGAGGACAGCCCTGTCGTGTTCCTGAACGTAGAGCAAAGGGCTTCAGTTTTTCACCATTAATGATGAGATTAGCTGAGGGTTTGTCATATATGGCCTTTATTGTGTTAAGGTATTTTCCTTCTCTACCCATTTTATTAAGTGTTTTAATCATAAATAGAAGTTGTATCTTGTCAAATGCTTTTTCTCCATCAATTGATATAATCATATGATTTTTGTTCTTTATTTTCTTTATGTGATGTATCACATTGATGGATTTGTGGATGTTGAACCATCCTTGTGCCCCTGGGATGAACCCCACTTGGTCATGATGGATAATCTTTTTAATGCATTGTTGCATTCGATTTGCTAGAATTTTGTTTAGGATTTTTGCATCTGTATTCATCAGAGATATTGCTCTGTAGTTCTCTGTTTTTGTGTTGTCCTTACCAGGTTTTGGTATCAGGGTAATGTTGGCCTCATAAAATGAGTTAGGGAGTACTGTTTCTTCTTCAATTTTTTGGAAGAGTTTGAGCAGGATTGGTATTAGATCCTCTTTCAAGGTTGGGTAGAATTCACTAGTGAAGCCATCTGGTCCTGGACTTTTGCTTTTGGGAAGGTTTTGGATGACTGATTCAATTTCGTTACTTGTGATAGGTCTGTTTAGATTTTCCAGTTCTTCATGGTTCAGCCTAGGGAGGCTATATGTTTCTAAGATGTTGTCTATTTCTTCTAGGTTATTGAATTTGGCGGCATATAGTCCTTCATAGTATTCTTGGATGATCCTTTGTATTCTGTGGCATCCGTGATAACTTCTGTTTTCATTTCTGATTTTGTTTATTAGTGTCTTTTCTCTTTTTATCTTAGTGAGCCTAGCCAAGGGTTTGCCAATTTTGTTAATGTTTTCAAAGAACCAGCTCTTTGTTACATTATTTTTTTCTCTATTTCATTTAGTTCTGCTCTGATTTTTATTATTTCCTTTCTTTTGCTGACCTTGGGTTTCATTTGTTCTTCTTTCTCTCGTTCTTTAAGGTATAATGTGAGGTTATTTATTTGGGATTTTTCTTGTTTCCTGAGATAGGTCTGTAATGATATAAATTTCCCTCTTAAAACTCCTTTCGTTGCATCCCAAAAATTTTGGTAAGATACACTTTCATTCTCATGTGTTTCTATGTATCTTTTGACCTCTCCTCTAATTTCTTCTTTGACTCGGTCGTTCTTTAAAAGTATGTTGTTTAATTTCCATGTATTTGTGGTTTTTCCTGCTTTCTTTTTGCAGTTGATATCCAGTTTCAAAGCCTTGTGATCAGAGAATATGCTTGGTATGATTTAAATTTTCTGAAATTTGCTGAGGTTAGTTTTATGCCCCAATATATGGTCTATCATTGAAAACATGCCATGTACACCAGGAAAAAAATGTACAGCCTGATGTTTTAGAATGAAGTGCTCTATAAATGTCAGTTATGTCCATTTCAGCTATTGTGTCATTTAGGGCTGCTATTTCATTATTTATTTTCTGTTTGGATGATCTATCCATAACTGTCAATGATGTATTTAGTTACTCTAGTACAATTGTGTTTTGGTCAATTTCTCACTTTAGTTCTGTTACCAGTTGCTTGGTATATTTTGGTGCTCCCTGATTGGGGGCATAAATATTGATGACTATTATGTCTTGTTGTATAGTCCCCTTTATCATTATGAAATGTCCATCTTTGTCTCTTGTTATCTTTTCAGTCTGAAGTCTGTTTCATCTGATATCAGTATAGCTACACCTGATTTTCTCTGGATACCATTTGCTTGGAGTGTCAATTTCCACCCTTTCACTTTGAGTCTATGCTTGTCCTTGTAGCTGAGATGCGTCTCTTGGAGACAGCATATGGTTGGGTTTAGTTTTTTGATCCAATCTGCTACTCTGTGTCTTTTTATTGGTGAGTTCAGTCCATTTACATTTAGGGTGATTATTGATATGTGAGGATTTCCTATCATTCTAGCTTTAGTTTTCTGGTAAGACTGTATCTCCATTGTTTCTTTGCCTTTTTGTTGTTCTTTGATTGTGTTTCTGTGTTCATTAAACTGCCTTTCTGTGTTTTCTTGCATCTCATTGAATTTTTTCAGAACTGTAATCTTGAATTCTCTGTCATTTAAGTCACATATTTCCATATATTTAAGTTCCTTTTCTGGAGACTTTTCACTTTCTTTCTGAGCTGTCTTGATGCCTTGGTTATTCTTGGCAATTACTGATTTATTATTTGTATTCCTAGACATCTACAGGAGTGGCTTCTGCAACAGGTTGATAGGAAGAGGTCTTTCTTTTGTTTTCCAGTACGTGTTGGTAGAATGTTTTATTTTCTCTCCAAATGCAGCCTTTTTTACTCTCTCACACTGTATTGTTATGTTTTCTCTGCACGATTCCAGCTTCCCACACAATGGGGGGATTCCCTGGAAGACGCGCTTCTCCTCTGTTAACAGTTTGCCTGGGTCATAGGCACTGTCCCTGCGGGGAAGCGGAGAGCTTTTGAAGTTCCAAACCTCTTCCTGTACCAGAGTCAGAGCCTGTGTGTTTCAGCAGTTCTATTTACTCCTGCAGGGATCTGCCCAGATTGGTGGGTACAGGGGCGGGGTGAGTTGCAAGAATTGGCCCAGAGCAATAGCTGCGACCACCACCACAGCTGGTCCTACTTCCACAGCTCCCTCCCCTTTGCTGGGACTAGTTGAGCTGCAAATCTGTGTCTGTGGACCACAGTTCTCAGAACTGCAAATATTCTGTTCTTTTGATCTGACACTGCTACTGTTCTGCTTTTAGCACTGGGCAGGTGGGGATGGGGCGAACTCTGGGAAGGTAGGGAGGGGGCGGCTAGTCTCAGTGCCTAAGGCTTTTGTTCTCTTTGGCAGGGCTTAAACCTCCATTTTCAGCATTCTTCCCTCAGTCGTTGCTCTGAGGTCTCTGCTGTGAGCATTGGGTTCAGCCATGTTATATGCTGTCCCTTCAGCCCTGTGGGCCATAAATGGAGCCCTAGCACTCCAAGTTCTTCCCTCTCCCGCAGCTGTGATAGTTCTGGGATGCAGCGAGCTCAGAGCACTGAGCTAGGTCTGCGTCCTGCCCCTGCATGGCTTCGTCTCCGCACTTCTCCCTTCCCTTTTCCTCGGCTGGTGGAATTTGCCCACCTTTAGGTGAATTCAGTAGTGAGACCCTTTGTCTTGCCTGTCTGCTGTGCAGGGAGTCCTTTGTGGAGTTGTGGTTTTTCAATTTGTTGTAAATTCCAGGGGAGATTTCCAGAGGCTCACTTCACAATATAGGTTCTTGAGAAAAATAGATCTCTATCTAAGAACCTTCTATCCAGGTAAGATAGCTTTTTGTGGCAATGAACTATTAGTGAAATATAAGCTTGCATAAGATATATCATCCTCATATATTCAAGCAAAATATTAGCAAACAAATTAATCAGATCAGTGATCTCAATAAAAGGAAAGGAACGAACAGTATTCTGGTGAGTAGTTGGTAAAGATATGGTAACTAACAATATATACTCTGTTCTAGATACGATTTCTTAAAGTTCTCATTTCAAATTGTCATGAGGAACTAAAAGTTCTAAACAATCACACTAAATGTGGATAAAGTAGAAGGAATAAAATACTTCCAAGTTTCATCTCCTGGTGAGAATGTTAGAAAGTAAATGTATTTCATGTCTTATGTTCTTTATGGGAGGGAAAGAGTATAAGAAAGGAAAGAGTTGGTGTGGATAAAGAGTTGGTGGTTTATATACAGTGGCTGAGGTGCCATGTTTGGTCAGGAGATATAGTAAAAGAAATATAATCATCAATAAAAAGCAATCAAGCCAAGAGTGTTATTTCTAATAGTGCGATGGGTAACATCTGTATTGAACAGAGTCTTACCTGGTTTCCTGTGTTACCTGCATTTCTATTTTAAGAAGGATTGAGAAAATAAAATCTGAATTCTAATTCAAACTCCCTCAGAAATTTTGTGGAATTATTCTTGTTCAGTCCTAGAGAAAGAATGTTTAGGACATTTCATAGAGCTTTCTGTTCCTTAGTTCTCCTAAAAATCCTACTAAAAATAAACCATGTCTTTACCATCCCAGATATACTATCTAAATAAAAGACAGAAAATTCAAGAATAAAATATCTAACTTTCTTTTAAAAAATGAAGTCCTAAGCAAGGATCTCACAGTTCATTCAGAAAAGGATCCCCAATGTCCTTTTGTGAATAGAAAAGAAAGAATGCTCATATTTCATCATTTTAACAATACAGACAATGAAATCAATTTCTGCAAAGGAATGTGAGTCTAATTTGTTTGACTAAACTATAAACATTTCTGTAGATTCCATTTGATTAAATAATTATTAATTCAACAAAGTTTTATTGAGTGCCAGTTATGTGCATTGTATTGTGATTGTTATGGGAGAAGTAGAGATTAAGAACATAATTCTGCCCCTTAAGGAATTTACAGACATATATGTGCATGTGTGTACACACACACACACACACACACATACACACACACGCTCACACTATAATCCTATGAAATGGGTTCTAAAAACTGGTGGCTAAATACAAGCTTTTATATAAATAGGTTAGAAAAGTCTTCAGAAAGGAAGAACCACTTGGAGAAGGTCTTGAAGGATAATGAGGAATATTCCATGGGGTCTACAACGGGAAGAGCCTCTGTGAAACCACAGAAGCATGAATAGCTTGAGGACTCTCCATTATTGCATTGTGTATGGTGGTAATATATGGTGCAAAAGGGAAGTCGCAGATGAGATGCTATAGAAGAGGTAGAGGCTTGGTAACCAGACTGCTTATAGGTCAAGCTGAGGGTTTGCGCTTTCTCCTGTAGGCAATGGAGAGCCACTGACAAGCATTAATCAAGACCTTCTTTGGTTAGTACCATATTTCAAATTGTTGATAAGCTATTGTGGTGTTTACATATCTGAACATCAAAGTAACTCTTTTTAACAAAACATTTTAGTAGTTAGTATTGTTGTAACCAAAGTGAAATAATGAATTAAATTAAGTTAAAAATTTAAATTGTAAAGTTTGATATATGCTCTAATAAGAAGTTTTCCAAAGGCATGGCATACTTTCTAATAGTGGACTCAATTTGAAGACGCCTCTCTCACATCTGGAAATAATGCCAAGAGACAGAGATACATATATGATATTGTTTATTTCATCAGCCTGACACTCATTTATACATCTCTAAAATCAGGATGTGTCTTACAATCAATGTCAGTTTACAATTTTAATCCCAAATTGTTGTCTTCTTTTTTTCCAGCAGGATATAAAATAACAATGCATCATTCCAGATTTAGTGGATCTACTGTACCTGGAGAGTAACCTCAATGTAATTAGGCTACAATTAGGAGCAAATCTTCACTTAAATACAGTTTCTGAAGTTTGGTCATAATGAGTAGAGCCCATTGTGAATAACTACAATTCCAATTTTTTATATTTTTGAAAATAGAAGAATTGTATATTATTCAAATGTGCTAAATAAAACTTCAGAAAGACTCTTTTTATAGAAGATAATTTAGAGAGAAACATAATATTGAATCAAAATATATAATTCTTCAAATTGAGTATGGGACTACAACTACATGAGGGAGAAATATAGAAGTAAATATGACATTTTTTAACCCCAAATCCAGAGATTTGGGGTTTCGTCTAGTAAGTTTTATAATACATGATTAATTAAAAATGGTGACAGCACTGTTACCTGCTGGGTACAATAAATATAATAAATAATTGAAAATTGCAAGTTATTAATATACTTTAGCTAAAAATTTCACTGCATATTCATACCTCATGAATTGATAATGATTCATCAGCTTACAAATGTCTCATTTTTTGTATAAAAACTGTCAGCAGGGTTGGAAAATAAGCAATACGATAAAACTCGTTTAAATATTTCAGTAGAATTAAAATAAGCCCAGAGTTAACATTTATATTGGCATTCATGAAAATCGTTGTATGAGGATTTTTGCAACTTTTTTATTCTGTTGAAAACACACATTGGGTGTCATAGCAAGATAGATATTTTATAAAATATCTGATTATTCTGTTTGATGTCCTGAAAGCTTTAAAGTTTCCCTTTTTTCTTTAACTTACATCTCTTTTAAAGAAAATAACTGTGATTCTCTCTCTCTAGGGAAAGTGTCAAGGAAGCACAAATCTGAACTTCGGAAAATGTTTTTCACTCTAGAAGCGTTATCACAAGTGACTCCCTCCTGGGAGTTTATAAAAGGTAACAGAAATCACTGGAAGGATTATAGATTAGTAAAATATTATTTGTTATTTTTGTATGTACTCAGTATTAAATCATTCTATACCAAGACTGTCAATGTTGTTTCATTCCATAATAAATCATTGATGAGGCGATGACTCTCTTCAAAGAAGCAGCCTTGGGTCCTAAGAATCAAGTAATTTTAGTCCTAAGAGACTCCCTCACCATGAGACTGTCCTTCTACTCATGTGTTCATACATTGAAGATGTCTTTTAAACTAGTTTAAGAAAAACTGCAAGATAATTAGTGTATGCCATATAGTTAGACATACAGTAGGTGCACAATATTTATTGGTAGAGTTAAATAATTTATTAACTCATTTCTGTTTAAATATCTCTAGCATATTCCAGCTTATCTTAATCATCACAAGAAAAAAAACCATGTGTTTTTGTGCTTATTTTTACTACAAGATTTTCCTTAAAGCAAATAAAATACAATTAACCACAGTGTAGAAAACATTTTCTACATTAATTTGTGTGTTATCTGACCACTCTATAACTCTTCTAGATTTGTCAATGCATAATACAATGTAGATCATATTACATGATAGATGATAAGGAGAGATGATAGATAGATATGAGAGAGAGAGAGAGAGAGAGAGAGAGAGAGAGAGAGAGAGAGAGATTTTTAAAGATAAAAAGGAGAGAATAGATATGGCAGAAACACTGATCGTTTCCTATTCAATATTTCTCTCTCCATATCTGTCTTCCTATCAGAACACTTTGTAATATCTGGCTCTAATACATACCCAATGCAGATATTCAGCTGATCTGAGATAAGACCTGAGGACTACCATTTTTAGCTCCTAAATGGCGCTGATGCTGCTGGTTCAGAGAACATAATTTCAGAACCACTAGTCTAAACTAACAATAGTAATCCCTAGTGCTATGCAGATAGATAGTAAGCACTTGAATATTCATACTTACTAGCTGATGAGTGTTGTCCATTTAATTAGTACTGTTCTTTTCCAACTGATGGGTGACAATGATATACAGTTTGTTAAATATTTAAATATTACCCTAAATCATTTAATTTGTTTTTCTTTATTGTCTTAGAAGTGTCCAAAAGATTTAATTCTGGCCAATAAACAATGAGAAGCAGTCTACTGAGAACTTGTAAAAAAATATTATTCTTGTTTTTGAAAAAGATACATGGAAAGGAAGACCCTTTTTCTGGATCTGGGTATTGTCTTCCATCTGCATGTGACACCTGAAGGTATGGAAGCTACCTTTGGATCAAAAGGGGAGTAGGCTTAAGACCATAAGCTGTTCACTTAAAAAGGCTGAACAGAGATATGGAAAGAACCTGGGACCTCCATGATATTGCTGAGAGGTCCATTTTGGTGACTCTCCAATCTTTGTTGTTGTTGTTGTTGTTGTTATATGAGATTATATGTGTTCTTATATTGTAAGCTCCTTTGCATAGAGTTATTTTCCTTGCAGCCAGAATCATCTTATCTAATACAATATATAACCATAAGCATAGTTAAGGGGAAAAAAATGCTGTATCTCTTGACTAGAGAGAAAACTATGAAAGAAGAAAACAAGAAGATAATTACAAATTAGAGTAACATTCATTTGTTTAAAATAATTGTACATGTCTTAATTAGGAAAAAAATTCTAGTTAATCATTTAATGATTGCATATACTATGTGATTTAGTTTAATATTTTTGGATGAAAAAAATCTAACGAAGTCTAACAGATATGATTATTGATTTTTTGACAAATACTGGGTAAAGCTTGTAAAGTAGCAGTTTTTAAATGTAAATCAGACTTTCATTTGTCAAAAAAAAAAATATATATATATATAATCCCTACTGCTGATTATTTTGCAATAAGATGAATTGAAGAAAAGAAACATTACCTTTTGAAAATCAAACTATTAATTTTTCATAATTTAATAATTAACATTTATAGTACATAGAGATGGTATTTGAGGGGCAAGATAACAGTGAGTGGTTCTTGGTCTTGTGCTCTGGTGTGGTGGGTTGTGCCCTGAGGGGTCCAGAAAAAAAGGAATTACTTTGACATTCCGAGGTTATGTTATATTAGATGCAAAAAGATATTAGACAGTCTTACTTAAGGTAAAAACTGACCTTTGTCAAGGAAGCTTGAGGTCCAGGATGTGACTACCACCATGCTTTTAGTTAGGAATTTTTATATTCAGACGTATGTGGTTTTATGTTTGTATGTGGTTTTATATTCAGACATATTTGGTTTTATATTTTTATATTTGTACGTGGTTACTTCGGTCTCTGAGTTTGTAGGACCTGCCATTCTGGCCTACCCTGAGCTTGTCAGGTTTAGTATGTGACCCCTTTTCTGTCCACAAAATTAAGTTATAAGAAACAGAATGTCTAAGTGAAATAAGTCAGACAGAAAAAGCAGAGAACCATATGATTTCACTGATATGTGGTATATAAACCAAAAACAACAAAACAACAAGACAAACAAATGAGAATCAAAAACTCGTAGACACAGACAATAGTTTAGTGGTTACCAGAGGATAAGGGGGGTGGGGGGTGGGAGGTGAGGGTAAGGGGGATCAAATATATGGTGATGGAAGGAGAACTGACTCTGGGTGGTGAACACACAATGGGATTTATAGATGATGTAATACAGAATTGTACACCTGAAATCTATGTAATTTTACTAACAATTGTCACCCCAATAAAAAAAAAAGAAACAGAATATCAACTTATTCCTGTTTTTTAAACTTATTATGAAAAAGTCTAAATTAATTATATTAGGCACCCTTTATTTTAATCTTGTCTAGCTCATTTAACAATTGATGGCAAAAAGTATATTCTATAATACATGTCAATAAATCTAAATCTCAATTTATGTCAATAAATCTAAACCTCTAAATCATATTAACAAATTTACTTGAATAAGAAAATTTTCTCAGACTCCCCCCCCCCCCTCTCTCTCTATATATATATATATATATAATCTGTAATCTGATTGGCTGTGTGGGGATTCAAAATGACTCACCACAAATGTGCCTCTGTGTTATGCAGATTGTTTTGAGCTAAAGGCAACTTTAGCCTTGGGCTCAAGAAAAACTCCTGCCCTCTCCATAACTACCTAGAAAAACTTAAATTAGGGGCCTTGCCCATATTAAGAGATTTTCAAAGATAACCTCTTTGAGTTTATCTATAGGGCAGGACAGACTTCGATTTACTAAGCATCTGCTCTTCTTAACACCCTACAGTGACCCTTTGAAGCACACAAGGCACTTTACCTCATCTATAGCTCAGAATGTGTTATACATCCATCTTCCCTTTCTCTCTGAATCTCTCATATATGTGGGATCTCTGGCTCTTCAATGTATACAATGTTTCCATACTTACGTATGTACTAAATTTGTTTATTTTCTCTTGCTAATCTGTCTCATGCCTATTTGATTTTAGACCAGCCAAAAGAACCTTGAGGATAGAAGAAACTTGTTCCTCTTCAACAGCTGATTAGTTTGATGACGGTAATAGTTAGCTTTAGAAATTAGGTTAGGTGGGGCTTATGTTCTAGAGATAAAATGAGCCAAATCTGTGGCTTTAATAGTTTGATAAATTGTATTTGACAAATAATAAAACTATTCATTATGTATATTTTACCAGCAAAATGTATTGAAATGAAATTTAAACTATTTCAATGACTTTTGGGGTATAATCAAATAACAAGATAGAAAGAAAGGATGGAAAGAAGGAAAGGAGGAGAAAGAGAATGCAGGAAAGCAAGAAAGAAAGAAAAGGAAGAAAGAAAACAGAATCAACTAACCAGAATAATTTTTATTTGATAAATTATTTTAATTCTCATTGGTATATTTTTCAGTGATTTACAAAATATCTTTCAAGAAAGGTTACTAAGTCATTTTTGCTAGTGAGGGCATTTCTAATCCTTTTTTTTTTCAGTAAAATTAAGGGAGGAAGTAATCAGTTTGTCAGATGATATGTCATTAATAATATCAATTAATCATAGATGACTGTGTGAATTTTGGCACACACCCAGAAGAAGAGAATTAAGTGTTACCACTAATTAAAACAAAACAAAACAAAACAAAACAAAAACATAGAACAGAACTCCTTCCTTTTCCACTTATTTATTAATATGACAGTGTTTTCCTAGGGTGTACATCAATGTAAATGAACCATAGAAATGGAACTTATGCTGAATTCTGTTTTATTGTAGCTACAAATAAGTTACCTATGTATATAAGAATTCTGTAAAACTACAAGTTTAATTATACCAATAAGAGATTTAATAATTTTAATAAGGTTTAGAGTAACTGCTAAATTTTATATTTCTATTGCATAGATAAATTGACATTTTAAAAAATTATAGTTATAATTAATTTTTAAAAATTAAAACTTAGAGGCTTATAGTAAAAATAAATTTAATTTTTTGTTTTAATTTTAAATTGTGTGTATTTTTGTTGTTGCTAGGATATGTAATGTGTCACCAACAAGTCTTTCGAACATGCATATATGTTATATTGAATAAAATTATGTGAGAAAAGTAGAATCGATATATATATATATATATATATATGATTAAGGAAAGAAACTATGTAAAATATTTCATTGTTAAAGCTTATTTTATTTTTTTAAAGACAGCAGGTATTAAATCATTATGATAGTATAGTACTCAGAATTCATTAGTTCTATTTAAGCAAAGTTATTTTATTCTAAAATGACAATACCTTTACTAGATCTGAAACAATAGTCTTCACAATTATTTTAACCTATGAAATAAATCTTAAATATCAATAAAATTTTTTTGAGAGAGTACATCGTTTTTAAAATCCTTTTTTTACATATATAAGCAAAAGATAAAAAATTGAACGTCACTGATTTATGTAATAATATCCTCACTTTCTTTAATTTGTTCTCTAATAAACTCATTTGTTGATTTCTGATTGAAGCTATAGATTAGGCCCCTGAAATCTGAATTCATTGTTAATGCTTATACTTTTTAAAGATGGCGTAAAAAAGATGACTCCTCAGCCTTTGAGTGAGACACATGATTCTAAGAGGTTCTTTTCTCCACTATTTGTTTTTTTCTACTGAACTTGAATGTAGCTCCAAACAGCATTAGATGAACAGAATTCAGTCAGCTGATCTAGTGTTGATTAACCAAGCCTGCACAGAGCACACATTGCTCTGTAATTTCACAGCTTTTGCAAGTTAAGGTCCAGGCCTATAGGCCTGACTGAGAAATACAATAAAAAGAGCCAAATATTATTCCATCCACTAATGTCTAAAGGCTTTTATATGAGAGCTTTTTACTAAGACTTCAAGGCTCTCCATTCTGTGCAACCTAATATTGGCTTCATGGGTGCCCATTTTGACATGTGCAAGAATCAAGTGAAGTCAGTTGAAGACATCCAACTCTCCTACTCTTATTGGGACCTAGCCATACTGAGACCAATTCCTAGTAAATAACAAATGATCCTGGGTCTGCAATGATAGTCACTCACTAGTGGACAAAATACTCATAAACTGCAATGACTGACTGATGACAATCCAAGGTCAGGGGCACTAATTTCGGTGAAAACCTAAAGCAACCCACATGACTTCCACAAGAACTTTGATGTCTACTTGTTATTTTGTTTACTAAGTACTTGTCTTTGTTTATTTCTCAAGGTCCTGACAAAATCCAAGCAGATATGGTTTTAGAACATTAATAAATACACCCCCCCATTTTGAATTTAGAACCATTTAAATAGCAAATTATAGGAGGCAAATAGAATTCAAAATGTCAGGTGCAGTATGGATAAAGCCGATTGGAGAGCACATCTTTATATCTGCAGTAAAAAGTACTTGGTAACACCATGCATTTCTCCATAGTCTACATCCTAGAAGAGCCTGCCCATAACACTAGCCAAGAATTGTCTCATAGCTGAGAGAGAATGAATCTTCAGTATTTTCACTAATCTTCAGATTTTTAATAGATTAATCCCATCAGTGAGATGGAAGGACACAACCCTGCCATAAACAATCATATTCTTGCTTGTTTTCTGTGAGGTGTAAATATTAGGGAGAGAAAATAGATGTGCTATTTTAACATAAATCCCTTCACGTGAAAATATTAGCCCTGAAAATATTAGCCCTGATGTGCTATTTTAACATAAATCCCTTCACGTGAAAATATTAGCCCTGACACAATAAATACAGAGAATAAATCTAAGCACTCGGGAATATAATAGGCACTCAATAGTTTATCAAATGAATGAATTAAAAGGCAACAATCTAGAATATTGAAATTAATCAACATAATTTACTTATTTTCCTGGAAAACACAATTCAAAACTCTTGCCTGCCTAGTGATAGTATATGCAGCATTACTTCTGTTAATAATTGTAGTTCTTCATCAGGGATAAAAGCTCTTGAAGTAAATTAAGGTTAAGAACACTTACAATAAAAAATATGCCCTGAAAAAGACTGCTTAAAAGTCGAAGTTACTGGTGATGTTACAAAAATTTAGTTTATGTCAAGGCAAAGATATTTTAGATGACATATATTATATATTGATTTGATTGCCCTTTTGATAAAGTATATAAACATTAGGCTTTTCAATTCTTCCCTCCTTCCTTCCTCCCACATCCCTTCTTTCCTACCTTCCTTCCAGTCTTCCTTCTTTCTTTCCTTCTTTTCTTTGTTCCTTCATGTTCTTTACTATTTCTTTCACCTGTAATTTAAAAATTACTTATGTCAAAGTTATCTCTGGTTGCAACACATTCTTATTTAGGCAAATCTTCAATTGATCTGGCTGTGTAATTCAAAGGCTTTACTTATATTACTGAAAACAGTCTCAAATTAAAATCTCAAAAAACATCGTAGTTATATCAATTACAGTACTGTCTGTAAGCAAATTGGGCTAGTTGAAGATTGGATGCATAAATAAATATATTCTCCAGGTTTATAAGAGTACATGATTCAGTTGAAAACAGTTTTTCTACCACTTTGAGGCATTTCCTGAAATCATCATTATTATTAGGTGGTTGTGGTTGTCCCTACAATGACCTTTCAGATATCATTGCTTTGGGAACATGCATTTTCACTGGAACAGCATCTTTGACTAGAAGACCTTAAAAGTCAATACTGCTCTTCCTGTGACCTACTTTCCAGATAGCAATGTGACACATGGGAAACAGACATTGATAAATGAGGATCTTTGTAGAACATTAGAACAAAAAGAACTAAATTGGGTCTCCAGATATTAATTATTCTCAAAGACACAGTCCATCTTAGTGATTTTCAAATTGAGAGACAATTTTACACTTTAACATGATTGAGCATGGAAACGTTTTAGACTTGAAGTGCAGTAAGCAATATTACAAATGGGTTGGGAGGAAAAAAAAAAAAACCATCCGACCACATTTATAAATTAAATTGAGAGTGGTGATATTCTCAGCTCTGAGCAAATTTGGCTAAGCAAGACTATCTAATTCAAAATCTGAAAAGAAAGGATAATTTACCCTCTTGTGCTCAGTCTCTCAATACCCCAGGGGCAACTTGCTTTGTAAAACAGATCAAAGCACTTTACAAACAGATGTAGCTTGATCAAAATCAACATAAATGACTTTGATGAATGCTCACATAGGTAAAATAAAAGCAAATATGTCCATTGCCTTTTTATTTTTGCTCAACTTAGCTTATTTTAATCTTATGTGTAAAAGTATATATAATCAATTTATCTTGACAAATGTATACTATTCATACTGATTATGCAGATCCATTCTTGTTATGAGATCAGATTAAATAATGTGTATGAAAACGGTTTTGGAAAAGAGAGCGCATGACAATCTTAAATGAATGGCTAAAAGATAACATATGCTTAGTACATACTAAGTGCCAAACATATAAATTATAACAAGGTTTATAAAGACTATATGCTCTTGAGGAACAGAAAGAAAACCAAATAAAACCAAATAACTGCAGTAAAATTGGCCTATAAAACAGGTTTGTATTTGCCCAGAGCACATGTAATACATAGGTTGGGCAGTTTACTATAGTGGGATCAATTTAGCACACCATAATCCCAAACTGTTGAAACTGTCTTTTACTTGGCCAATACAATTGTCACATTATCCCTCCCTTTGTCCCTCTCTCTTTCTCCTTTCCTCCCTTCCTTCCTTCCTTCCTTCCTTCCTTCCCTCCCTCCCTCCCTCCCTCCCTCCCTCCCTCCCTCCCTCCCTTCCTTCCTTCCTTCTTTTCCTTCAGACAGAAGATGTAAACCCTTTACACAGAAAATTATAAATCTGTATTGTGATTTACGAAAAATAAAGTTTTCAAGAAACAAAATGTACTCTGTCGGCTTTGAGATTTTATTTTACCTTACTCAAAACCTGTCAAATTAGTCTTCTACTCTTTCACAAATTCAGGCAGAAGACACAAGACTCCTGAATTAGAGACAAAGAATTTTACTGATCACAGCTAAGGAAGCAGCATGAATATTGCCATATTTGCTTTGGTCATAATAACCCCCATCCTCCAAGACCACAGGGTGACGTAATAAACCCAAGTATGTGCCTGTACACACAGTGGGCTTGATTACACAAGGAAAGGAACACTGAGTTTGGGGAATGCACTGTTTTCATAGCAATCAGTAAGCAAGCTTGTTTTTGTTTTTCAGGTTGAGGGGAGGCATTACCTCATCTCTCAGAGTTACTAGCTACATAAACAACACTAAAAAACGGTCTTCCCCAGTCCCCTACAGATCAGTTACACCCAGCAAGATGCGTAGCAGGAATAAAAGAGTCCCAAGGAGAACTGTTTCTCCTAACACGTACCATATTCATAAATGGTATATGCAAATATGGTATATATAAAGGTATACATAAATCACATAAATACATCCCCTCTAAATTAATTCATCAGTTTAGTTCAAGTTCAACCAAAATTCCAAGAAGTTCATTTGAAGATATGGAAAAATATACATGCCTGGAGGGAGTGTATATTGGACACAATTGTTAATGGATTTTTATTTGGTAATAGCTACAAAACTGATGGTGGTTGTATTGTGTGATCCCAAATTTCTTTTTATAATGTGTCTATCTTAGTGTCCCTTCCCATATGTACATGCAGATGCTCATGGTATGATATTCCTTACGGTTTTGTTTATCTTGGAAAAAAATTGTGTATGCTTACCAATATGGGAATGGATAAATTCTTAAATAGTGATTAAAATAAATTAGCTAGAACCAGTGGGTTAACTGTGATGATACTCAAAAACCAAATGTGCAATAAAATCCATTCCAAAATGTTACATGCCATTTATGCAAATAGAAATGCAGAACAATATTATTATTTATGAATTAAAATACTAGAAAATGACACCATAGACAAGAAAAACATACAACAAATTGAGGGTGGTTATTACCTTTGGATAAAGAGGAAAAGGGGGAAGTAGAATATACTGGAAAGCTTTACTGTTCGTGAAATATTTTGTTTCTTTAATATAAACTGTTGAAGCAACTACAGCAAAATGTTAAGGTTGCTAAATCTGCATGGTGGGCACATAGATATCTGTCACAATACCCTTTGCTTATGTCGTATGCTTAAAACATTTTAATGTTAACATTAAAGAAAAACAGAAAAATACAAATACGTTGCCTGCCTGCCTGTCTGAATAAACGAATGCGTATGAAAGTATTAGGGATATCCCTCAATAGTTACACTTCCTGTGTGATTAGTTTTGAGCGTGAGCTATATTCTCATTTTCAAGCTTACAACTTAATCATAGTCACTGTGAAAAAATAGAATGTATAATAGTTGAAAGATAATATTTTTCTATAAGCAAAAAAGAAAATGAGGATAAGCAATTCAAGTTCTGCTTGGAAGCTTGTTTGAAATAGTATTTTGACCCAAAACCATTACAGTCTTAATATTAAAAGCTCTGCAATGAGGAGCAAAACAATTTCTGGAATCTGTTCAAACTGTGATATTATATCGGATTGGGGGTGTTCATGCTTTTACAGTTTCTGGTTCACTATACAGTTCACTTCTAATGTATTTTTAAAAAAATCAGTCAACTGTTAAAAAATGGACATCATCCTTTTGAGGCTTTTGTACATTTAGAAGTTTCACAATAGTTTGCTATGTGTGTTTAATGCTGCACATTTATGTATGTTTTACTTTATGAAGTTTATTTTATTATTTGAAAAGTAATGCAATGCTTATTGCATAATAAAAATAAAACTTCAAAATAAACAAAGAAACAATAATCATATCCCATAACACAAAGAAGCTCACAGTTTTTAACATTTGACTTCTTTTAGTACCTTTATACACATACCTTTACTTTTAAAATAATTGTAATCATAACATATAAACCACTTTTTATAGCTTCTGAAATTTATGTTGAGATAGACTCAGCCATTTAAACTTAGTTTTAAGAGTTATTTTATTTTTTTTTAACGTTTGTGTCACGGTGATGACAACCACAGAAAATTTCTAATTAGAAAACTACATGACTATTTATATTTGCTTCTGAAATATTTAGAAAATAAATTTTTGTTTTTCACACTAAGGCAGTACCACAGCTAGAGTCTTCCTGTGACTTTAACGCTGAATAGCGAGAGCAATCTGGACCTATCCTAGGGTAGGGGAAGGCTGAGGCAGGTGTTCACTTCTACCCTTTCATTTCTCTTGAAACAGGTGCTTGGGAATAAGAGAGTGGATGAAAGGATGGATGACAAATATCAGAGAAATTAAGTTTTAAGCCTAAATTCAGATTTGCATTGGAGGAAAGTTTTGTATCATCTGAAAACCAGAACATTTTTCCTTACCAAACACTATATAAGTCGTCTAAGTTTCCATTTTGCACAAGCTGCCAAAAGTAGGGTGAAATTTTGTACTCTACATGAGTAATTGTAGAATACCATGACAAGCACAGAATCCTCTGTCATAATTTGATCTGTATTGTTCCTAAGTTAGATCTATTTATAGTTTTAGTTTTTGCATTCATTTGCTTTGTCAGAAAACTCAAAATTGCATGGAAGAAAGCTGAGTGAGTCAATACAATAAGCCTCAATATATTGATAAAAACAACATAGCACTCAATTCCCCACTACGAAAAATATCACAGATATTTTAACCTGCTTTGACAGTGAGTTACTAGTTGTGTTGCAGAAAATTTCAGGGAAAATATATTCAATTTATACAAGCTAGGTCTTCATGGTAGATGAATCAGTCCACATGCATCTGTTCATTCTTTCCCAGAAAACAAAACAAAACAAAACAAAACAAAAAAACTGTTTATCATCTCACTTGTTTAAAAACTATGTAAATATTTTTGCTAAATGACAGTTAATCAAGAAAAAAAAGACGTTATAAATTCTTTTTCTTTTCTTGGTTAACTGTCATTGAGCAAAAATATTTTTAAGTTAGAGGGGGAAAAAAGCAACCCTAACATAAGTCAATCAAAATGATTCAGCTGGAATGTTCTATCCCTCACTCATTTTAGTTAATAAAGGTTTCATTTTAATACACGTGTGTGTGTGTGTGTGTGTGTGTGTGTGTCTGTGTGTGTGTGTGTGTGTGTGTGTGTGTGTGATGTTTTGACGTAGTATTCTGTTAAGAATCTATAGCTGCACTGTTATCAAAAATGCAGTATCCACTAGACACGTATGGCTACTGAACATTTGAAATGTGGCTAGTCCAAATTGAGATAAATGTAAAATACATACCAGACTTTAAAAGATTTCATATGAAAAAAAAAAAAGAATAGAAAATAGCTCATCAATGTTTTATATTGAGTACATGTCAAGGGTGATATTTTGGAAATATTCAGTTAAACATAAATATTAAATTGTATTTCATCTTCCTAACTTTTAAGTGTGGCTACTAGAATCTTTAAATCATATGAATTTAAACTTTACACATTTATGACTAACACTATATTTCTATTAGTTTGGAACACAATAAAAATGACATGAATACACATGACATACTACAGTACTTTCTTATCTCTTTGAATATAGGACTTTGAAAATATTTATGTCTATGTGCAAAATTAAAAGATCATTTTAACTCTGAATTAATTTTGTAACATTCCTGTCAGAATTTTTACAACATATAAGTGCTAAACTTATTAGTGGCCACTAAGCGATTAACAAATTCCAACAATTTGTTTTCATACATTTTGTTACTATTATTTTATTATAGCATTTTTGTATAGTTTTCTGTATGGTAGGCTATTTTGCTTCCTATGTTGCAGAACTATATGATTTCAGCAATGGTACTATTTTAACATATGTGTCCTAACATGTTTAAAAACAGTGCATATTATTTGTGAAGTATGTGACGACTGATGTCGTGTTTCTTAGTCAAATTCTTTATTGATATCAATGGAATTTTTTCTTCATTAAGAGCCATAGAACCATTCCTGGTATCACTATACACTTAGGTCATGGATTGGCAATATTTTTTTTTTTTTACATGACTATAACAACTTACATTTCCAACACCTTTGTTATGCCAGACAACCTATTTGGCACTTGCTTCTCTTCATTTCATGCCATTATTGATGTATAATTTAATGATGGAAGTTTCCTAATGCATTTGTTGATAAATAGGACACCAGCTTTGCTGTCTATAGAATTACTGTGTTTTATCTTTTCTTCATTAAATTGTCAAGGCTGCTATCCTCAATCACAAGTACATCCTGTACATTAATGTACAACAATGATTGGTGATATGAAAGTGCACTGAAGAGCATTTCAATTTTTGAACTTCCTGGTTTTAGGTTTTAGTTAATTATTCTACAATTGATGTGCATGGAGGGATGGCATTGATCTCCATCTCCAAAATGACTTACTCTCTGATATTAAACACGGTGTTCAGGGCAGTATGTTAACTCTCTCAGGCAAAAGGAATACTACTGAGTGAATTATAACAGAGTTGTTATTACATTTGTTTTTTTGTTGTTTTTTTTTTAATTCAGGTTATTTATGGCAGGCTTCAGAGATGATGTCACAACGCTGTATTCTTGGCCAATTATTCTGTCAATGTATGTTCCAGTCAGACTCATAATGTTATAGAGTTACAGAGCAAGTGAGAGCTTCTATTCAAACGGCCTCATTTTAGAGAGGTGTAATGGTAGTCCAGAATGATTAAAGATTTTATGACATCATAAAGATAATGACATATCTGGGTATCAGGGAAATGTGACCTAACACTTAATACATGGTTTTAGAAGAAACCAAGGTGCTTCCATTTACTGGCTGTGTGATATTTGGCAAGTTGTATAACCTATGTGGTCCTAATTTCTTAATTTATTCTACATGGATAATGACTACTTCATAGGTTTGTGTGAGGGAAAAAAAGGTAGATATACAGTAATTGTTGAATTTCCTTCTTTCACTTTTATTGTTACAGAGAAACCAACTACCAGATCTTGAAAATTATTTCTTAATTATTGTCTCTTGGAAATATGACCTTTATTATTTGTAGGTTAGTAAATTTTATTTAAAATCATGTCTTAATCAAAGAGTTAAAAATTCTAAAACATTTCAGTGTCTTTTGTGGTTGTGCAGATGGAGGAGCAGAAAGGTATCAAGACAGTTCGAGTTTGTCTCACTGTATTAGGAGTAAACTGAAGCTAGAAGTATCTCAGCTTTTGTGTTTCCTTGAGTGGAGGATTCTTTGTAAATTTTTTCCTTTATTGCATTGTAATTCCATGAACAGGAGTGAAAACGAGTGCTGATTCACTTGTCATCTATTTAGTTCCCTTTACCTCTTCTCAAGTCTTGCAAGCATACGCTCCTGAGATCATATTATCATAGTTCCTCCACCCTCCCACCAGGGCTGGGGGAACTTAGTCCTATATATGTTATTAGTGAGTTATTTTAAAGGTGTAAAAATTCAATTTCATTGTTGACTTGTATTGCTATTAAGTTTAGGAAATAGAATGTATTGTTGAAATCATTTATTTGAAATAGAATTTTGAACCCTATGACTATTCCAAAATTAAACTATTACATTCGTCAAACCATCTTCATTTCTATTGTCTAATTCTAGAAGAGAAATTTCAGAAGTGAATGTAATATTATTTTTAGGATAAAATTTATCATGGCATTAATTTTTTTGACATTATTATTTTATATTAATTTCAAGTATATAGCTTAGTAGTTAGACATTTATATAATTTAAGAAGTGAGCCCCCAGATTAGTCTAGTACCCACCTGGCACTACATACACTTATTACAATATTACTGACTATATTCCCTATGCTGTACTTTGCATCACTGTGATTGTTCTGTAACTACCAATCTTAATCCCTTCACGTTTTTTCTCTCAGCACTCAAACTCCACTCCCCTCTGGCAACCATCAATTTGTTATCTGTATCTATGAGTCTGTTGTTATTTTGCTATTTCATTTATTATGTTTTTTAGATTCCATATATAAGTAAGATCAGATGGTATTTGTCTTTTTCAGTCTGACTTATTTCACTTAGCGCAATAGCCGTTAGATCCGTTCACATTGTTGCAAGTCATAAAATTTCATTCTTCTTTATGATTGAGTAATACTCCATTGTATATTGTACCACAACTTCTTTATCCAGTCATCTATTGATGGGCATTTAGGTTACTTCCATATCTTGGCAATTGTAAATAGTACTGCACATAGGGGTGCATATTTCTTTTCAGATTAATGTTTCGGATTTCTTTGGATAAATACTCAGGATTGGAAACATTGGGTCATAAGGTAGTTTTATTTTTAATTTTTGAGGAACTTCCAAACCATTTTCATAGTGGCTGCACCAATTTGCAGTTCTAGCAACAATGCACAAGGGTTCTCTTTTCTTTGCATCATTGCCAATACTTGTTATTTGTTGATTTATTAATGATAGCCTTTCTGACAGGAATCAGGTCATAGCTCTTTGTGGTTTTATTAGCATTTCTCTGATTATTGATGTTGAGCATCTTTTCATATGTCTATTGGCCATCTGTATGTCCTCTTTAGAGAAATATATATTCAAATCTTCTGCCCAATTTTAAGTGTCTAGTAGTAAGAATGACTTATAAATTTGGGATATTAACCCCTTATCAGATGTATCACAGGTATAAGAGGTCTGACAATTAAATTCGTGAAATTGTTGCAACGATGTTGCTAACTTCTTTGATATCAGAGACATTATTCATTATGAATTTGTACCAACTGTACAAACAGTTAATGAACTTTACTATTTGGAAGTGCTGAAGAGGCTGCATGAAAAAGTTAGACGAAGTGAACTTTTCACCAACAATTCATGGCTCTTGCATCATGACAATGCAACAACCTACACGACACTGTCTGTGAAGGAGTTTTTAGCCAGTGAATAAATAACTGTATTGGAACACCCTCCCTATTCACCTGATCTGGCCCCCAATGACTTTTTCTTTACCCCAAAAATAAAGGAAATATTGAAAGGAAGATATGTTGATGACGGTCAGGACATCAAGGGTAATACGACCATTGGTGGCCATTCCAGAAAAAGAGTTCCAAAATTGCTTTGAAGGGTGGGCCAAGTGCTGGCATAGCTTCCCAAGGGGAGTACTCTGAAACTGGTCATAGTGATATTCAGCAATGAGGTATGTGCACTTTTTCTAGAATGAGTTTGCGAACTTAATTGCCAGACTCGTGTATACATGTATGTGTCCCCTTCTATTTGCTTGAAAGCCAAGAACTTTCCTGGTTAATTTTTGAAGTTCCCACATTAGCCAACATGTTTCTTAGAAATGATATATTGTCCATTTCTTTATTATATTGAATTCACACTAAAATATGTATAGCTATTCAAACGTTTTAATATAAGGTTTTACCATGAAAAAAAAAATCAATTTAGAGAGAGGTAAAACAAGATCACCTGGGAAATGAGGCAGAAAATGTACAAAAATAGATGTCATGAGGAGTAAAAATCATTTCTAAATTGGTAATTTATAGAAAATAGGTAATTGGCTAGCTTGCTGCTAAAGTCACCTCTATTGCATATATGTAAATGGTTGATATTGTTTGCTATAAAATAATTCATGATACCATTGTGTTTCCCAGTCCTGAAAATGACTATACATAATTGAATTGTGACAACTCTATTTTTACAACTTTTAAAACGTGGGGTGGGGACAAGGGGGAAGGTGAGGGGTTTAGAAAATAGTCGGTATCCACAAGATGGCCACGGGGTTTTGAAAATTAATTTGGGGAACGTAATCAATAATGTAAAGATTTTGTAGGGTATCCGATGAACACATGTCCCATTTGGGAGACCACCTCGGGGATGACATAGATGTCTGATCTCTCCACTGTACACCTGAAGATGAACAATAATGAATGCCAACTATAATTATATATATATATATATATATGGTTATAGGAAGCAGAGTACAGCATTAGGAATAGAACAGTGGAAATGTAATGACTCTGTGCGATGTCAGAGGGATAGTGGATGGGGGGAGGGGGGTTCACACAGTGTGAGGGATATAAATGATAAATGTCTAAGTATTGCTTTGACTTGTGCACCTGAAACTAATAAAATAAAATAAATAAATAAAAAAAATTGTTGAAGTTACATATTCTGGTCCATAAGATTCTAAATCTTTCTTGGCCAGAATTTTGAGGCAGTTTTTGCCGGCATAACACAGATATGAAATTGATTATTACCACTCAATATATATTATTACGTAAATTCCCTAATGTCTAAATAAATACACCCTAAAATATTTTTCTTTTTCTTTTTGATCCATCATCAAATCAGATAATTTCAAACGTCATTGTTTATTTTTTATTCCATGTACTATAAACATTGGTTGTGCTATGTAACCTTCTCTGATCTTGCTGTTTTGAGATCTCACTACAAGAATTTTCACTTGATACTTTGAAAGAAACATTAAAAAAATATGCATTACATTTCTGCAGTGTAGAATCTATTATCTTATTTAATATCTTTTTTTTTAAGCTGAACAGAGAGGTATTTACGACAATTTTAAAAAAGAAAATGAAGGCTGAATAGAATATATATTCTTCCAAATTTAGTGAGGTCAACATGGGTTTTTTTTTTTTTCCCCAACTAAATTATTTTACCATATCATGAACATTTTCTAACCAATATAAATAACTCTTTCTTCAGAAATACATAGAGTCATTCTCTTATAATTATATATATATATGTACATATAACACAAAGTTTTGGTAAAAACAAATACTTTTATTTATCTTCATTAAATAATTAATCTGTTAATATATTATATAATTTCATTAACAATGAAGTCTTCCCTTTCTATTTTATTGCTAAAGATAATATATATATATAGTTTTTCTTTTTATCATGAAAAGTTTTTTAGATTTTTTAATAAATTTTTTATTTATATTCAAATTTACTTTTGTGTTACATTCATCCTTTTTTCTTCACACATTTAGAGTGTTTGATTTATTCTGTAATTAAATTTTGGTCGGAAGATAGCATCACTTAATTTCTGTTGCAATTATGAATTTCACTATTAACATATTGCCTTCTGTTCTTGCAGTTAAATCTGATGATTTACTTTTTATTTCATTTTTGTGTCTGACCTTGAATAACTCTTTTTCTTTTTTTTTATAAAAAAAAAACCTCATCTATTTTATCATGTCAATTTAACCCCAGGTACAAAGAATGACCTTCTGTTGTACCTCACCATTTAAAATCTGGTCAATGTTCATAGGTTATAAATTGTTTTTTATTTTAAGAAAGTATAATTTACCAATTATCATTTATAAATATTTTTTTATTTTAAAATTATAGTTGACATACAATATTATATTAATTTCAGGTGTACAACATAGTTATTTGACATTTATATAACTTAGGAAGTGGTCACCCTGATGAATCTAGTATTCATTCGACACCATACATAGGTATTTCAATAATACCGACTATGTTCCTTAGGCTATACTTTACACCTCCATGACTATTTTGAAACTGCCAATTTGTACTTCTTAATTCCTTCCTCTTTTTCATCAATCCCCCCAAATGCCCCTCCCATCTGGCAAGTATAAATATATCCTCTGTATCTATGAGTTTGTTTGTTCATTTATTTTGTTCTTTAGAGTTTGTTTGTTCTATATTTTGTTCTTTAGATTCCACATGTAAGTGAAATCATATGGCATTTCTCTTTAGAAAATAAAACTAACACTTAAAAATTTTTTACATAGCCCTTATTTTCACCAGAAAACTTACAACTAAGTAAAGACAGTCTCTTTTCCTCTAGAAACTTTCCTAAGTTACATTCTATATGTGTTTCCTTTTCAATTCCTATAGTATTTCTATGTGTCTGTTTTCTTGTATTGTTTTACAACTATTAATATTAATTTCGATAAAATTGTACAATCCTTGAATATATGGTTGGGGTGTTTTTTGTATTTTCAATATTTGAAAAGGCCTATTATATTGTGATTATATATTTTAGGTGTTCAGCACATTGATGAAAAATAAGATAATTTCCCTAAAATATGACATTTATTTGACTTCTATGAACCATGTGTACAGCATCACAAGCAAAAGTAATTTATAACCTCTAAATATTCATTGTTTTGATTCAATTTATGTGTTAACATATAAGATTGACAACAAAAATGTGTGCAGTTTTTAGTTTTAGTATCCTTTTATCTTTGTCTAAATAGCTGAACACAGAATTTTCAGTCGTTTAATAATTAAAACATTAGATAGGCTATCTGCATCAGGGCAAAAGGGATGTTTTCCCTCATGGCTCTCTCTCTTATCAAAGACACTTTCCTTCTGTTCAAGTATTCACTCTAGAGGCTACAATTTGTAGGATGAACAATAATTTCCTTAACATCTGCTTCTTCCTCAGTATAACATTCCTGCAGGGATAAAATCATGAATCACAAAATTTTATTGAAGCAAGTAAGGAGTTGTAAACTCATTGAATCTTGTTCACATAAGAAAGAGTTGTATGTTTAATTACACTAGGCACGAATCTCAGGTGTTCTCTGCAGCCGAACCCTCAACTGTTGCATCTCTAAGTTTCTATCATTGTGATAGTTTCTCACCTATTTTCAAAACAATTACAAACATTCACAATGCCTCAATTAGGTTTCAAACATTGTGTTATTACCATAATTAGTCATCTTATATGTTAGACCTCCTCCCTCTTGGTTCTATTGTTCCATTTTAGAGAACACAAATTAATATACCTTGGCTTATGTCACTCTATTAACAAGTTCTATAGCGAGAATTTAAACATAATTCTTTTTCCAAATCCACAATTTTAATTAAATCATGTTACCGCCACAAAACCTCTCAAGTATCAATTGAGAGTTGACAGATTTTCATTAATTTACATTTATTGTTTAAATTTATCCTATTGTGACTACTGGAGAAATTAGGTAGCATCTATTTTGGAATATTAATTTTGGAATCTAGAGGCAGTTAGCCAAAGGATTCAGGTATATATTTGTGAGTATGACTGTACTGTAACTTAATTTTCCAGAGCAAAGGTTGACATCAATTTTACCAATATAGATATCTCTAAATCTTTGGCATAAATAAGTTTTTGATCAGTTTTTTAACATTCACTGTCATTTGATTTGAAAAATACCATTGATAATCTGACATTTTGATTATGTCATTAAACAGCTACAATATACATCATATTCAATCAATAGAGACAGCATAATCAGATACATTGATTATCTGGTCATCAAATTATATTAATGCTGATAATTGACACAAAAAGCATCTATGAAGTTACAGTTACCTCAGTAGAAATGATATGTCTGGTTTTTCACCATGTGCTTTTAGACAAGACAACACCTAAATATTTTTCATTGATTCATTCATTGATTCATGGATCACTTATTGATTACTTATGTTGCTTATAGGACATAATTCACAAAACTGTTGACTGCACAACTTATCTGAGAAGTTTATAATCTCCTTCATCACAGAGATTCTTATTTAATAATTGACAAACAAAATTTTGTAATTCTGAAGCAGACTAACAGAAGGACCCACTGTTGTAGGGAATATAGCTGATTAATATTAGTCACTTGGCAAATAATATATATTTAGTGAAAAATACTGTATTAGTTTCAATAGCATATATTCCTATTGTTGAGGATTTTTCAATTTATTTAGGGAGGTAAAAATATGCATACATTTTTAAGGACATTTGTGGAAGTCATCAAGTAGTAATTGTTCAGTAGTTTCTAACAACCATGATTTTCAAATACATATATTCTGTATTACCTTTATTTCAACATTAGTTTCTCTGAATATTCTCATTTAGGATGAATACAAAATACAGGTGATTTTACATATTTTTCTAAAGGTAGAATGAACTACTGTTAGCTGGTTGAAAAATAGTTTCTGAATATAAATAAATCACTATTATTAGACTTAATTAAATATCTTATAACCCAGTTATCTGTAGGTCTTTTTGTTTTCCTTTTTTTTTTTTTGTCTTTTAAAAATGATTCTATCTATTGCTATATTTCATTAGCATAAAGCTCAGCAAATATGTGGTTTACTCATTTTCAGTTGTGTGTTCTAATTCTGGGAGTATGTCATCAAAAACGTGACAAAATATTAACTTGGATTTTATAATTATATGTATTTAGTTTGATATATGCATACCATCTGGTTTATTTGGCATGAAATATGAAAAGTTAAATAATTTTTACCCAACTAAAAGGTAATGAAGTATTATGAAGGTTGACACGTATCTTTCATTACTAACAAAATGGATACAAATATCAAGGAAAATATCTGAAGAATTCACTATGAGAAAAGTAAACATATGAATAGTTAATTATGGTAGAAATAAGCATGGTTAACCACTATAGACATGTAGAAGATCTTATTGTGTTAATTATAGCTAAGTTTTTATGTGTCTCATTAAATTTCAGTCACAAATTTTATTCAGAGAAGCTAATTTAAATAGGCTTTGCTTTGAGCATTGTCATAATGTTTAAAATCTGGATGATGGGCTTGAATCAAAGAGTGATGGTAAACAATGTCATATTCTCTGGGTGCCATAGGGATGAATACCAGCCTGGTCTTATTTGAAACCTCATTAATGATCTCAGAGACAGAGTAAATAGCCTACTAATGAAATCCTGAAATGAGCTCAGATTAGCAGGTAGTGAAAACTCCACACACACACAAAAGTCACCATTTAGAACTACCTTAAATGGATAGAATCTTGACCCAAAGTTAAAACACATTTAATTTTTTAAATGGGATATAGCTGAAGAAGTTAATGGAAACTACAGATAGAGTGTGAGCTCGATCTTTCAAAAGCAGTTTTGAGATAAATAAGAGTAAATAATAAATTTAAATATTTTAAATTCACAGGAAAATAGTTCCATAGATATATAGCATATATTCAAAAGTTTAACAAGATAATAGTTCACATTATATGTACAGATATCCACATATCTATTTGAAAATCTGCATACACTTTTCTATGTTTAATACTCTAGATTTATCTACGTTATCACCCCTGGAGACTGAACTTTAAATCTTGTTATTGATGTCGGCTAATTCATTCCAAGAAAATTGTAGATGAAGTGGTAGGAGAGAAAGAAAAAGAGCCACGAAAAGCAATTAAGACAGGGCAAAGGAATAAGAATTAGGAAAATAGAGCTGTTTTGACACCTTTGGGAACAGAGAGAGTGCCTTACTAGAATCATTTATATGAAACAGAAGAAAGAAAAATAAACATTAAAACATAAAATTTAGAATAAATGTCTTGAAGAGTGGTAAAATAATGGAAATATTAGTATTTACAAATGACATCATTTGAAAATACCTTTCGCTTCAAAGATTACCTTTTCAGAGCAAATGAATGTCAGGCTCTAAATTATGTTATAAGCTCAATTGCCCTGTTTATTACTGTCCAGGTATCCTTTTTCCTCTACTGATTTAGACATTTCTATAATATTAAACTGGGATAATTCCAAAACACTAAACATTCGTTACTTTTAAAACAAGTCTATTTGGAACGTATCAGTTTATCTGTCAGTGGCTGAACATTTTTTGCCTTAGGTGACTTCTAAAATTTATTTGATGTTCTAAAGTTTGGAATAGTTTTTAAGAGATCATGTAGGAAAAATGCACTTGTTTAGATTATAGAGAAGAGCCCTATTGTTGGTGTCAGGGCAACTATATTTGAAAGATCAGTGAATTATAAGTCTGGGAAGACACATTTCATTAGTTAATTCACTTACCAGGATGACCTTGAGTAAATTCCCTAAACTTTTATGTTTAATTGTAAAATTGGAGAGGTGGAATTAGATGAACCTATAATTCTAGAATTCTATGGGTGGGAGAGAAGTCTTTTGTCCCTCTTCTCCCCTAGATCTAACAAACAGACAATATTTCTAAGAAGAATACTGAAAAGAGAGGCATAGTATAACTAACCGAAACAGGTTCTACTCCACAAATTTAATGAAAATAAAATAATTCCTTAGCAGCCAGCTAAACACTATATCAAGACAATATAGTTAACATATTAAAAAAACAATCTTGAACTCTAAGGATTAATGGAGCTTAAGTATAGATGTTTAATGACACTTGTAGATCTTGTATTTAAATTTTTCATATGGAATTTTGATAAATGCCACTTGGAGGCACTCTTATACTATTGAACTGCACAATTTATTCTATCAAGATGTCATACTGTAACTTGCAGTTTTTATTCTCTTTTTTAATTCTAATAATCATTTGGGGATGTGTAATTAACACAGGTTGTGGTATTTAAACTTTGACATTATCATATTTATCACCTTGTAATTTTTACTGTTCTAAATAATCTCCTACTCATCTAATAAAACAGATTTCATTCATTCCTATAAGGAATGAAAGAGGATTTTAGGACAACACTTAATGATTAGTTTGAGGGTAATTTTGGTTTACAAGCTAATGATCATTCTTCAAGTTAGGAATTTTTACTATTTTAAAAAAATAGTACTCATTTAAATTTGCTATTATCTAAAGTAGAACAATGAATATGAACTCAGGGACACTTGATGAGAAACAATATAATCATTATATTTTTTAATTTTCATGGACAATATAAACAATCAATAAGATTATATTAAATTATCTAATGGACTGTAACATGTACAGGAACATACATTAAAATTGATCTGCACAGGAAAATTGAAGTTTATAGCTACCAACTTCCGGTAAGAAATTTTTAAAAGAATGAAGTCATATTATTTGAGATTTTCTCATTTTTGTAATGTTAATCTATCTTTAAATATATATAAAAAAATTTTACTATGCATATAATGTTGGAATGTTAGTCCACATATTTCTTTGTTTCAAATATATTTGGAAGTTACTGAATATTTCATGAGTAGCTATATGTATTTTACCTCATTTCTATTTTAATCTGGACCTAGAATCTGCAAAATAATGCATTAGAAGTAATCATTTTTTTTACTATTACTTTTGTATAGGGTATTTTAATGTTTTTATTAAGAATGATGTTATTGTAAAATTAAAACTCCAACATCAAAATGTTGATATTTATCAACATTTTATCAATTCATAGTATATAATACTGATTAAAATGGTATATTCGACTATGCATGAAATGAGGAAACAGTAACAATTAGAAACAGTTTGTGTATATATTAACAAGCTACATATTTGAAAAGGTTAATAAATTTTAGTTCGTTTAACTCTTGGTAAACCTGTGACGTACTGAAAAGTATGTGCTCTTTAGAGTATGTGTCGGAAAAAGTTTCTTCACTAACCTGACCTGTCAATTATATCCCCACCCACAGTTTTGGGCAGTAGCTCACTATTCATTCTTTTGGAATTTATTCCTTCTTGAGATGGTTACTCATCTCTAGCCTCTTAATAGCTAAGACATTTGTTTTTCTCAGCACTGCAGAGCTTGTTTTCTGTTACACCTAATGAAACACTCTCTTTAATTATTTTAGGAATTTGATTAATATTTAGACAGTTCTATCCATAGATTAGATATAGATAGATGATGATATAGATACAGATGATATAGATACAGATATAAACATAGATATGGATACACCCTTTTTATTGATTGAAATTAACATATCACAGATTCCAAACTAACAATAAAGGGAACATTCTGTTTATTTAAATTTACACATTAAGTATAGTTTCACGTAGTCACCAAAATGTACTTTCTCCAGTAAACTAATGAAAAATTTTATTTTGAGCTGAGAAAGCCAAAAAATGCTGATCAATTGACTGAATTTTTATTTTCAAGTCAATCCGTAAGCATTGGATAAAGAAAGAATAATAGTGAGATGTCTGTGTGTTTTAGTTGTTTACTTTTGTATAACAAACCATCCCAAAACAGTGGCTTAAATCAATAGCAATCATTTACTTTACACACAAATCTGGGAGTCAACAGGACTTAGCTAAGCCTGTTTTTTCTCAGGCTATTTCATGGGGTAGCAGTCAGACATTGGCAGTTCAGGGACAGAGAGGAGGCTTTTTCCCTCCAGCAGCTGGTACTGAGCTCTGTGGGCATTCCTGCCTCCCTCTAAGTGGTATCTCCATCTGGCAGCTCAGGTAGCTGAGCTTTGTACATGATGGCTTAATGCTCCCAGACCCATGTCCTAAGAGAAACAATAGAATGTACATGGCCTTTTCTGAACTATACTTGCAAGTCATACAGCATCACTGTCACCACATTCTACGCATCAAGAAATTCACAAAGGCCCAGTCTGTTTCAGGGAGAGAAGACACAGATGTCACCTCTGGATTGAAGAATTTCAAAAAACCACCACATTTCTTATTCTTTTATTGAGTTTTCCAATCAAAAGTTGACTCCAATTTCACCCGTATTATAAATCAACACAAAACACGAGAGGATATTTTAATTATAAATACATTCAATTTGGTGTTTTGTGTACTTTGGGATTCCTAACTAAACCAAGTATTAGGTTGGTGCAAAAGTAATTGCGGTTTTTGCAATTATTTTTAACCTTTTATACCGCAATTACTTTTGCACCAACCTAATGTATGTGTTCTTTCAAATGGACAGGGGTTTTTGTTTTCATTTTTGAAAAGTAAAATAAAACTGTGTATGCTATATTGAGGACATATTTCCTAAATTTGTAATGTTCTGTGACTTCTGATTTTCTCATCCCATAAGTCTTAAGATGGATTCATTAGACATTATCTAGTCTCATCCTCTGTGTAAAGCTTGAGCCCTCTGGACAACATCCCTGGTGATGAGAATCCAGGTTATGCTCACATACACACTAGGATAATTGACTACCCCACAAAGTCCATTCACGTTATACACAGAAACAACAGTCAGAATTTTTTTTTTCTTAATTTAAAACATCTGCCAGCATCTGTACCCCAGATTTAAAACCTGGACCTGATTACATCAGTGTACAACATAATTGTGAACACATCCCAGTGCCTCATTAGACCTTTGGAGTACATAAGACAGTGAATTCCTGGTTGATCAACTGTATCAAGTAAATAATCCCTGCAACGTAGATCAGGCATATACCAAAAAGCCACTTCCCATTCAGAGCAAAGATCTACTTAAACATTTTTGTCTCTGCCCCACCCCTAATCCCAAAAATTAGTAACAAGTTTTACTGGCTAGAAAATCATGATGTTTAGATGGAACAACATACTACGCGACTGATACATACTCTAAACACCAGTAATGTGGGTAGTGAATGGAATGTTTGGCTTTCTCCTCTAGCCCAGGGGATGATCCAAACTGACAGAGAGCCAGCCAACACTCTGTTACATTAAGAGTTTGGATATTCTCTTTGTCCCAATATCCTTAAGTGGAAAATTATATTGGAACATTGAAATCTCTTCATCTTGTTATATTTGAAATGAAGGTGAGGAGATGACTAATCTATCCTCTGCCCTCATGCTGTCTCCATCTGCCCCCCTTTATATTGACTGTAAATTAAAAGAGAACAGTAAATATGCTTTCAATTTACACAATGCCTCCAGTATCTGGCATCTGAAAATTCAACACATATTTATTTTATATATATATATATATATATATATATATATATATATATATATATATATATATATATATGTTTACTGAATGAATAAATTAATACATATTTGATGCCTCTTTACTGTCAGAAATATCTCTGACCTTCAGTGAAGAAATACAAAAGACATCGCCATGAGAGAGTATTTTCTGGACTAGAAACGGGGCTAGAAAATCACAGAAGAAAGCAGGCTGTCTCCTCCACTTTTAATCTTAGAATATTCTCCTTTTTAGGAAATGTTGGTATACATATAAGAGAGAGAGCCATTCTCACAAACTTTATGATTTTCCCCAAATTTGTTTACCTAGTCTGAGGCCAGCTATGAATGCCCTCTGGCTTTTCCCAACCAAAGAAGAGAATTGCAAAGGTCAGTTCTAGGGGAAATATTTAAACAGCAATCCTCATGTACAGCCTTATTTAACAAAGCAGATCAATTGGTAAGCTTACTGCTGGTATGGGTGCGTGAAATTCCTGCCTAATATGAAAATAATTAGTATATCAAGGAAAGAGGAAAGGAAGAGGAGTAGGACTGGGATGAGTTTTCATGATGTTTTTATTTGCTAGAGTACTAAATGTTCTCATTGTGGGAGAGTCACTGTGGAATTGAGGAACTACACAGCATTTGGAATCAGGTAGATGTGAAGTCAAATCTCAATTTTAACACTGACTTTTGAAACACTGACTAATCTCTCCGAGCCAGTTAACTCATTTGACAAAATGGCTGTTGCAAATACTACTTAATGTAATGTAAACACCATCCCTAGAAGAGTGTCTCTCCCACTCTTCTGTTTCTCTTCTTTTTTTGTCATTTGTGGTTGATCCTGGATAATTATCATATCTAGGGATTTATAATGGTTGTGTGGATGTTATTCAATAATGAATATCAGATCTGATATCTGTCAAAAATTTGAACCTGACTCTGACGACATCAGCATATATGTGTAAACATATCTTTGTGCCTCCTTAGACCTTTGAAGTATATAAAACAGTGAATTCCTGGCCAGGTCACCAGTATCAAATAAATAATCCATACAATGTAGATCAAGCATACACCAAAAAGCTATGGGGTCAGTCTTCACGATTTACTTGCCTACTAAAGTGAGTGGGATGATCACAACATAGAGATATTTTTAAAATATAGGACAAAGGAAGCAACAGATAGTCACAAGGCTTGGGTTCAGAAGGCATAGACCCTGCTGTATGCTTGAGTTCCAGAGCAGTGGCAGTCATTGAAACTCTGAGTTTTCTCTATTTTCTTACCTATAAAGAGTAGGGGTAGATCATATAATCAAAAGGTATATAGAGGATCTAGAAGTCATGATTTTCTAAACCCATATGAAATGTTATGCTTTTTCAACTAAAGGCAAATTTTGTTCTTTAAATTTTTGTTCCCTGAATGCAGTGCAAATGAAAAGAGAATGAAAGGGAAGTCTACAAAGACATGTGGAGAATTAACGTGTATTTAACACCTGGCCTGTTAACATTTCTTCATTATTTAACCTAAAACTCAATTTATTTGCCCATGTGCACAATCATAACATTAACAAATCAAAGGAGTTCCAATTTACCAAGTAATAACTGGTTACATCTTAGTTACCCGTCTCCTGTTGTCCACTTACACTCCTTTTTGGAATGTTAGCAACATTTTTTGTTATTGCGACTGTGAAGCGTGACTCCCTCTCTGGCAGGAACAGCTGCATTTGCCTAACATTCTACCTGCTCTGCCCCCTTCCTGGTCCCCTTGGTCATGTAATGAATTCTGACCTATGGATTGTGGGTGGAGCGATGTGTGTCATCACTTCCAGCCAGTGCCTGGAAAAGCCAGCACACAACTCTAGCTCTCTCTTCCCCTGAAGCAACAGCAGACAAAGCCTCATGCTGATGTAGTAGAGACATAAACTCAGTGCGGTCTCAGTTGCTAGTTGATTGCCCTGAATATTTGCCCTAATCCATAATACATTACGTACAAGGAAGAAACAAACCTTTGTTTTCTTAAAACACAGAGATTTTGGGGTTGATTATTTACCACAGCATCAACTATTTGGTACTAAGTCTTCTCTAACATATCAGCCTGAAGTCCTCCTCACTATATCATTTGACACTTGGGTTACCCACGTAGCCACTGAACAAATATATCAAAATACACTTGGGGAACTAAAATAAGTTACAAAATTAGGAAGATATATGTGCAAATGAATAAGTTGGTGAAAGGAAGTTAGAACTTTTGGAAGACCGCTAGTCTTTAGTAAGTACATTATTATTAAGTAATTATACTGGAGGAAATAAGGATGTGATCAGAAAAGCTGGGAAGTTGTATAAAGCACGTGATCTTATATTTTGAATCTAACAGATATACTAGCGCACCAAGGTAACCTGCAACATTCTCAGGCTGGTCTGAAACTATCCACTTCCTTTATTTTCTTTCCAACTTATATAAAAGAGTACTAGTAACTTATTGGTAACTTTTTACTTAACCCATAGGACAGGGTTGAACATTAAAAAGCTTCCTTTTTGTTTACCCTAGCAAAATTATGTTATGTGCTTAAATTGTGGGAGCAGTACTTGTGGAAAGTTTAATCTAAAAGTCTTCTTTTTCATAAAAGGGACTTTGAAATGAACTACATTGAAACTGAATGGATAAATTACAGGAGCTTTCAAATTTTTCTAAGAGAAGATAAGTGACTTGATAACTACATTTGAAATTTGCGGGTTTTTACTGGAATGATTTGAATGGAAATGTTTTTTGGCGGCTGATGGGAAGGGGTGCATAGGTAATACCAACAATGTTCTACCTATAATGTTTGCACATTATTAAACATAATGAACTATGAATACGTGAGTTGAAAAAGTCATTTATCCAGTCATTTCAATTGATTTAAATCTGGTGTGGAGTCAGTATATATCTTACGTCAGAACATTTTGAAGACTAAAATCCAAAGGACTTTGATTACTTTGGTTATTTGTGATTTGTTTGAAATATTTAAATGACAAGTTTTAAGAGAGGCCTGTATCATATAACATTTGCCACTGACAGAAATTAAATCAGAGAAACTTTTTTTTCATTCATTCTTAATTCATGATCTTTACTAGAAAGACTTTTGCAAATATGCTTTCACTTGTTTGTGGGTCACTATGTATTTATTCTTGTGGTTTACACCTTAACTGGTGTCTAATGTTAATTTGACCAGCCGAAGGGAGGAACACAAAATAATTTGTTAAAATGACTCAAGAAAGGTAGAATTATGCACTAGAGCATTCATAAAAAGACCATCTGTTCTCACAAGACATTTTGTAGTTTCCTACTTGTTCTCTGAAAGTTTAGTGAGACTTCAAGATTGCAAATCTCACCATTTGCCTAATATTGACACAGATTACAGATAAATCTAAAGTGTTTATAAATTAAGTAATATATAATAATCTGTACACATAAAGATAATTTTAGATCTTCTAAAAATGACATCCAAATTTAAAGTCTAATTAATTCAATATTATTCACCTCTTACCCTTTAAAATATAGTACCTAACTGTATGGTTACCAATCATAGAAATTCCTGATTTCAGATTTAATACTTTAAAAAAATAAGTGTACATTCTTTCAGAATGTGCCCTGTAACAACCTTACCAACTATTATCTGGAAGAATGTTTGGTCTCTGAGAGTGGGGATTCAGCATTTCCTTTAAAAAATCAAAGCTCTTGGAACTAAAGTGAAAGCAGATTATAAATACACATGGTTTTTAAATGTGAGATGTATTATTTAGAGTTTTTTCAGCTATATGTAGCACCCCACCCACCTTAAAATTGCTTAGACAATAGGACACAGGACCCTCATGTAACAAGCGTCCCAAGGGAGGAGAGTCCAGAATTTGTTAAGTTAGTGGCTCAATGGAATTATCAAATACCCAATTCTTTTAATTTTTCTGTGTAGGCATCCTCATCTAGTCAGCTGATAGCCTCAGATATGACTTCTTTTTGTGTCAGAATAACTGAATAGTTCTCAGTATTTCACCCTCATAAAAATTGTCTAAATGTGAAAAGCAGCAAAGATAGTCTGGGCCTCTCTAAGAGAGATAAAATGATTTCCTCAACACTGTCCTTATCTGGAATTGCATGACAAAATCCTCTTAAAGTAATCAGGGTTTAGAGGATAGAATTGCTGTGACATTCAGTGATCAAGATTTATCTTTTCACTGGGTCTTAGGAGGAGACCATGTGATCACCTGATGTGTGAGTAAATTTTTGAATAGATTAACAAAGAAAATTTGGAGAAAGATTGCTTTTGGATAAGTGACCAATAGTGCCTGCCATAGAGAATGATATCATTATTTCAAAGGTATCATAAATAGATACAAAGAGGAATGTATTGAGGGTCAAAATGGTATATTTTGGTACTATTTTCAATTTGTAGAAATATCGTTATTTTTCTAACTTGCTAATCCTTCCACTGATTCGTATTGTTGTAAAATTAATGTTATGGGTAGTAAGACTGAGCATTTGAAAGGAAACATTACTCAATCATGAAAGACAGGAATATATATGAAGAAACAAAATATTTTTTTTTATATATTTTTCAACAGCAAAGAATATACTTGAATACGCTTGACTCAGGTAAAGAGAATAAAAAGGTGTTAAAATATTGCGACAATAAATATTTTGTTACATTATAAAAGAAGCTTCATTTTTAGGCCACACCTGAATGCTACTCTTAAAATTCTATTAATGTATGTTTAGTTTCCTGGTTCAAACTTAACTCTACCACCAAGAAGAAGTTCAAAAGTAGTATAGTATTCCTAAGTTGTTATTAAGAAGACTTAATTATGTTAATTTGAAGAGTAACTTTTAGGTCCAGAATGTTTAGCATGCAGAATGATGAATAGCCTTTTTTACAAAGGGAGTGGCTAATACTCTACCTACGAATTCTTGCTTATAATTAAAGTAGTAATACTTTGAGATTTAATAATGAGCTGAGAATTCAGTAACAGAAAAACGCTCTGTCCCTTATATCTGTTAAATACTGACACATCCAATTTTAATGTGGTAGAAACTTAGCTTAACTCACAAGCTCATCTGCAGTACTGTTACCTCAGAAATCACCCAGAGGGCACCCTTCAGGCTAGTAGACAGAGCTCTGGGGACATAACTGAGGCACCTTTGTTTAAACAACAGATGACTGAGGCTGGCTCATTTGGAAAACCCTCATAGCCTACAAGTATAGTAAATTTTCCATCACATTTTATTTTCTATCTCCTCAACTTCAATGTCTTTGTTCTTAATACCAGAGGATAGAAGGTAAGGCTTTTGATCTACTCAGAGTTTGTTGCACACTTTGCACATTTGGATTGGATAAGTCAGACAGGGTGGCTATTGTTATAAGACAGATAATGAGTAGGTAGTAGTGAAGTTGTCTTAATGTCTAGAGAATCTTCTTTATATTCCCTGGAGTGCTAAGTGCACTTTCTCCTTTGATCCTCAAATAGGTCCTGAAATTTTACCTCTTTCTGGAAGACTTAATAGGAGAAAAAAACAAAAACTGAGCTATGATCTTACCTACTTAAATATCACACCCAAATTTGCCATTATTGTTTACTGTCTCAAAAGTTTAAATAGAACTTCTTTTTTAGATTGTACGTTCTTCTTTTCTTACTTTTTCTTCTCAATCTCATTTTTTTATGGAATCATGATTAGTATGATTGTACATGCTAGATTTTTTTGGACAGTTCAGATATCAATTTTTTTCCTATTGTCCCCATAAATATGCACTTACTGGTCAGATTACACATTGTACATGTTTCTCAAGTCACTGCCTCATACAAGGGTAGAATACAAGGTGTGATCAAACAATACAGGGGATGTTTAAATTTTTTTTTAAATGTATTACAGTGAAAGACACTGGGGGAACAGAGTCCTAGAGAGCAGCTTCCAGGCTCTCGGCCTCACGTGACGGAGTGCTGGCTCGGGTGGTGGTTGGCCAATTGGCTGCTGATGTAACTGCCGGGACTGTGTTGGTTGGTTGGTTGGTTGATTGGCAGGCAGAGAAGTACACGGTGGATTGCGGATCATGTGGATCCTACTTTGTGTGTCTTGCCTGGCTGCCAGTGAGAATATAGTGGTATGACTCCCCTATCTATGGCTCCGTTGGTGTTCCCTTTTAGCCTTATCATTTCCTGTGTTCTTCTGTGGGGAGCAGGACCAGAGATCCCGAATGAGTCCCCGCATGACAGACACATTGGCATTAACTCCCCTCAAAATACTCCCCTCACTTCATCCCATCATTCTTGCCACTTTCTGAAGCAGTTCTGGAAGTTGTCTTTCATGAGTGTCTTTAGTTGCGCTGTCGTGGCTGCCTCGATGCCCTGAATCAATTCAAAACATTTACCTTTCATGATCATTTTGACTTTGGGGAAGAGCCAGAAGTTGCACAGTGCCAGATCCATTGAATAAGGTGGATGAGGACACACGATAATGTTAGTATTTGACAGAAATTTCCATACCAGAAGCGATTTGTCACACGGAGCTTTTTGAAAACATTATGATCACAAATTACGGTGAATGCTGCTGCTGAGTACCATCCAAAGGAAAGGCAGGGATCTTCAACACAGGAAAGGGCACATGCAACCTTAGTAACAGTGTGTGACAAATTTCAACTTGTTCGGTGCTGTCAGTCGAGTGTGAGCTGTGGTCGAGAGAAGTTGTGTTTTAAAGTGTGCCGTAAATCATCCTTCATCAGGACAACGCTCTGTGTCACACATTGCTCTGGTATGGCAATTTCTGTCAATAACATTAGGGTGTGTCCTCATCCACCTTAATCAATGGATCTGGCACTGTGCTACTTCTGGCTCTTCCCCAAAGTCAAAATGACTAAGAAAGATAAAGGTTTTCAATTGATTCAGGACATTGAGGCAGCCATGACAGCACAACTAAAGACACTCATGAAAGAGGACTTCCAGAACTGCTTCAGAAAGTGGCAAGAATGATGTGATAAGTGTGTTCAAAGCGAGGGGGAGAATTCTGAGGGGGATTAATGGCAATGTGTCTTTCACTGCAATGCATGTTTTTTAAATTTAAACATTCACCATATTGCTTGATCACACCTCATATGTGCTTACCCCTCGTGCAAAGGACTCTTCTTACACAAACAAACTTTAAGTAAATTTGTAGTACCTTATGTCCCTATGTAAAGTTAGTAAGACTTTTAGTATTTCATGCTATTGACGTCTGGTTACATACAGAAATAAAATAGTGTAAGAAGTTGATTTTCCCACAGAACATGAATGCTAGGGGAATTAAAACAAATGTAAGGATCTTCGTGCTGCAGAAATATTATCCATGTTGGGAAATCAGGCATGTCTGGGCATTCTTGGAGTCTTGGTCATATATTCCTAAGAGAATTTTCTTTGTATAGTGTATGGAGAGATCCTTAGGAAAGAACTTGAATTATCTGGAGCATGTCTTGGAAAAATAGTGTAATAGGCAAACCTGACAGTAACAGAGGGAGATGATTTATCCTTAGAGAAGAAGTAGCTGTGTATGAGAGCTGACTGTTTAAACCAGAGTCAACTTTGTAGAAAAGTAGTCATGATTCTGATTACACTAAGATGAGTACTTCCAATCCAATCCCACAGATACCAGGGAGAAAAAAAAAAAAAGGACTATAAAAGAAAACAATGTACAGAAAAACAGTGTAAAACCTGGAGCCCAAGCAGCTGTGCTTTGGGAGCTCTCTGGCAGAAAGCTGCATCATGGGGAGTGAACTTTTGCTCCATTTTGTTCACCAAGTCTCTTGGGCAGAATAACAGGCTAGGTTATTGACAATGTATATTAGTCAGGTTCCCCAGAGAGAGACATGGAGAGAGAGAGACACGGAGAGAAGGGGAGAGGAGCGGAAGGGAGGGGATGGGAGAAGAGGAGAGGAGAGGAGAAGAGAGGAGAGGAGAGGAGAGGAGGAAAGAAAGAAAGAAAGAAGGAAGGAAGGAAGGAAGGAAGGAAGGAAGGAAGGAAAGAAAGAAAGAAAGAAAGAAAGAAAGAAAGAAAGAAAGAAAGAAAGAAAGAAAGAAAGAAAGAAAGAGAGAAGAGAAAGAAAGAAAGAAAGAAAGAGAGAAGAGAAAGAAACAGAAAGATCAATCTTTCCGTTGTTTGTTGTATTCAGGCCTTCAAGTGACGAGGTCCAACTACAGTAAGGAGAGCATTCTGCTTTACCCAAATTTCACTGATTTAAATATTAATCTCATCCTAAAACACCCTTCAAGTTGTCACATGAAATTAACCATTACAACTACAACAACTGTTGGGAGAAAATAAGCTAATGAGCATATTTGACACCCCTTGGTGCCCCCAAAACTAGTGGTGAGTGAAAAGAGGATACTGTAGGTTGTTAGACTACTAAAATAGTAGTAGAGTTATAATCAGTCAAATTTAATTAATTATATTTATTTAATTTCACACTATCATGTAAATTAAGCTATTAAACTCAGTACAAACTCCAGCCACATGTTTTTTTGCATTTGCACAGTGGTCGACTTGGGTTATAAACCATTAAAAGGTTAAACAGTTAGGCAGCTAGAATGTTTAGCATCCATGATGTTTTTAATGATATTTAATGATTATTTTGCTGAAAAGGATGGCATTATATTACAGTATGTAAGAGCATTGTAAAATCAATCCATTTGGGTTCAAATCCTGGCTCTAACTGCTCATTGTTGACTTTCTGTAAATTGCTTGATTTTTCTATGCTTTTTTCTCCTCATGGGAAAATAGAAATACTTCTAAAACATTCTTCACATGGTTGTTAAGAAAAATAAATGAAATAATTGATATTGAGCCTTTGATACAATTTTTGTACATAGTACCAGTTAACTATTATTGCTAATCTAGTGTAATTTTATAGTGTAATCAAGCTATCCAAGTGTGCAACTAATTATCAATCCATCCATTTGTATACATAAATTATATCATGCAGCCAAAAGTTTACCAAAAGTTAACATTTAACGTTAGTGAAAGGATTGGTTAACATTAGTATAAATGAGGAGCAGTGAGGAAATGATTAATAATATTATTATTTGTACTTTGTACTTAATTGGCCTATCATAAGGACCAATAGAATTTTCTCTGTGAATTATGGATTACATTTAGTGGGCACCAACATACAAGGAAAGTTCTTTTCTTTTTTTTTAATAGATTTTATTTTTATAGTTTTAGGTTCACAGCAAAACTGTGCAGAAGGTACAGAGATTTCCCATATGCCATCTGTCCCAACACATGTGTCTTTTCAGATGGGCTTCTTTCACTTAGTAATATGCATTTAAGTTTCTGCCTTGTCTTTTTATGGCTTGCTAGAGCATTTCTTTTGAGTGTTGAATAATATCCTATTTTCTAGATGTCCCACAGTTTATCAGTTCACCTGCTGAAAAACATTTTGGTTGCTTCCAAGTTTTGGCAATTATAAATAAAGCTGATGTAAACCTGTGTGTGCAGGTGTTTGTGTGGACATAAATTTTCAACTCCTTTGGGTAAATATCAAGGCACAGAAATTGCTGGATTGTATGGAAAGAGTATGTTTAATTTTTCATAAAACTGCCAAGCTGTTATCCAAAGTGGCTGTACCATTTTGCACTCTCACTGGCAAGTAATGAGAGTTTCTGTGGCTCCACATTTTCACCAGCGTTCTGTGATCTGGATTTGGGACATTCTAATAAATGTGAAGTAGTATCTCACTGTTGTTTTAATGTGCACTTCTTTGATGACACATGATGTGGAGCGTCTTTTCACATGTTTGTTTGTCATTTGTATGTCTCCTTTGGTGAAGTGTCTGTTAAGGTCCTTGGCCCATATTTTAATCAAATTTTAGTTGTTTTATTGTTAAGCTTTAACTGTTCTTTGTACATCTTTGATAAAAATCTTTTATCAGACATATCATTTGCAAATATTTTCTCCCAATCTGTGGCTTGTCTTTTCATTCTCTTGACTGTGTCCTTCACAGATCAGAGGATTTTAAATTTAACGAAGTCCAGATTATCGATCATATTTTTCATGTATCTTCCTTTGGTGTTATATTTGAAAAGTCACCACCAAACAAAAGGTCATCTAGATTTTCTCCTATGTTATGTTCTCGAAGGTCTATAGTTTTGCATTTTACATTTAGGTTTGTGATCCATTTTCAGTTAATTTCTGTGGACGATGTAAAGTTTATGTCTAGATTCATTTTTTTTTTTAAATTGATGCCCAGTTGTTCCCAGCATTATGCGCTCTCTCTCTCTCCTTTATGTATGAACAAGTTTTTATCCAAAAAATATTCATTTACTCATTCATTTATTCATCACCAAACAATTTTTGTATGACTCATATATACATATACTATGTTAAACTGAGCTTTCAAAATAAAAAATAAAACATATTCCTTGCCTGAAAGGAGTTCCATTATCATAATGGGTACAGAGAAGTAAATCAATAATTAAAATAAAATTACACTCATGTTTTTTCCTGTAAGGCAAATAATTACTTTTATATATTGATAAATATAAATTACAATGCACACATATATTACAACCTAACGTTTTATATAGCTTAAATCCAGAAAAACTCTGGGAATAATCATTAACAAGATTATAACACATATTGTCTCCTTTTTAAGAAAAAATATCTGTTCATTTGCCTATTCAAAAAATACTTATCAAACTACTACTATATGAAAATCACTGGGGCAGTTGGGTTGGAGTATGGAGTAAAATCAAATATAAATTCTGACTTCAGGGAGCTTAGGAATGTGGTAGAGACAGAAATATAGTTGGTTATAATTGAAGGTGAGTAAGGGACACGCACTAAAAGAAGTACATTGAAAGAACTATAGGAGTGCAGAAAAGGGAGAGATGATGGTTAAAAGGTAACAGTGGGTAGAACTGCTGGCGCCTTAGCAGGAATTAAGGCATATTCTAGTAGTCATTGTACTTTTAACTGCTACAGATCTGCAGTAATACAACGACAAGTTTCATTTCTAAATGTCCTCAATACACAGTATTTATTTTATTAAATCTCAACCCAGGAGTACACCTTTTTAATATTCTGTATGACAAAATGGAGAGTGTGCACAAAATAATTCTGCAGCATACTGAAGTAGAATGGTTGCCTAAAGGAAAAGCCCTCATGCGTTGATGTTGTAAGCTGAACTAAAAAAATGTTTTATGGGACATCATTTTTCCTTGAAAGAATGGCAAACTGGTAAACTATGGATGTTTGGACTTGGGTATTTGTCAGATATTTTCCCCAAAATAAACAACTACCCAAAGCAAATGTCAGTATTTATGTTACCAAGGATAAGATTAGAGTTTTTAAGGGTAAATTAAAGTTTTGGAAAAATTTTATCTTCCACCATGAGCTTATCAGCTTCATAATATTTAAACACTTTTCTGATGAGATCAATGGTGCTACTAATGAATGTAATTGTTTTTGATATCGTATAATGAATGTTTTTGACATCATATAATGAGATTTAAGATATCTGCACTCAAAGAACCAATAGTTTCCAAATGACTGATATAAATTATAAAATTTTGTGTTCATAACACCCATTCAGAACTCAAGACTGATTAACAAATATTAGTGTAATAGAGTGTGGACGGTTCATTGATTTGCTTTCAGATTTTGCAGTACAACCAATTTTTAAGAAATTATCTCTTGTAGACTTTTGGTGTCGTCTCAAATATGACCCACAATTATCTGAAAAGTCTATTAAAATATTCCTCCATTGTCCAACTACATCACTTTATGAGAGTAAATATGGTTTTCTTTAAATATAGTGCAACCAAAACAATATATTCAACAGAGTGAATACAAAAGCAGATATAAAAAATTTAATTGCCTTCTCTTAAAGCACACATCAAAGAAATTTGCAAAATGTAAAATAATATCTCTCTTCTCACTATTTTTAAAATATTGGGCTGCTCATGTATATATATATATATGTGTATATATATATATATATATATATATATATATATATATATATATACACATATGTGTGTGTGTGTGTGTATAAACATGTAATGGATTTATTGTTAGCAGTTTAAACAAGTTAATAAAAATACGTTTAAATTTCTCTAGTTGTAACTTATCATAGATTTAATTCACATAAACAAAGGCTCCTTTGGGTTCCTGTGGCAGTTGTCAATTTATTGCCTCTCAGCTCTGAATGTATTCTTATTGTTTGCTCTGTGATAATAGAGGTGCACCTTGTAACCATTTTTCCTTTGCCAGTCATCAGGAAGTTAAGCTAAGTCAGGAAGGGCACTGTAGTGGCACTAGAAGTAGAGGAAGTTTTCCTTTCTGCTTCTGGTGTGGCTTCATTGCCTGGATCCTGGAGAATGTGCCATCTGTAGCTTTCAGTGTAGGTAGTCTGTAGTGTAGCCAGCACCCCCAGACACTGTGGGATCTGCAGCCCAGCTCAGATCTCTGCTCCCTGCATCCTCTCTTCAGCCCTGTGCACACATACATGCCAGAGGTCCCATCAGGCCACATCTAAGGAACAAACCACCCAACCTTTACCCCACACAGCACAGTCCAGGGACAAAATGTACTAGGTTTGTACTGACAGAGGCCTATGCATCTCTTGGCTTTAGCAGTTTCCACAGCAATGATCTGACTCCCTCTAGGAACCTAGATACTAGCTTCAGCTCACCTGCACCTCAGCGGGTTCTTCCACTTGCCCAGTGACTGTGGAGTATGGTCTGCCCAAACAACTCAGCAGAGTTCCTAGATCGCGCCAGAAATTCTTCACCAAGGTCTGAGCCCCCAATGTAGAGGCAGAGTTCCTCTTTGAAGTCTGTCCTTTGAGCACTCTTCCTGTGCTCCAGGGTACCCTTCAGCCTTATCTTTTCATCTTTATAGTTACTCTACTATAATAGCTTAATAATAATTATTTACATTAAATGTCCTATTGAAATTACTGTGTGGTTTCTGACTCCCAGATAGACCTCTGGTCCTCAGTCATTTCTAGATTGGTGAAAGTGTCCTGAGACCAAAACATTTGAGAATGATGGCTATTGGGTATAGTAAGAGTAAGTGAAGCTGGTGGCCACTGCCTCGAGGGACTAGGGAACACTATCCTTTGAAGCACTTCTACCTCTAGCAAAAAGTGAGTCCTACTCTAGTAAAGGCATGGAGATTGAAACACCTTCTAAAATGGAGCGAAGTCCCTTTATGGTTGTAAGAATTTTAGAACATTCTCTTTTTACCCTTATGGTTTTAGCTAATAAAACTAGTATGGATTTGGGGACATTTAAAACATACATAGTTATCTTTTTCCAAAACCCATTTCTCATTCAGTCTTTTGCATTTCACTTACTAGCCTAAAATCTGCCATTTCTTAGCACCTTTATCACTATTATTCCTAAGCCAAGGTACCATAATTTCTTGCCTATATGATGAGAATGACACCCTCACTGGATTTCAGGTTTCTGCCCTTATCCCTTCCAGGCAAATATCTACATAGCAGGCTGACATCTACATAGCAGTCAGGATAATACTGATGAAATATAAGTAAAACAAAAATCTTTCAGTTGTCCCCCATATAGCTCACTGTAAAAATCAAAATCTGTCCAGTGACCTAAGGTTTTCCATACAATCTTTTCTTCAGTGCTTACTTGCTCTCAACATCTACTACTTTTCTGTCACTCTTGTTTGAGCCATACCTGCCTCCTTGAAATCAAGAGGTAGAAGACACCTCAGTACTGTGACACACATAAACTCCTTGATGGCTGGATAGCTTTGCTGTTGTTGTTGTTGCTTTTCTTTGCTATTTTATAAACTCAGCATCCAGAACAATACCTGAAAACATTAGTTACTCTATAAATGTTTTTTGAATGGAGGAATAAACCACAATCTGAATTGAAAGGCTTGAGAAGCCTAGACTGAATCTAAAACTACGTTTTTCATTGAAGTGATCCTAATTCCCAAATTTATCTCTGGTTATGAATATTTTCTTATATTCTACATCCTATGGGATATTGTTGTTTCATTTCATTTTGAAACTGTTTCCAAGATAGTGTCAGAATTAAACCATAAATTAGAACCAAAGCATTTAATTAAGTCATTCAAAAAACTTTAATTTAGCACCTACAACTTTTAAGATACTCTTTTAGCCAAGATGATAAAAAGTGATACCTGCTAATTATGTCAAAGGCAGCATAAAGTATATAACTGGACAATTTCACTATCAAAATGGCAGACTAAACACACATTGAAATTATTGCTTGCCACACCACATCTAATAAAGTAGATGAAAATAATGGCAAGAACTGATTAATGAGCATATAGCCATGTCCAAAATAAAGGGGCTGTCTCAGAGGCACTGAATTTGTGCAACATACTTTTTTAAAACAGGTGTGCAACTGAAATTTATCACAATAGCAACAAGCTAAGGACCCAAATAGAATGCCACAGTCTACAGGGAGGTGAGGCAGCCCAGAATGCAAATGGGAGAATTCTGTCACAAACTAAAGCATACAACTAATGATCAGAAAACATCTGAGGCATATGGAAATTCTATTAGTAATTTTTTGAGGAATCTCCACACTGCTTTCCAGAGCAAGTACACCAATCTGCATTCCCACCACCAGTGTATGAGGGTCCCTTTTTCTCCACAGCCTCTCCAACACTTGTTACTATTTGTCTTGTTGATGACAGCCATTCTAACTGGGTAGAGGTGATATCTCATTGTGGTTTTTATTTGCATTTCTCTGATGATTAGCGATATTGAGCATTTTTCCATATGTCTATTCCCAAAAAATAAAAAATCTGAAAATGTTTATACATAAAGACAAGTGTGTTCTAATGTTCATTGCAGCTTTATGTATGGTGGCCAAGACATGGAAACAACCAAAATGTCCTTCGATAGATGAATGGATCAAGAAGTTGTGGTATATATACACAATGGAATACTATTCGGTGGTAAGAAAAGATGAAATAGGACCATTTGTGACAATATGAAAGGATCTTGAGATTATAATGCTAAGCAAAATAAGTCAGACAGAAAAAGCAGAGAACCATATGATTTCACTGATATGTGGTATATAAACCAAAAACAACAAAAGAATAAGACAAACACATGAGAAACAAAAACTCATAGACACAGACAATAGTTTAGTAGTTACCAGAGGGTAAGGGGATGGGGGGTGGGAGATGAGGGTAAGGGAGATCAAATATATGGTGATGGAAGGAGAACTGACTCTGGGTGGTGAACACACAATGTTATTTATAGATGATATAATATAGACATGTACACCTGAAATCTATGTAACTTTACTAACAATTGTTACCGTAACAAACTTTAATTACAAAAAAAAGGAAAACAACTGAGGAAGATCAGCACCACGGATGAGGAAAAAAAATCAATTGTACAAAAATGTTTAATGAAACAGAATTAATTTATCAATCCAGAAATAGATTTTAAGTAACACAAAACAAGTAAGAATGCACATCTCATTCTCATGTAGCTAACAGCGTGTACGGTTAGAAAACAGACATATTCTAGGAGTCTTAGAAATTCAAACAGAACAAGATCTGTGGAACTGTGGGTGAGGCCAATCTTTGGGGGAAAGTTTGATTTTTAACTATGTGTTGTAGCATACATAAGAGTTGGATTGATGGAGAAGAAAGACAAATGTCATTCCATGGAAAATGGAAAAGGATAAGGACTCAGACATTATGACGACATATAGGGAAGACAAAAGTCTGGAATAGAGGATCGGTAGTAAGGAGAAGAAAAAGATAATCAAAATTCAGTGCAGAGACAAGGGAAGTTTAAAAAGTTTGGATTCGAGTTAACAGGTAATAGGACATATTGTAGGTTCATTACTAGAAAAGAAACATGTCACTGGAGGTAGAGAACTAGTTTTAAAGACAATTGCTATTTTGTACAGACAAGAGTAGTAGTAAGTCATAAAAAGAAGAATTCTATATATAAGAAATATTAGCAAATACTTTTGTAGGTCTGAAGATTTCTAAAAAAAAAATAAAAAAAATCAAAAAAATCCCAGGCTATTAGAATCTTAGCTTCACACATTTTTCTCTCAATATTGCACATTTTCAAATGGTAATGAATTGATGAATATTATCTGTGGAAGTTTAAGTAAATGGGTCAACTTTGTCTGAACTTTTCCTATTGAGCAGTAGGGTCTATGCAATCTCCCTTTGGAAACTGGGTGGGTTAGGGGTGTGCTTTGAACATGAGGGTAGAGCAAAAGTGCATGCATGAACACAGTGCAATAGCTGTTGTGTGCCCTTTGTTTAAGAATGGTTCTGAGGCAACAATAGTAATTGGAATAGAATTTGGTAACTTGAGGTGGGGTAAAGTTATAAAACAAAAATGAAATAAAATAGACACAACACAATAATCTAAAACATAAAGTGAAAATCTAAAATATGTGTTGTTCACTTTGGGACTGGTCATAGGTAGACGCTTAAATGGGCCTTGAGGAGCCTGTTGGGAAGGCTTAAAGGAAAGTGAGGAAGCTGTTATTAGAGGCTGGAGGAAAATAGATTTCTTGTTACATAGTGATGAATAGTTAAGCACAACTGGCATCCACAGTAACATGGAAAATAGACTATGTACCTAATGAAGTGATAGATGTGGTTAAGGAGGTTTCCAGGCAACATGTTTGAAGTGTCAATTACTTTCTTGTAGCCGTGCATCACAAGGTGAGAATAGAGAGAGATAAGCTAAATAAAAACTTATTTAGTTTTTCATGCAGAGCTTAAAGCCAATATAAGAGTCAGGACTTCCTAGCTTTAAAATGTATCAACTCATCCCCAGTATATTGGTTCAGGTCCTCCCAGGAGCAGGTGTCAAGACAGGATTGATTGTAATAGGTTTATAAAGGGAAAAGCCTGTCAGGTAAAAAGAGGAGGGAGCCCAGGAAGGGAGGGAAAGCTGGCAGACCATGAGGCAAGTATGATATCTGTGAAGGAGAGAAAAAAGAAAGGAGGATTAGGTAAGTTGTGCCGTTGTAAGGACATTTGGGTCAAAGTTGCTTACAGTGAAGACCATGATACAAAAATGGTGGTGGCTACAGAGTGCAAGCCAGACTCACATGTCAATTAGAATTCCTGCAGCAGGAAATCTGGATTATGGATTTTCTTAGTCACCACAGTTCACTGCTTGCCCTGCACAAATATATGTCTCTACACAGGTTCAAAGAGCAGCTCCTCCATTGTCCCATGGACTGTTTTTTTTTTTTAGGGAAAACTTAAAATGGGGAGGTTAGTGAGCCAGTTTACATCCCCCATCACTGTATCTTTTCTTGGAGCCATAAGCAGTACGCATCCTCTCCTTTCTCCACCATCCATTTATTAATGACTTGTCAATATTTTACTCTTAGGAAAAAGGGAAAAAAAATACTTATGTTGCTAGAACACATTCAAAAATGCAAATAGCCACTGAATATTTTAAAATCCTAATAAACAAAAAAGCGAAGGTTGGTATGCAAAACACATGTGTTTGCAAAGAAGTGGAGGTTATTTATACATGGAGAATGAGAGACAACACAGAGAGGAAAGTGGGTGGGAGATAGGAAAGAAAGGATGTGAGGTGTGAAAACACTTAGGGTAATTTTGCCTGTATCTGTGGCCCATATTTTCCTAACATTACAGTATGCTACGCTACAGGGCCATGTGATTTCTCATTTATCAATGAAAATTTAGTCATTTTCACTCCACTACATTTTTTTTTTCTCTTTTGAGTAGCAATATATCCAGAGTTTAATGTGCTATTTAGGTTCTCAGAAGGGCATTTGAACAGCCTGTGGTGATAGAACAGGCCTTCGTTCAGTGAAATCTTGCTGACAGCTGGGAGCAGAACGTTGCATTTTGTACCCTTAAGATAATATAATTGTTGGGATGCAATTGCTCTTTTATCTAATGGTGGTAATCAATCAGCGATTGACAAGTCTAATTAGAAGCCTTGGTTTGTTCAGCATGATAGCACTCTCTAACAGCATCGTAGCCCAAAATGTCTTTTAGCAATCCTATAAGAAAAACATAATATTTTATAGATAATTCAATTTACATTGATGCCATTATTGTTTGCATATAAAGAAAGGTTTTATTGGGGTGGAATAACACCACCTTGCATGTCTAAATATATTGCTCTAATGGTTTTATAGTGTCTCTCAAGGCTCAGTATTTCTGCTCTAAAGGTTTGATGATTTTTCAAATTGGCAAAGATAGATTATCGTATGTATATGATTTTTTTATTGTCTTCAGAATGCAGTGTATTTCAGGTGCATAGATTTATGTTTTGATACAAAGCTCCCCCCATTCTACCCCCCGCCTTCCCAACAGAGGTAATTCATAAAGAGATACAGTAATCAGAAGAAAATGTCATCTGTTAAAAAATATGGTGTTTGGTTACAAAGTCAAGACAAAATACCACATTTTTTTAATGCACTGAAAATATCTAGAAAAATCAGTGCTCATTTCTTTCTATAATATGACATGTGTTAAGAAGTCTCTAAACATATTTTTTTGTTTTTTCACACAGAAATAGCTTAAAAATGTTAAACTTTAAACTGGATAATTACACTGTGTATTTGTCTTTTAGCATTTTAATTAGGATCTGTTAATCTTGAATTTGTGCAACTTTATATTCAGAAGGAGAAAGTAGGATTACAGGAAGTATTAAACTGTTCTTTTTGTTCTTGGTAAAATGATGAAATAATGTACAAAGTGCTTTTCCTCACTTTTCTGATATTTCTTTTAGAAAATGAGGCTTTCCATCATAGAGAAAGTGATAAATTACTGAGAAGGCATACCATTCTTTTTTGCTGTCTGTGGATTATATCAGAGACATGGATTTTTGTGGGATGGTGAAAGAAAAGATAGTGTAAAAAAATACAATTACAGTTTTGCCTTAAATATCCCATTACAGTAATTTGAGTTTAAATACCTCCTTAGACACTTTGTATATTAGTGAACACATATTTTCAAAACTAAATTTAAAGCTGAAAGGTAGCACAATATCCAAAAAAGCACCAAAGTAGTCTTTTAGCAACATATGGACGAAAAGATGACTGGGGGAATCCATTTGAAGTGTCAACTTCAAATAAACAAGATGTAAAGCACCACAGAACAGATACTCAGTAATTCATTTTTTCCAAGATGATTTGTTTTGGATATCATGTAAAGTATTGATCATTTTCCATATTTTATAACACGACAAGTGTTCTCTTTGATACTATCACTTCACACATCATTGCAGTGAATCTAGAAACAAGCAGAAATATCCTGCCTTTGATGACTTCACTCAGCTCCCATCAACTATATGGTAACTTGTAAATTCAAATTAAAATACTACCTGGATATATTTGATCATACAATTCAAAAAGCATGTTAAAAGAAAACAGGAGAAAGGTGTGTATTTTGCATAAGAAAAATGTGCAGAGAATATTCTTGAAAATTGTTCACAGCACTGGCAAAGCAATCAAAAGGAAGATGTGGCACTTTATAAAACCACTCCGACATATGCCTGAAGAAAAGCGCCTAAAATTTACACTACCCAGACTTTCTCCAGCATGATATTTTATAGGTTGTTTTCCTTTTTCTATTTAGTACCCTTTTGCTTTTACATACATGTGAAAACACTGTTTCCAAATGTACAAGTGATTTCCACAAAGTCTTTGGTTTTCATCTCTATCACTGGCCAAAGATCCTATGCAGACTCAAACTATACATAAAACAAGGCTCCACAGCATCATTCTATCTACTGCATTTACCTAGTGTGCATGAAACAATAAGGCCGTGGAAAAACAATCTCATCGTGCAGATTATTTAGTTTGGACCCTGGGTGCCATAACTGAAAGTAGTTGCTAGTGGAGATAAACATGGAAAAAGATTTGGGAAGTCAGTAATGGAGGACAGGGTCATACACAGCATTCATTCCAAAATATATTTGTATGTCTGCTTAAGTCTGGGGTGGTTATAACTGTCTTCCCCGGTACAATTCACAGGCAAGGACATTTGTCCAGTATGCTTACATTTGAAAGGATCATTCACGCCTACCTCTTGAAATCCTTTATGTTTGCAGAGATGATGCAGAAAGTCTTTACATGTAAAATACTGACTTTTGATTAATTACAGGCAAAAACTGAAATATCATTGGTATGGATACTGGTGCAAACAATAATCACAAGTAATTAATTTATATTTGAGGGAAGAGGTCAGAATGACAAGAGGAAGAAATATTTTTTTAGACTGAGACTGGGACACACACAACCTTGGTCACTCCTTGCTTTAGAAATGTTATTTTTATAAATATTAATAGGAATTAACCTGAGATCCACAATGTAACTGTAGCTATATATTGTTTGGAATTCGCCACCGAGTAGAATTTTTTCATAAGCTCTTTATTTGTTAAAGCAACTTTAAAATAATTTTTATTTGGTTTTATAGGGTCCTGAGTTTAAAAGAAAAATAAACTTCAGGAATTTTAAGGAGTACTTCCAGGACCAGAAAAACCTCCTTAATATTTCCAATATTTACCTTCTTTTCACCATCTTGTTATTTGTTCCAACCTTTACATGAGCTTCAAATATATCCTGCATCATCATTTTCATTATTATTTTGTTACAAGCTATAATCGGTCTTCATTGACTAACCTCCAAAAGAGAAAAGGCAGAGGGAAGATTTATTTAGAAATACCATGTTGTAAGTTTAATTGAGTGATAGGATAATTACTTACTGCAGATGTTCTTGAATGTTCTATCCATCCTCTCCCTACCAACTGTTTAATTTGTTTCTCCTCTATCGTGTAATTCAACTTGCTGCCTCCACCTGAATTTCCGCAGTATATAACTTATTTTAAGAAAGTTTTTGAATCTAGTATCTCAGTTGAACCTCATAAAAACCTGAATTTTTACATGTATTTGACCATGGAGGAAATGATGTGTTAGCTCATGCACATAGTTATACCAGAGAGAAGACTGGAGACAATTTATTGACTACTGGTCAAGGTTTTTCACTGGACTTTAGTACAAATAAATTTATAATATATTAATAATATACACATAAAATATCTATAAAATAGTGCCATCTATATTCTTCTGAGTTTTAATTCCTGTGAGTGAGTACTGCTTACCTTCTAGCACTAGTGAGGCAAGAGAAAGAAGCAACTGTCCAGATATTATGAGATCTACTATCGCTCTCTAACTTCTCTTGACCTTCAGTATTTTACAATTTTAGTTTGAAGTCCTAAAACTTAAAAAAAAAAAAATGCTATAAATTGTGTACCTCGTTAAGTGCAAAGTAAGCTGACAAAGAAAAATCAACAAAACAGCATATGTGTTTATTGCCTAAACTGTCTTTTCAAAGAGTGGAGTAAACAAAGTGCAATATAAGCCACACTTTTATTTCAGTATATAGAGAAAACATATTTGACCTAATAAAAAAATATCATATAGGAAGAATCCTATGGAATTTTCAACACACATAATCAAGGTTCTTCTAGGAGGGAAATGTCTCCTTGGTTTAAGAGTATGGAAAGAAACTAGATTTTCAAAAATATTTTTTCCATATGTGCTTGCAATAGATGGTGCTCTTATTGTTTGTTTGTTTGTTTGTTTGTTTGTTTAGCTGACATGTTATAATTCCCTATGTTTGTGAAAAGCGGGATTTCATCACTTTAACAAGAAATTCAAACATTGTCCATATCATGAGAAAATGCTCTGGGCAGAGCATGGAGAGCAATGTGCCAAAAATCCATTCTGCCTTCCTGAGTTCACTGCTGAAACTGCCCTATATCTAAGCATAAACCATAAGCATTTAGATGCCTGATCTAATCTTGTACATCTCACTTGCTCACATATGCTGTGGTGTCCTCAGCAATATCCTCTTTCCAAATATTTACTTGGAGAACTACAAAGAACATTCCCTACACTAAACCTATCAATAAAAGTAGTCCAATGAACACATAGTGTCTGGGTAAAAAGGTAAATAAATTTAGTTTTAAAATTATTTGAACACTGAAAGACATTTGGTGTTTTAGGGGAAACAGAGGAACAATTACTGGTAATATTCCTCAACTGTGTAAAATTAAACAAATGACTAATTTTTCATTGAAACTGCATTTCTTTATAGCATCCACCTAAGACAGACAACTCTCTTAAGACTCAAATCTTACTGAAGACTATGAAATACTGTCTGGACATGAAGTGTTCCCTTCCACTTTTCAAATATAAGTTGAAATTGTTGACTTAATAGACTGATATGCTGAAGGAGAATATAATCCTTTTTGGAGAAATATCAGAGAAGTTTCAAGATGAAATAAAACTATAAGCAGGGGATCCAAGTGCTTCATTTTGATCTATTTAATATAAAATGGGACAAGCTTTTATTAAATACTCACTTAGTAAATTGATACTATAAGGCAACAAAAATAAATTAAGACATAATCATTGATCTTTAGAATTTATGATCTAGTGGAATGTTAAAAACCTAAATGATTATGCAAATATCTCTAACATAAGAAAGAATAATAGTGTGATGGGAAAGGTAAAAATGCTGTCCTCTGAGAATTCAAAGGAGGGATAAATGATACCTATCCACTGAAGCTCTGGAAAATTGCATGGAGGTGGTGACATTTAAATGGCTTTGTAGAGCGATAAAAATTTTAGTAGCCAAGAAAAGGGAAGGAAAACTATTCCAGGAAAAAAATAATAAATGAGTAAATCAATAAGACGTACAGTTAATTTAAAGAACTATGAGTGACATATGAAGGAAATTAATGAGTCATTGAAAGTTCTTGAATGTTGAACTATAGGTTTAAAAAAATATATTTATTCATTTATTCAGTAGGCAATGGGGGATCCTGTGAAGATAAATGATAGTATTTGAGCCATACTTTAAGAAAATGAATCTTCAGGCAATGGAGACAATTTATTGGATATTCCAATTCAGAGACTATTAAAATATTCTAGGCAGGATATCGTGCCAGTTCTTACTAGAGAGATAACATTAGGAGTGGAAAGCAAGAAGTGTTACAGCAGATATAAAACAAAACAAAACAAAAAAAACTAAGTCTTACTTTAATTGGATAGAGATACAAGAAAGAAAAGAGACAAAATAAAATGAAATAAAAATAACTTTGAGGATGTAAGCTACTTAGGATGATGGTTTAGAGATATTTTAAGAAATAAGCTAATATGGATGTGAAACAGATTGGGGCCAGAGGAGATTTTGAATAAATTTTAAAATAGTAAAAAAAAATAAAAGGGCCGTTGGGTGCCTAGAATGAATCTCAGAGGGTGATTGAACAGTGGAGTTGGTATTAATAAGCTATTAATATAATTTGTACATCCCTCCATGGATAAATCTGGCCCTCATCTTTACACTGGTCAGCACAACTAACATTGTATCTCAGGAAATTCAATTTTTCATTGCAAATTAATATACTGACACTTTGGTGTATCAGAGATATTTTTATATATTTGATTAGCATGAATGAATTTTTATGTTGGAGAAGATCCGGTCTGATTATTTTCTGAGTGAGCTGAAACACTGAGTTCTTGAACTTATTCAGATGAGGACCAGATTCATATTTAAACAGTAAGGAAGGAGGGATGTATGAGTTGTGTTCACATCTTATTAACAACTTAGCGTTTCAATCCTAAATAAATTGTTTTGTTCAAGAAAGGCTTGAGCAAAATTCACCTATTTTAAGATGCCTGAAGGTGTTCAGGAAATAAAGATATGGGAAGCAGAACTATAAATCTCCATAAATTTCAGTTTTCTAAGCTGTGCAAAGGGCGGCAATAATAATAGCCACTTCTTTATGTAGGTATGAATAGTAAGTTGTATAATTCACAAAAGTACAAGAACAGTGCCTGATACATGATAAGTAGCACAATTAGTGCTTCGGTGATGATGACTGATACGAAGATGAAAGAAAGTGACAATAGAAGGAAAGATAGAAAAAAAATGAAAAGATTTACTCTTTGAAAAAGCTACATCTTGCACACAGAAAATAAAAAAAAATAAGCTACATGATGGAAAAGTCAACATTTCCCTTTACTTTTTGTTCTGGAAAATGCTTTATCTGACAGAATTTTATTTCACTATTGTGAGTATTAAGTTTGCTTACTTATGTGTATTACGTTTGCTTACTTGTTTGTTTCCAACAGAATATTAATATTTACTAGAATGTGAAAGATTTCATACCTCAAATACCAAAGTATATTCAAAACAAAATTTTAATAACATAAATAAGAACAAAATAGGACTTTATTGCAATGTTCACATTTAATGTGATAAAAAAATAGAAATTTTGACTGACCACATTTTACTTATGTTATTTATAATCTGTGTAATATTAGATTAGGAGTTGTGCATTTGAAAAATAACTGAGGTCCATTTAGGTATTTTTATTACCTTGGCCAATTATACATATAAGTGTTTTATGATAAAGCTATTTTTAATAGTTTTTAAAGAAGAAACACACCTAAAAATAAGGCACACAACTTCATAAGGAGATAGCAATCCATGAGTGAAATGTTTTGTTTTTCCCTTAAGCTGAATGGGCTTCTCAGTAATTTGGTATTAAAAGTCAGTTCTCAATTTGGTCTAAATACCAACTTTTCCAATTTTATGGTTGTCTATAAACTTCAATTTAGTATGTTACTCTTTCCCAAAGCTATAAATTTTAACTTACTATAATTAACTTTAAGTTCTTATCTACTAGAAAGGATGGTAAAATATCTTTTAAATACGTGTAGGGTCATGTCTTCAGCAGATTCAAGGGTGGTGACGGTATCTATGATAAGCACTCATGTTTTACCCTCACCTGTTTACAGGATAATAACTATTCATGTTTTGTTCACTAAAGGGAACCGTTAACTGTTGGTGGATTCAAGTGACTAGCAAAATGCAATTTTAAATCAAATTAAATTGATGGGTGCTTGTGGCATATTGACATTTTTGGTCCACTATTGTCATGTTCCTGAGGGTTTATTTTTCTATGCTCTCACCTATAGTGCAATGTCATCAATAGTAGGGAATTAATAAGCACTAATTGAATTGAACAGGCAAAAAAAAAATGAAGACAATGGAACCAAAGTGTAACATATAGAATTTTGGGATAGATAGTAAGGTAATAAAGATGCAGGTAATTTAAACCGAAATCATTTTTTATTCGAAGTGTAGTATCTTGGTCCTCAAATCGCAATAGAAAAGAGCCTTCTGCATTTTTGATGGTGGGCAATGTAAGGAGGAAAATCTAAAGGCAAACTTACTAAAAATGAATTAGAAAACAAACATATATTTAAAAGAAAAATAATGATGAAATAAAAATAATAAAATAAGGGATTAAAAAGTGAAGTTAAGGAATAAACCTGTGAGTTCATGTGGCACCAAAATAAATGTGTCTCAAAAGATAGGTAGAGTCTCAAGAAGATCTAAAAAGATGACAGTTTTTCTGTGAAAGGCTATAGAAATAAGGGGTGACAGAATATCTAGTACTGATATATGTGAGACACTTCACTGAAATACTCTGAACCTTTTTTTGTAGTCTGTGCTTGTGAGGAAAGAATCTTATTTGGGGGAAAAGGAGAAATAAGACAAAGACTCTGGAGGTCTTTCTTGGTCTCATAAATTTATGATTGTGTGAAATATAAATTTAAAAAATAGCTTTATAGTAATTGATGCAATAAATCTAGGAGACAAATAAAGGACAAAAAGATATAGGCAGATAGAACAAAGGCAAAGGCATTTTCATCTCCAGAGGGTCTTAAATTTCTCTATCAGGTAAAGACGGAATATGTCTATGTTCCATAGAATGTGTCTATTTAGTTCCTTCTTCCACACTGGAGATGAGATTCTCAGAGCTTCTGAATAACCCATTAATCCAACCCTACATGTCCGATCTTCAACTTTAAACTAACTTCCTCAGTATAAACTGTGAAATAATAATTCTTGATCTATCTGTCTTCCTTGATCAATTTCAACAATTTCACATACAAACTCTGTAAGGAATTCAAGAGTTCTGAACCATCATAAAGCAGATTGAGATGCGTGCCCTATGCAAATTCTCATAGTTGAGTATAGGGAAGGAAAAGATGGACAGTTAGAAATAATAGATCAGGATTATTAACCTATTAATAGGATGGTATAGATAGCTTCACATGCCAGTGATTCAAAGGCACAAAAATTTAGAGAGCTGTTCTCTCACATTCCTGATGTGGCAGTTTCCTTTGGTATGTTTTTTAATTTCTGACACTGAAAAATCTCTAGATTTGATACCTTGTTCACGTAATTTAATTACCTGATTAATCAAAGATTTTCATTTCATATTCTAGAGTGACAACAGTTAGGTTTTGTGTTGTGAGGTTTTAAGATCCATGGAGTGGAAGACTATCCACTCCTCACCTGACAAACAGTAATAATATATATATGGTATATGTAGGGCATATTTTCTCTACTGTATTGCATATAGAAGTAGTTGCAGACTGACTAATAATTCTTCCTGACTGCCACTTGAGTAATAAAAGACTCAGAAATTTAACGAATAATAGTAATAAGGTACATATTATATAATAACTAACTAATCAAACTTTTACTTTTGGGTAATGATTTGAAAAATGCATTTACATCTTCAGTTAGCAGTCTCTTTTTAGCTAAGAAAAGTAAAGGAATCAGGAGTCTACACTCACTAAAAGAATCACATTTAGGATTTGATTTGATTACATTTATTTTTATTTATTTATGTATTTATTTTTGCTGGGTCATATGGTAATTCTATTTGTAATTATATATATATATATAATTTTATTAGTTTCAGGTGCACAAGACAAAGTAATACTTAGATGTTTATCATTTATATCCCTCACACTGTGTGAACTCCCCTCCCCCCATCCACTATCCCTCTGACATCGCACAGAGCCATTACATTTCCACTGATCTCTACACGGTGTACCTGAAGTTGAACAATAATGAATGCCAACTATGATTATATATATATATATGTGTATATATATATATATATATATATATACACACACACACATATATATGTATATATATGTGTGTATATATATATATATATATGTATATATGTATATATATGTATGTATATGGTTACAGAAAGTGGAGTACAGCATTAGGAATAGAGACAGTGGAAATACATTTATTTTTAGATTATATGGACTTCATTAAAAAAGAAAATGTGGGGAAAATGCCCATAAAGAAAGTATATTATAGCTTCAAAATCAATTAAGCATTTTTATTATAAAAAATCGTGGATTAATTTAAATATTTGTTCTTGACTTTTCAACTTTGTATTAAATGTGATTCTGCTTATTTGAAAATACACACACACACAAATGCATTAATGCATTAAGGTTATTCCTGGAATATTTAATACCCTAAAAATCACAGAAAGATACAACTCTGACAGTGAGACCCAATCATTAGTTTTCTGATTTGTTTTGTTTGCTTTAAGATGTTTCAGTGACTATAGGGTGGAGTAAATGTTGAAAATCACTAGATATAATTTTTTGGCCAAAATCTCACTAAGTCAAAACCTAAGCTAGATTACAGCTACCCTTATACCCAGAATAATAATTATGCTGATCACTACACCACAATCGCCTACCTTGTTTTTGGATCACAACATAATCGTTTTGATATATGCAATTTATCATGTAGTCAAGGGTGGAAGAGTAATGGTAAATTGATGTTATGATATGAATAGATTGGTTTGTTTTCTACATTTACACTGTGATTATCAATGACTATATCTGCTGGGCCCAAGTAATACTGGAAATAGCTTCTTGGGGTCGCTAATGTCAGCCAAAATAATGAAATAGTAGCTGTGTCAGGAAACAATCTTACCTGACTTCTCTATTAGTTGGGAGAAAATATAAAGTGACCTATCCTCTCTAACATGATCTTAGACCAATTATTATAGCGCATTGCTCGCAAAAGGCCAAGCTATCTTAAACCAATGCCGATCGATAAAAGCTTTTCCCATAAACTCCCGCTATTAATTAAATCAAATGTAGCTTTTAAATTGATGAGACTGCAAAGATAAGTTGTTCCTTAAGCTTAGTATATTTATAAATACAATAATTTAAAACAAAACAATGAGTAAGAATACTAAAACCCTTTAGAAAAAAATTGTGCTCTTCACATTCAACTGTCATTGTGTGTTTCTTTAATTGAAAGAGTAGAGTTACTGAGGAAATTTTAAAATACAATCAAACAAAACAACAACAACAAAAAAAACCTAACACTTGGCTGATACCCAAAGCATAAAATGTAGTTCCATGTCATGTCTTTTTTGTCTTTTAGTGGATAGAATGATCCTAAAAGTAAACCTATGGAAGATGAAGGGTCATTAAGCTAATATCAAAGACTTTAGATAAAAAAGGTCTAATATTGTTTTAGAAAAGTGAGATTTATATATTGATATATTTAAAACATAGTTTAAGCATCAACTTAGATGCAGAAGAAATTGTGGAACCTACTGAAAAGTCAAAACATGCATTTCTGTTGCTTCTGAAAAGTAATTCACTTTTTTATGCTAGTTTCAGAAAACTAATAGATATAGAAAAAATAAAACAACTTATTTTACCTATTTTAGCTTTGAGATGTCCTTCATTCCAATGTGTAGTTAAGACTGAATTCCTGATGTTTGTCTATACTAATTCTGAAGATTTCTTGGAAAATTCTGATGGCTACCAACGTTTATTTAGCAATAACAAAGAAATATTTAACACTATTTCTAAAACTTTATGCTATACAGAAGTTGCCTTCAATTTCCAGAACACATAATATATGTAAAGTTACAGTCATGGCACCCTTGAGTAGAGTGTTTCATTAGGACTGAATTTCAGATGAGCGATGAGCAATTTCATTTATTTATTTACTGTATTTATTTGTTTTCATTTCTAAGAGTTTACTTGAGCAAAAATTGATCTGAATGGGGAAGCACCCAATGGGAAGTAGTTGGGAGCACTCCTTGGTTTTATTTATCTCAAAGCTAATAGAAAGTACCTCCAAATTTAATGTAGGCCAAAAAACATCGCCTATTTTCCAAAAATACTTTAAATTAACCACATAAAAGTAAGATATTAGGGAAAAGTATAGGTTTGATCAAGGTAAAACTCCTCTAGTGGGAGGCTTAGATTTCAAAATATATCTTGATACCCATTACATTAGTATTTCTATAATATAACTTAATGTTCTTAGAAATATTTTGTTAAAATTTTTTATATTCTCAAAACCAAGGAACATGTTCTAGTTAGTGAATAAAACTTGAAAATTTGCCTTATCAATCAATCACATTCTCTTTCCTGTTGATCATTAAAAGCACTAGACTCTCACCAAACATTGGACTCAATTACTAATCTATATGCAGAAAGAAAAGATGGGATTTAAAAGTAATGTAGAATGATGCAGAGTCGTCTCTCAGTGCCACCTCTTACAAGATGGGCAGTCATGAGTAAGGTCATAATAAATGGTAGTCAAATTACTACTAACTTATATTTTATGAACTCAAACCCTGCTTGTTGATTGCCTGGCTCTTGAGTATCTAGTTGTGAAGAGAACAAGATATAATCTCTGCCCCCATGGAGCTTACAGCCTGGTGAATGTTTTTATTATAATTTCTATCTCCTATGTTTTATTGTTGTAAATCTTCTGAAATCCCCTTTGTTTCTAGGATCATGCACCCTCTATCCAAAGTACATATCACTGTCAGTTATTAGTCTCAGCAAAACCCACCCAAATAGATTTGAGGTAACATACTAAAGGCAGAGTCCAGTTTGGCTTAAAGAATATTAGATTTTTTTTTTTTTTTTAATATATATATACTTTGTGCTTCCTGAGAAATCACACAAGTAGGAGTAGATGAGGCACCGCTATCAGCTCAATTCAAAAAGATTCACGGAAAGGTCTTTTCTTATTCCTTGTTCCAAACTCCTTGGCCTAGTCTCCAAGATCAGTAATAATTATTTGAAAACAAACATATTTAGACTATTTTTCCCCTCCAAACCATTTGTCATTTACATGCCTCTTTATCTGTCATTGTTTGAGTCACCTAGGCTCCAATCAGGTGAACAGTATTAGCAATTTTATTGTTGTAAGTTCTTCCTATCTGCCAGACACCATGTTAAGGAATTTATATGTATCATCTCATTTAGTCTTGATAATCACGAGATGAGATAAGGATCACTTTTGTTCCTATTTTACAATTGAAGGCCTGAGGCTAAGAAAAGCTAAGAAAATTCCTAAAGATCCACTAGTTAGTAGCATGATTGAGACTTGAATCCAGGACATCTCTCATTTTTTACTGCTCCACATTCTTGATCCTGACTGAACCATCTTTGGCTCTTGATTTTTGCTCTATTTATATCTACCCTATCATCAAGGCCAGTCAGCTTTCTATACTTTTATTTATTTTTTAAATCTGTCATTTCTTTTGAGGCATCACAGTCACCATCTATATATAGGTTTCCATCAGCTCACCACTGACTTGATTTTACTTCCCTGGGTTACAAAACTCTGTCTAATTTAGTCATCCTTCAAATTGCCCCTCGATTAATAACTCTAAACCCCACTTTGTATAGGTCCCTCCTGTCTGTTTCAACAAAGTCTTAACTCCTGAACTAGCTTTCAGTGATTCTCCTGGATTTACCTCTGTAGATTCAGTCATGTGCCATTTAATGACAAAATACATTCTGAGAAATGTATCATTAGGCAATTGTGTTGTTGTTCAAACATCACAGAGTGCACTTACACCAACTTAGATGGTATAGCCTACTACCTATGATGTATGGCATAGCCTGCTGTTTCTAGGCTATAATCTCGTACAGCCTATTACTATACAAAACTACATGAGAGTAAATCAGCATAAAAGAAAATGATGCAGTCAAGAGATGAGGTAAACAGATATATGAGGCTGCTGCCAGCATAACCCAGCGTACTGTTTTACAGCAATTTCATTCATAAGTAGGAAGAGTACACTCTAAACTAACAATAGAAAATATAGCATAGTAAATACATAAACCAGTAACAAAGTTGTTTATCATTATTATCACGTATTATGTACTGTACATGATTGTACTGCTATACTTTTGTGTAACTGGTAGCACAAGTTTGTTTACCCCAGCATCACTATAAACACATGAGTAATGCATTGTGCTATGATGTTATAAAGGCTAGGTGATAGGAATTTTTCAGCTTCATTGTCATCTTATGGGACCACCGTTGCATATACGGTTTGCCATTGACCAAAAAGTTGTTATGCGGTGCATGATTGTGTATTCTAGTTTATTTCCATAATGGAAATTCTTTACTTAAATTCTCATGCTAATTTAATCCTGGATATGTAATTCTACCACTGAACCTTTTCTTACACATTGTCCCTTTGCTGAATGCCTTCTCCTGTCCTGTTTGCTCATTTGAATAAAAAAATTATTCAACATCCGGTTCAAGTATTACTTCTCGTAAACATTTTCCTATAACAAAATTTGGGGTAATTCAGCATCACTTTCTTTTTATTCCTTGTTCCTAATTCCTTGGCCTAGATTCCAAGATCTGCAATAATTATTTGAAAGTAAACATATTTAGTCTATTTTCTCCTCCAAACCATTTGTCATTTAGTGCATCTTTATCTGTCATTTATTTGAGTCGCCTAGGCTCCAATCAGGAGAATAGTAATAGCAATTTTATTGTTGTAATTTATGCATTATTGTTGTAATTTATGCATATTAAACTATTCCTTTGCCACTTTATATATGTGCCATTATTTAATTAGCATAATTTTTGTCTTAGTTATATGATAAATATTAAACACTAACATCAGCAAAATGTGTATTTAGTTTTGTAAGATATTCTAGGATAATTCATATAACCTTCAAATAATGTTTTTCCCAGTAGGGAAGTGTACACCTGATTATACCTAATTATAAGAAATACATTAGAACATAATGTATCTCCCCACAGCTAATAAACCAACTATTGTAAATACAAGTACAATTATGTCCTATTTGAGTTAATACAAATAATAAACTCATTAACTCATGGTTAGAAGTACCCTAATTTTAGAGTAAACAGTGGAATATAGTGGGTAAGGCAGATAAATTTTATTTTCCACTTTCTATTCATTAGAAATTATCCATCATTATTGGAGAGAAATGAATCATCTAAATTAGTCAACACCAGTTCCTTCTGACCTGACATATTTTTTTTTCCTAGAGGGCCAAAATTAAAACTTAAGTAAAGGCAAATATTTTCTTTTATTTAAATTTCTTAATATTAGTTGTAGTAAAGGACAAAATTGATAAATAGAAATGCTTTCTACCTTCTTACACCTTTTTGGCAAAAATCTCCAACTGTACCTTATACATTGGAAAACTATAATAGTTCCCTTAATTTCAATTTCCTTACAGAAATATCACTTCAGTTACTACCTTAGGGCTTTACATCATATGCATGATGAGTTCTCAGAACATTTAGTGTTAATCACAGGTTTGCTCAATACTTCCTCTGATTATCTGCAGTAACGTAAAGTAATGAGAACTGAATGGTGCAGTTTCTTTACATGTTGGTGCCAATCAAATGAGTTTCAGAACACAGGATTACTTTTATAAAATTATGTTATGAGGATATACATTATTTTGTGCACAAGTAGGCATGCAAAACGAGATTTTTAAAATGTTATCGATGTTTCATTTTAGCCTAAGATATTTGAATTTTTTCTCCCAAAATAGGCAATATTTTAGAGATTCAACAAATCTTCATTTTCTATTTCCCTGTAGCATATAATATGCAGGACATTGCCTAAAATGATGGAATAGGAGGCTGTCAGCATTCTATATACTAGAACATGTCCATCAGAGTGAGCAGTTGGCTCTGCTTATCCAAAGTTTATAAAATATATTTTCATCGCAATGACCTATAGTTCCATTTTAGCTTTGAAAACTAAATGCCAAATATGGATTATTTTTGAAAGTATAGAAATGATCCTTAATTAATTCTTATTTTTGATGGTTTAAAATGAAGAAGCCTGAATGTTATCCTTCTCTGAAGAAACGAGTTTAAAGAAGATATTCGGAGTCCCCAAACAGATGTCTGAAGTTGCTCTCTTAGATATGTACTTTGTGGCTTTTTTCAATGAATTTTGATTCTTAAGTCAGATATCAAGCATAAATATTTTTTTGATACTTCTTTAGTAGATTGACAAGGCCCCTTAAATGTTACTTTAAACCAAAACATAGAAAATAATCTCAATTAGATAAAGTCTATAGATTACTTTACAGCAATCACATTCATATTTACAATGCATATTCTGTATCTTTGAATTTGCACAAATTCCTTGTCCTGCAATAAATTTTAATCAGATTTTTTGTACCCAGTTTTACTCTTGTGTGAAACCTTTCAAAGTGCTGTCGTTGCCAAGGAAACCATTTCCTCCTTATCTGTGCATTCAGCACTGTCTCACTGCCTGGATCATTTTTCTCTTTCTTTCACTTTCCATGACTCAACTGGAAACTGTATATCATGCATTAGTTAAAAAAATAAACAAACAAACATTGCTCTCCTTCTCAGAGTACAATGCTCATTTAAAAGATGTAGAACATAAATTTCAACAATGGCTTTATGGCTGTATGATTACTTTTTGTGTGAAAAAAAGAGAAAGAAACCAAAAAGAAAAAAAAGATAAACTTTTGTTTAACGCTTCACTTTACATTTGATAAGCTGAAAAATGTAGAAAGTTTTCTTTTGATCTCCTACCTATTTACGAATACTGTGAACATCTGAAACAAGTGCTCTTTGAATAATTTTCAGCCCTAAATCTTTGTATACAGTATAAAAGGAAAAAGGTAGGAAAAGAGATGCAAACATGAAAGAGAACTTTAAATGGTAAACTGTTTTAGGGTCAAATGGTTTCTAAATACTTCTTGCCTGCTTACTTTACAAACATTTTTTCACTCTCCAAAGGTTTCCATTGACACACTACTTCATTTTCAGCCCCTTTGCAAAATACAGCTGTGTACATTTTAGTTAAGAAAATAAATTATCAGTAATCTTTTGATGACATGATTGATTTTTCTTATATTAAGTCATATACACTTAATGCATTGAATAGCAGCACAAGCAGAATTCTTCAAACAAGGATAGACTGCCCAGAATGTGAATCATGCCTATTGAAGACAGAAAAAGAATCAGCTCTTGATTGGTGATAAAAATCAAATAAGATAAAATCCGAAATATCTAATAAGTATATACTCTTAATATATGCATACAATAAATGCCCTTTATTTATCTAATTATACTTCACCAGCACACAGAATTATTATATTAGGTTGGTGTACAAGTAATTGCAGTTTTTGCAATTATTTTCAACCTTTTAAACCACACTTTTGCCCTAACCTATAATAAGGAATTTTCTTATGAAAAATGATTTATAAATTACAAAGCATACAAAAATTGAGACTTTTTTTCCTTCAAATGCATACACACAAAAAGAGATAAAATCTTGATTATCTACAACACAGGTATGATTCATTCTGGGTATCCACCTGTTCCAGATTACTAATGATTGCTCTTCCTTTTAGAAATTTCTAGTTTCCATCTTATAGAATTCATTTTTTTGTAAGTGTAACTGTTTTAACAATGACAGGTTACCTCAATTCGGACTGACTCTCCATTGAAAATCAATAGAAATACTGGACAAAATATTGGTTTTGTTTGTTTTATATATGCTTTAACTATCTCTTGAAACTGAGGGGAATAAAAATTGGAGTTCAATGTTTTCCAAGAAGGAGCTGTCTCTGTAAATACCTCAGAGTTACAGTTCAGACTTGTGTGATATTTTAGATATTTTAGATCCTAAGAGTAACAAATTAAAAATAGATCATTCATCATAAACATAAAAACCAATGTTTGAATCAACTCACCCCACGATACAGAAGCAAAAATAAATGATCTCTGGGGGATGGTGACAGTATTTAGAGCCTCAAATTATCTATGCATTAAAAAACTTACAATGTCTGGTATTTAATAAGAAAAAAATAACCTATAAAAAGGAATAACTGGATGAAAATTAAGAAGAAAAACAAACATAATACAGGAGCTATTCATTTTATCTGCCATATTTAAAAACAACTGAGACATTTATTTAAAAAGTTAAATTAAAGATGAAGAATTTCAGCAAAGAAGAAGTTTAATGCAAAAATATAACCAAGTGAAAAAATTTAGAACTCAATTCCATAATATATACAATTAAATACTCAAGGAGGATGGGTTTTTAAAGTAGATTAAATCCAGTTGAAGAGAGAATTAATAAATTAGAAAATCAATCAGAAGAAATTATCCAGACTGAAACAAAGAAAGAAAGAAGAATGGAAACATAGAAGATAATATATGTGATTTAAGACAAAAAAAGTTCTATCATATGCATGACTGGAGACCCAAGAGGAAAATATAAAGAGAGTTAGAGAGAAGTAACATATAAAGAGATAACAGCCCAGAATTTGCCTAAAATAATGAAACACATTAAGTCAAAGATTCAAAAATTGGCAAAAACCCTAAATAAAATAAATAAAAAGAAAAATCATACCTAGACACAAAACAAAACTGCTGGAAAACAAAGAAGTGCTAAAACCTTAAAAGCAACTGGAATGGAGAATAACACACATACACAAACACACACTATCTATTATCATTGAAGCTATAATAAAACTGACAGCTGATTTTTCAACCAAAACAAAGGAAGCTAGAAGAAAACTGAATTATATACTTTAAGTGCAAATAAATAAATAAATAATAAACAAACAGATAAATAACTGCCAAGCTAGAATTCTAAACCCAGCAGAATACTTCCTCAAAACATTATGACAAAAAAAGACATTTAAAAAATTGTCAGCCATAGACTTGAACTAATGAAATTTTCAAAGAGAAATATAATAAACCCAGAAAAAAGAAAAGATTCGGGGCAAATAATTAAAATATTTACATTTCTTTTTAAAATATATGCAAACAACACAATAATAATAACTTTTGAAGATTAAAATATCGAAATAATTAAAACATAATAGCAATAGCACTGAAAGTGGAAGGGATTTTAATACAACTGAAGTATCACCAAAGATAATGCAAGGTCGTTGCATTATCTTGGAAACAGTAAATGTACTAATTTATTTTAGATGTAAATAAATCAAGAATGCATGTTTTAATCTGTAGGGTAACTATTAAAAATAGTAAGAGAATGTGAAGTAGTAATAGAAGAGAAGATAATAAAAACATAAAATTAATCAGAAGAAAGCAAAAGTTGATAGTAAAAACATAGAAAGTATCCATGGCCCCCTTCTTCCTTGTCTGTCTTCCCCAAACTGAGTACTAACAACTCTTTCATTATTGTTGTTTGGTTTGTTGGGGCAAAGGAGAATGTAAAGATTCTAGGTAGGGCTATTAAAGTGCAGTTGTTCGCATCTTCACATATGTGATTGAAATGACTTATGTCTCTTGAGCTTATCTAAAGACATGCTTTTGAGGTACAATTCTTTTGGCCTTCTACCTTTTCTATGGGATTAGGCTGAGCACAGCTGGCAGTGACATGGAAAGTTGAGTGGGTAACCATATTTCTTTTGAATCAATGTAGCTTCATTGCTTTTAGTTTTCTTACTATTCACTGATAACTAAACCTGCAAACCTTAATTGCCTCTAATTACAACTCTTCAGTTATTTTCTGTGTTATGTGGGGGTTGATAGAGGTTATCAGTAGGTTATAGAAATTTCTGTTCAGTGTATCTTCCTCTTTTTTTTGAAATTTATGTAATAAGAAGTTTCTACCTCAGATGAAGTCAACTAATATTTCAGGAGCTCAATGTTTTAGGAAAGAAATATCCAGAACATACCAAGTAGCAAGTCAGACCATTGGTTAATATTTTTCAACAGTGGCTACCTTCATGTGGAAGCACATTATATCTGTTTCTCTTAATTATTTTATTTTATTTTGCTTTTCATCAGTATTTTCTACATTTCTATAAGAAATTTTTCATGATAGAAAAATCTCAAAAATTGGAAATGAAGATGTTATCCAGGGAAGAATTCTTATAGTGTTAAAAGAAAGAAATCAACAACAAATTAGAAACATAGAAACAAACACTGAGGGGCTGCTGTTGTTGGCATATAGAAAATTCCTATAACAACAGTCAGTTTTACTGCTTTTCAAGGACACTCAAGGTGAACCCACTTTCTGATGTAAAGGAAATGAAGCCATATTACCGTGTTTCCCTGAAAATAAGACCTAGACGGACAGTCAGCTCTAATGTATCTTTTAGAGCAAAAATTAATACAAGACTCGGTATTATATATGATATTATATTAATTGTATTATAATTTATTACATTATATTATATTTATTATATTATATAAGATCTGGTCTTATATTACAGTAAAATAAGGCTGGGTCTTATATTAATTTTTGCTCCAAAAGATGCATTAGAGCTGATTGCCCAGCTAGGTCTTATTTTCAGGGAAACATGGTATTACTTAGACCCTCTCGTGTTGTCCTGTGTTCCGTTTGCTCTTGGTTGAGAAGATTGGCTTTCATATGCTTTACCTATTAATCAACACACTTGATTCTTTTGCACAGTGAGCTGTCCATCAAGTCTAATGATAGGTTCTTTAATCCTTGGCCGTATTGGGCATTCCAGAGTGCTCAAAAGTTATTCATCTCCCAAAGAGCTCATTTTTGTCTTTTCCAACTAATTCCACCTTCTGATCTGATCCTGAATACTGAAATTCTCAAAGGCTGATATCTGAAGAGGCATTCTCTTCAACTTATACCTTAACACACAGATGTAAACCCTTAGACAAACTCAGGGGGGGAAAAAGAAAAGAAGAAGAGGAAACGGAAGAGGAAGACGGAGAAAATAAAGAGTAGGAGTAGGGGAAAACTGTCAGATGGACAAAAATGTAACATGGACACATCTAAAATCAAATTATACTTCTGAAGTAGGATTTAGATTATGATTTTGGGGAATACATCAGAAAAATAAAGCATATTAGGAAGAAAAATGTAATAAAGATTTCTACTTCTGTTTAGCTATCAAATGTTTTATTTTAGTCTCCTAGTTACAACAAAATATATACAATATGCTCCCTTTGTCAGTATTGGTGTCATTTCCAACCAATACTAATAATGTTTTGTGTTTTTCTCTAGAGAATAAATGGATCACTTCAGACTCTCATAAATAATGACTCTCATCTCTTATGTGTTACCTTCTCTATATGGCCATTTTCATATTAAAGGGTAAAGCTGAAGAAATAAAACAAACAAAAATACAGACCATAAAGTGACAGAAACTTGATTTTGACTTTGCCAAATTGGAACTTCGTTGCTATTATCACCTAGAACCCTGCTAGTTCAGTTACTTTTGTCCTATTGACTTTCTCTGAATGAATAAGTTCTTGCTAGTAGAACAACTAAAACACACTTTATAAAAGTTTAAAAAAGGCACTTTGACCTGTAAAGTGCCTTTAGATTCACACATTGAACAGCTAAGAAAAAGTGAATCTGCAGAGACAAGCATAATTATAAGTAAATAAATTATAGGGCTTAACTGTTAACATTCTTTGACCTGTACTCAAGGGGATAAAGCTATTCTCAGATTCTGAGTATATTTCAGGACTGGACAGGAAATTCGAGAGTAGCCAGACAGACCTCTGTACTGCTGGAGCCATCTTAAACTTAAGTGTATCAGAATGAGATTTATTTCCTAGCATTTATCATTTAAATTAAAGACATAAGCTGAGTTTTGAAAATATTCATTATTGGAGCTCTCCAGTAGAAAAAAAAAAAAAAAAGAATACTTCGAGCATGTGAATTGGCACCATTAGCCTGTCTCCATTTATTGACAAAAGGTGGAAGAGAGAAGTAATAGAAGATGAAGGGAGAAATGGAAGTACATTTGCTTGTAAACTTATATTAGTTAGAACTTAAAATAAGTTCTCAATTTTATTTGTCAGTTATACCCAATAAACCTACAAAAACAATCTCAATTGTGCTGTCTAGAGTTGAACTGAAGACTATTTATTCAGTATATAGATGGTGTGTTGTTAGGAATGAGGGAATGGAAGGTGAGTAACAAAGGGACAACAGCAGGGCTGGATGAGAAGAAGGTGAAGCAGGAAGAGCTCATTTTGGAGTAACCAGATTTTAGATACAGACTTAAGATCCAAATCTTATTCCTCAGTTATTCTCATTGCTGACATAAGTCATCTCCCCTAAACAACATTTTGAATTTAAATCTTTTACAAAGCACTTAATATGACAGCTGACATACAGTAGACACTTACCAAAGCACAACAGATATTGTTATCCTTGTATATTCTGGGCTCAGTGTTCAGATGCTACAGTACGCACACACAGCACCATTTAACTAGAATAAATGGAAATATTGTTAATCAGTCACTCGTATATCAGGTTTCTATTTAACGAAACTACAGGTGATCTATTTGTTTCCTCCTCTGAAAATATAATAGCTTTTTCCCTTTAATCAATCCTTTAATGGTTTATTTCTACAGACACACTTTGGTTTTACATTTCTTCTGCCTTCCTTCTTCTTTCCTTTTTTCCTTCCTTTCTTCCTTCCCTCCCTTCCTGCCTTCTTTCTTTCTTTTTGTTACTATCTTAGACAGCTAACCACTTTCGCCTTAGCTAACAGAAAAAGGACCTCTTTGAAAGCAGCCATTTGTAACTGGCCATTTTCAATTAATTTCTTTTTGAAAACATCACTCAGATCCTCAGATGGTTCCTTCATGATACTTGGCTAAGGAAGCAGAGCAGAAATAATTTAATTTGAAAGCAAGGTGGTTGTTCCCTGAATTATAAGTAAAGAAACTAACGGAGAATTTCTCCTTCCTTTAATCTTTGGCAATCTGTCTACTGCTTTGGACACTTCTAACACCTTTTCTTTCTTCAGATATGTGGATTGCAGCTTTGTTCACACCTATTCCTTGAGCCTCCTTGTACTATTTGAAAACTAGAATATATCTGTCAAAACTCCATAGTTGAATTCTAATGACATCTAGGCGATCGTGGGTCTAGACTTTAGAAATGGAATGCCAGAACTTGCGTAATAATGTTAGAGAAGGTGGCCATGGCAAAGCAAAAATTCATTTCAAGTTAAGGGAAAATTTCTAAATGATTTCAGAGCCTACTTGTCAATATTTATTTTGACATTGAAAGCTATTTTTTGACCTATCTCTTGACAAAGTCTTGCTCTTTAGGAGGGGAAAAACAGACCTAACTGGTATGAACATAATCATTGTACCTTTACCTAAGATCTCAAAAATCATTGAGAGGTTTTACCAAGTTTCCTTTTCAGAAAGCACCCTTCTTCATTATATGGCTTTCACTAGACTGTGAATGTTATGAACTAAAGAAAATGAAGGGTTGTTATGGAAACCGGTACTAAGGAAGGAAGTTGGCTTATGAGCTACATCTGTTAAAAATATAATTAAAAGATTGTTTCCTATGAAGCTAGGTTTAGCTAAGCTGGTCATCTGACATGGTTGCCTGGCTTATACAAAGATTTCATGAAATCTGTGCTTAGGGCATTCTCTGTTCTACAACCATTCACATTACTATGTGTCCATTTATCCAGAGCCAAACGGAAGCCAAGTGTTCAGGCTGATATGAAGAATTAAAATTCTTCTGTGTGTGAACTTTTCTAGCTTTTGCCTTAATAAAATTTTGTTTTCATTGGGTGGGAGAGAGGCAGAACCTGAGCATGTGGCTGGGTAGAAACATGGCTCATTTAGTGTCTCTGTGTCGGAAGATTCCAGATGGCTCAGATAAGTGAGAGCGTTTCAGGGCAAATCTTCCCAGTGATGTAACTTTTGGTCAATTCTGCAGCACTACTAGCATAATATTAAAACCATAGAAGGTTGACAAGCAATATCCCTTGTCTCTTAACAACTACCCAATTTTACCTCTGTTTCCATCGTTCCAATTCTCTCTGATTAGCTGTTTCAGTGGCAAATGAAATAAAAATCCATGGTATTAACCTGTCATATTAAGAAACCCTTTTTGCTCTGGTGAATACATTTGGCACAGCTGTGAATTTTGCATTTAAATATCCCTCGAACAGTGGGCTGCTTGAAACTATTGCTTTTCTATGGGAAATTAAACAGGGAGCTGCTTAATGCTCCTTGTTAGTTTTTTAATAAAAATGAGAGTGAGAAGCCAGCAATACCAGGAGGAAATGTCTGCAGGACTCCATGGCTGTGCTGAAAGCAAAGAGGAGGAACCAAAATGCATATTACTTTAAATTGCCGCTGTACAGGCAGGCAGCTTTGCAATACCTGCTCCAAGGTGGCCCTTTGAAATTGCCTCTCAAATGTTGTTTAGAGGTTATGTTAAATTGGGAGAATCTTCTCCTGGGATCATTAGGCAGCTCTCAATTTGGTTTCCTAATAAAATACTAAAAGTTACATGTGAAGGAAGAGCTGTAACTATTGTATTTGTGTGGCTTCTGTGGGAGTCAAGAAGAGGAAGAAACAAAACAGCAGAATGGAAAGAAAACGAGAGAAAGCAAAAACTGGGAAAACCAGACACAGAAACAAACAAATGCACAGAAAGTCAGTCTTCAGAGCAAGACAGAGAGAACAAGAGAGATAGGGGAGAAAAACAGAGAGAGAAAGGAAGAGAGACAAAGAGGATGGCCAGTGCTCTGAACATGATTGCCTGGCATGGAATTAAACAGAAACAATCTGTCTAGGCTTAAGCCTTGGTCTCACCAAATTCATTTCTAGAGCCAAATACCAAACTTTCAGGGAAAATCATTACAAATTGGTCTACCTGCTGCATACTTATTTCAATGCAGACCATGTACCTGTAATGGTTTGTAATTGTGAATGTGGAATTACTCCTTGGAAGCAGGGTCCCAAAGCAATTAATGTTTTGTTGCTTTTCCTTCCTTACCTTTGCTATTTCTATGCTAACAGGCATATAATCAAATTTATTCGTATGACAAAACCTAATTATTCAATTGTAAAAATAGTGATACAAACTAACTTTAAACAGTTTACTATACCACAGACATTGGCAAACTTCTTCTGTAAAAGGCCAGAGAGTAAATATTTCAGGCTTTGAAGGCCATATGGCCTCTGTTGCAACTCTGCAATGTAGGGTGAAAACAACCACAGAAAAGTAAACATGGGTGTGGCCACGTTCCAATAAAACTTTATATATAGAAACAGGCATCAAGATAGATTTGACACAAGGATCAGGTTCCTACAATACAGAAACTTTTTTTGAGTAATCCAGGAAACATGAACACTAAGGGGAAACAAATGACCAGTAAGGAAGCTTTCCTTTATTATTCTAACTCTTTTGCATCAGAGAACAAATGATATAGGAGACTTAGCATGTCCCTAGGTAGACAGGGCGGTCCCTGGTGGAATAAACAAAGACCGTCATAACCTAAAACTTCAGGTTTTGAAATCACTCCTTCGCTCCAGGACATAATGTAACAAGGCCTTGAGATTAAGCATAAAATTCCTTTTGGCTTGACAAATGGAGCAGATCTGATAAGAGTGGGTTACTTTGCTAATTCCTTTAGGATGGGCAAGCAGACCAAACCTGGTAGATGGATTTCATTAGAAGGTGCCAGTTCCCTTCAAACAGTTCCCATCTTCAAAGAGCTCCTCTTCCCCAAGCAGTCAAGGGAAGGTATAAAAGTAAGAGCTTTTGCCTCAGTCATGGGGCACCCCCATTCGGGACCCTCTCCCGCTCGGGAGCTGCAACCTCTTCTCCTGCCTCTAATAAACTATCCTCTTTTTAAGACTTTTGCATCTCCCTGGTCCATGTTTCCATTCTTCAGCTTCACCAGACATGATCCCAGCCCACACCCAGAAACTGCCGGTAGATCCAACATCACCTACATCACAAATACCTTAAAATCTCTGATATTACAAAGAGATTTACTCATTTAGCACTCTCAGACCACTTATAGCTACATTTTAAATTGTTGAAACAGTAATTTTTATCTATCTCTCCAAGGGTCAATGTGATCATTCAAATTATAAGAGTAATAATTTTGACACTCTATTCATCATTTTAATTTCTGCCAATTTTAATACTTTGCTGAACTTTAATAATTTTTGTTTGTTTTTGTTCTTTTCAATGTTTTCAAGTATATACTTCAGTTTTTTAATCTATATTTTTAATTTATCTTTTCCAGTAATACTTTGATATAAAGTAGAAATAAAGGGTCTTTAAAAAAATTCCCCCAAATAGTATCCATGAGGTGTGTATAATTGTACTGCACGTGACTATAGTGCTTCATAATTAGGGGCTATATTTACTGATAATGTCCAAATTGCTGAGGTCATCTGGGTATATAGTCATTTCAGTCAGAAGTGTTTTGTCATGATAACATATTTTGGAGGAAGAAATAAAATCATGTCAAGTTATCTTAAGGGGTCCTTTTGTAAGATTAAAGTTTTTCAACATTGTTTCCTCAAGAAACAACATAAAGAGATACTTTAGTTAATATCAAGAATTGATATTCAGTAAGGACATTAGAAGTGTTCATATGGTAAAATATTTGGAATTGGACCAAAATTTCATGTAAATTTATTTGATAACTACACCTTGGAAAGGTGGAAAAACCTAACATTACTAGTTAAAAGTTGAATTTTTATATAACAAACACCATCAATAGAAGATGATGGTGCCTTCTGCATAATTCTTTCCAGGTCAAAAGAAAAGTTGGGGGTTCTGGTCCAGTACAGCAACATAGGTGCATTCTGACCTCACGTCCTCCCACAGACACACTGAGTCTATAGCTACACAGGAACAACCCTCTGAAAGAAATCCAGAAATTATCTGAGTGACTCTTACACATCAAACAAGTATGAAAATACCCACATCACACACATCAAAATGGGTAGGAAAGGCTGAGGCATACTCTGACCACAAACCCTACATTTGGCATGGATCGGGAGGGAACTTGCAACACCCAGCTTTGCTCTGAGGAGTGAAGAGTTTGGAACCCACATCTAATACCCCAAATTTTAAGGCTCCCACCTAGGAATGAGCTCCCAAAACACCTAGTTTTGCAAGTCAACAGGGCTTATGTGCGAGACCCACAAAATTATAGCAAACAAAGAAAACCGTTTTTAATGGGCTTATAGTGTTTCTAAAACTCATTGTGGCTATTGCCCCAGGGCTTAGCACAGAGGAAGCAGGCAGGCAAAAAAGCTAATTTCCTAGTCTTTCCCTGAAAGAGGCCTATTTGCATACTGTAAAACTGCTGCTTGAGTGTCAGGTTTCTTATTTAGCACATATCTAGGGGCCGATTGTGATCCCCCCTCGAGAGTGAGGAAACAAGCAGATACCAATTTGGACTTCTTACTCAAGACAGCTCCAAATAGCCAATAGTCTTTGGAAGAGGTTTATGCATACCTCTTGCTCTCCAGCTTTCATGGCTACCACCCAAGGGACAGGCCCCTAGATTGCCTGCCTCAAATAGCAAACGGAGCTTGCATTCACAAGTTGCACAGAACTATAGCCAACAAAAAGGAGGTCATTCATGGACACAAGGGCAACTATACACCCAGATCAAGCTCAGAGGGAGAAAGCAAAAAAAAATCATCTCCCAGTTTCTCCCTAGAATGGAGTTCTAACTACGTTCTCCTAGCTGCTGCCTGAATGTCCAGCTTTCAATTAGCCTGTATCAGGGTGTGGACTGTGTTCTCCCCTTTGGGACAGTGACAGCTGTTGGCACATCCTCTACACCGGGAGCCAGTAAGAAAAAAGAAGGTGGCTTGAACAATCACAGAAGTTTGAGAGACAACCAAGAGATCAAGCTGGGCTGATTGAAAAAGTTAATCTACATGAGCTCACTCTATCAAGGCTGGAAGAAATGATTCTTATCAAATGCATAGTAACCAAAACAGATTCCAGGGAAAAATGAAGAACCAAAGGAATATGTTCCAAACAAAAGAACAAGATAAACTTTGATAGACTTGAGATAAGTAATTTACCTGATCAAGATTTCAAAATAATTGCCATAAAAATGTTCACCAAGGTCAGGAGATCATGGATGAAGGAAATGTGAATTTCAACAAAGAAAATATCAAAACCAAATCATATATCTGAAGAATAAAATAACAGAACTAAAAAATACAACAGAGTGGGTTGACAGCATATTAGACCAAGCAGTAGAAAATATCAGTGAACACTTAAATAGGGCAGTGGAATTCATCCAATCAAAAGAAAAAAAAAAGGAATAACTAAGAGTGAAGGGACTTATGGAACTCCATAAGCAGACTGATATATTCATTATGCATACCTCAACACGAAAAAGAAAACTACAGACCAATATCTCTGATGAATACAGATGCAAAAATCCTAAGCAAAATTCTAGCAAATCGAATACAACAATGCATTAAAAGATTATTCATCACGACCAAGTAGGGTTCATCCCCGGGGCACAAGGATGGTTCAACATCTGCAAATCCATCAATGTGATACATCACATAAACAAAATAAGGCACAAAAATCATATGATTATCTCGATTGATGCAGAAAAAACATTTGACAAGATACAACATCCATTTATGATTAAAACACTTAAAAAAACAGGTATAGAAGGAAAATACCTTAACATAATAAAGGCCATATATGACAAGCCCTCAGCTAATCTCATAATTAATGGTGAAAATTTGAAACCCTTTGCTCTAAGTTCAGGAACACGACAGGCCTGTCCCTATCACCTCTGCTTTTTAACATAGTGTTGGAAGTCCTTGCCAGAGCAATCAGGCAAGAGAAAGAAATAAAAGGCATCCAAATTGGGAATGAAGAAGTTAAATTATCACTCTTTGCAGATGACATGATACTATATATAGAAAACCCAAAGACTCCACCAAAAAGCTATCAGAAAGAATCAACGAATACAGTAAAGTTGCTGGCTACAAAATCAACGTACAAAAGTCCATTGCATTCCTATATACTAACAATGAAATCTCAGAAAAATACAAAAAACAATTCCTTTTGTAATTGCAGCAAAAATAATAAAATTCTTAGGAATAAACTTAACCAAGGATGTGAAGGACCTATATGCTGAAAACTATAAGACATTTTTGAAAGAAATTGAAGAAGACACAAAGAAATGGAAAGACATTCCGTGCTCATGGATTGGAAGAAACATCATAGTTAAAATGGCCATATTACCCAAAGCAATATACAGATTTAATGCAATCCCCATCAAAATCCCAATGGCATTTTTTAAAGAAATAGAACAAAAAAATCATCAGATTTGTTTGGAACCACAAAAGACCCCGAATAGGCAAAGCATTCCTAAGAAAAAAGAACAATAATGGAGGTATCACACTCCCTGACTTTAGCTTGTACTACAGGGCTACAATAATCAAAACAGCATGGTATTGGCAGAAAAACAGACACATAGACCAATGGAATAGAATTGAGAACCCAGAAATAAAACCACATAAATATGGACAGATAATTTTTGACAAAGAAGCTACAAACATACAATGGAGCAAAGACAGCCTCTTCAATAAATGGTGCTGGGAGAATTGGATAGCCACCTGCAAAAGAATGAAAGTGGACTGCTATCTGTCACCATGTACCAAAATTAATTCAAAATGGATCAAAGACTTAAGCATAAGACCTGAAACAATAAACTACATAGAAGAAAACATAGGTACTAAACTTATGGACCTTGGGTTCAAAGAGCATTTTATGAATTTGACTTCAAAGGCAGTGGAAGTAAGCTAAAATAAACGAACAGGACCATATGAAACTTAAAAGCTTCTGCACAGCAACAGAAACCATCAACAAGATAAAGAGGCAACCAACTGAATGGGAGAAGATTTTTGCAAACAGTGCCTCCGATATGGGGCTAAAATCAAAAATACACAAGGAACTCATAAAACTCAATAACAGAAAAACAAACAACCCAATAGAAAAATGGGCAGAGGACCTAAAGAGACATTTCTCTAAAGAGGACTTACAAATGGCAAATAGACATATGAAAAAATGCTCTACATCACTAATCATCAGACAAATGCAAATAAAAACCACAATGAGATATCACCTCACCCTATCAGAATGGCTATCATCAACAAGACAAATAGTAACAAGTGTTGGAGAGGCTGTGGAGAAAAAGGAACCCTCATACACTGTTGGTGGGAATGCAGACTGGTGCAGCCATTATGGAAGGCAGTGTGGAGGTTCCTCAAAAAATTACAAATAGAATTACCATGTGACCCAGCAATCCCTCTCCTGGGTGTCTACCCAAAAAATCCAAAAACATTTATACGTCAAGACACGTGTCCTCCAATGTTCATTGCAGCTTTGTTTACGGTGGCCAAGACATGGAAACAACCAAAATGTCCTTCGATAGATGAATGGATAAAGAAGTTGTGGCATATATACACAATGAAATACTATTCGGCAGTAAGAAAAGATGATATAGGAACATTTGTGACAACATGGATGGATCTTGAGAGTATAATGCTAAGCAAAAAAAGTCAGACAGAAAAAGCAGAGAAACAGATGATTTCACTGGTATGTGGTATATAAACCAAAAACAACAAAAGAATAAAACAAACAAATGAGAAACAAAAACTCATAGACACAGACAATAGTTTAGTGGTTACCAGAGGGTAAGGCGGGTGGAGGGTGGGAGATGTGGGTAAGGGGGATCAAATATATAGTGATGGAAGGAGAACTGACTCTGGGTGGTGAACACACAATGGGATTTATAGATGATGTAATACAGAATTGTACACCTGAAATCTATGTAATTTTACTAACAATTGTCACCCCAATAAATTTAAAAAAAAAATCCCATTTGCAATTGCATCAAAAAAATAAAATACTTATGAATAAATTTAAGCATGGAAACGAAAAAACCTGAAAACAGTAAGACATTGAGAAAAAATTGGAAAAGATATAAATAACTGAAAAATGTATTCCATCTTCATAGCTGGAAAAATTAATGCTAAAATAGTCACATTATCAAAAACAATCTAAGATTTACTGCAAAACCTAATTAAAATTCCAATGGCATTTTTAACAAAAATGGAATAAACAATCATAAATTCTTTATGGAATAACTAAAAGACCCCAAATAGGCAAAGCAATCTTGAGAAAGAAGAATAAAGCTGAAGATATCATGTTTTCCGCTTTCAAACTGTATTTCAATGCTATATTCAACAAAACAGTATAGTATTGGCATACAAAAAGACACATAGGCCAATGAAACAGAATTGAGAGCCCAAAAGTAAATCCACACATATACGGTCTGTTAATTTATGATCAAAGTACCAAGAATATACAATACGAAAAGGATAGTCTCTTCAATAAATGATGTTGGGAAAAATTACATAGCCAAATGGAAAACAATAGACTGTACTCCTGTTTCATTCCTACAGAAAAATCAATTCAAAATAAACTTAAATTTAAGACCAGAAACTATAAAACTACAAAAAAACGAGGGGTGGGATATGCTCCTTGACATTGGTGTCGGTAATGATTTCTTGGATTTGACACCAAAAGCAAAGACAAATAAAGCAATTTTAAACAAGTAGGATTACATGAAACTAAAATCTTTTGGACAGAAAAATGAAAAGTCAACATACAGTATGTCGGAAAATATATGTAAATTATATATCTGATATGTGGTTAATATCCAAAATATGTAAAGAATTCAAACAAGTCAATAACAAATAAAAATTCAACTGAAACATTGATAGGAAAACTGAATAGTCATTTTTTTCAAAAACATACAAATAGCCAACAGGTACATGAAAAGATGCTCAACAACACTAAGAATGAGGAAAATGCAATTCAAAACCTCAGTGAATTCAGGTTCACTTAAATGGTTGTTATAAAAAAGACAAGAGAGAGCAAATGTTGACAAAGATGGAGGAAAGGAAACCTCTGTGCACTTTTGGTGGAGATGCAACTGGTACAGCCATTACTTAAAACAGTATGGATGTTGCCTAAAAAATTAAAATAGAATTACTATATGATTTACCAACTCCATTTCTTGGATATATATCCAGAGGAAATGAAAAGTGTGTCAAAGATATATCAGTGACCTCATGCTCATTGTGGCATTACTCACAATAGCCAAATATGAAAACAACCTAAGTGCCCATCAATAGAAGAATGGATAAAAATGTGACTATACACACACACACACACACACAGAGACACACACACACAGACACACACACACACACACACACACACATATTTCAACCATAAGTGAAAAGGAAAACATTTTATTTGCAGCAATGTAGATAGACCTTAAGAACATTATGCTAAATAAATAAGCCCACAGAGAGAGACAAATACTGCATGATATCACTTATATGTGCAATCTAGAAAAAATTCAAACTCATAGAAACAGAAACTAGCAAAGTGATTGGCAGGGACTGCATTGTGGGGAATAGGGAGAATTTGGTAAAAGAGTACAGTATTTAGCTATAAGGTGAATAATGTCTGAAGATCTAACGAATAACCTTGTGACTCTAGTTGATACTCAGTACGCTATTGTATAATTGAAATTTGCTGACAGTAAACTTAAATGTTGACACACACACGAAAAGATAAGTCTGTGAGGTGATAGATACGTTAATTAACTATGTGGGAGAATTCTTTCACAATGTATATGTATATGAAATCATTATGATGTACACTTTAAATATCTTAAAATTTGATTTGTCGTTTATACTTCAATGAAGCTGGAAAAAACAAATAACCATATATTCAAACAAAAACATGAACGTTCATAATAGCATTATTCATAATACGCAAATGACCATCATAGGCTGAATGAATAAACAAAAACATTGTATCTAACACAGCGGAATATTATTTGGCCATAAAAAAGCATGACATACTGATACATGCTACAACATGAATGAACCGTGAAAATCTTAATGTTACTGAAAGAAGCCATAAGAAAAGTCCATGTATTTATAATTGCAATTATATGAAATGTCCAAAACAGGCAAATCCATAGAAACAGAAAGCAAATTAGTAGTTATCAAGGCTGGGGAAAAGGGGTTTGGGGAGTAACTTGCTAATGGATAAGAGTTTTATTTTGGGGGTGATGGAAATGTTCTGGAATTTGAGAATGGTGACGGTTGCACAACACTGTGAATGTACTATGGGCCACTGAGTTATGCATTTTTAAATAGTTAATTTTATGTTATATGAATTTTACCTCAATATAAGAAAAAAAAAAGAAAAAAATGTAGGACTGATTCATGCTGCAACATGGATGAACCTTGAAAACATTATGCTGAGTGTAAGAAGCCCATCACCAAAGACCACACATTATATGATACCATTTATTTAAAGTATTTAAAGTGTTTGGAATAGGAAATGTAGTCAGAAGCAGATTAGCGGTTGCCTAGGGGAGGGAGTGAAGTGGAAAGGGTTGGAGTGTTACAGAGTGTAGAGTTCCTTTTTGGGTTAGTGAAAATATTTTAAGATTAATTGCAGTGATGGTTGTACAACTCTGAATATTCTGCAAATCATTGAGTTGTACACTTTAAATGTGTGAATTCTATAGTAAATCGTACCTTGATAAATTATTTATTTATTTATTAAATTTATTGGGGTGACAATGGTTAGTAAAATTGTAGAGGTTTCAAGTGTACAATTCTGTAATACATTGTCTATATATCACATTGTGTGCTCATCACCCAGAGTTAGTTCTCCTTCCATCACCATATATTTGACCCTCTTTAACCTTTTCTACCACTCCCCTCCCCCTTACCTTCTGGTAACCACTAAACTGTTGTCTGTGTCTGTGAGTTTTTGTTTCTTTATTTGTTTGTCTTGTTTGTGTGTTGCTTTCAGTTTTGTATTCTACATATGAGTGAAATTATATGGTTCTTGACTTTTTCTGTCTGACTTATTTTGCCTAGCATAATAATCTCAAAATCCATCCATGTTGTCGCAAATGGTAGTATTTCATCTTTTCTGATGGCCAAGTTATATTCCATAAAATTCTTTAAAAATAGAGAAGCTGGGTTCATCTCTTCTAAGCACTTGCTTCAGTAAGATGAGTGTTATTTTATACTTAAAGATATAAACATATAAATCTCATAATATTTTCTAGCATTTACTCAAAGAAAACAAAGTGTGAATTTTAAGACTCTCTAAAGACAGGTATTTGTTGAGAGAGGAGGAGAGAGAGAGAATGTTCTTTATGAATTATTTCTATGGAAAAAACCCTGCATCTCTCATTTCTTCCTCATCTACCTTTGCCTTGGTTAATGCTTTGAGTCAGAGGGGATAATGAAGAACAAGTTTCCAAATAATTTTCACAAAGTTTTGAGTTTAATTTAATAGTTGAATGGAAAATTGCATGTCCAACCATTTCTATGTAAATTAGCCTGGACTGGAAACAAAAAGTGTAAAGACAAAAAAGTATTTCAGCTGAAACCCAGGATTGTTAGAGTGGAGTAGCACACTTGGAATATCAAAAATCCCAAAGGCAGGGGTCAGCCTTTGGAATTGCCATAGAAAAGACAGCTCAGACTAGTAAACATGAAAAAAAAAAATTACAGGGAGAGGGTATTGGAAGAGGGAAATCAGGAAAAATATCAAATATGATGATTTTGAATAGCTCATATAGATTTTGTTCTTTTATCCTGAATGGAAATTAAAATCTGTCTGATTTTGAGACAGAAAACTGGGTGACATGATATAAATCATACAACTGATTACCAATGAACTCAAAAGAATCAAAAGTTTTGGTACGATAAAATGTTTCAGACGACGCTCCAATATACTTTAAACAATATCTCTGCCTATGTTTTTTTTTTTTTTTCATATTTTCTGGTTATGTGATAAAAAGATTTATCTGATTTCAGTCTTCCTTTGCCTGGCCTTTTTGTACCTCCAGTGCAATTTAATATTTCAACAGAGTTAGCACAGTATGCCAATTTTATTCAATCCAAACCTATATTATTTCTTTATATTCTCTTTTTTTCTGCTGCCTCCCCAGCTACCCGCACCCTAGCAAACTTATATATCCTTTATTTGATCTTCCTGTTAGTAATTTAGAATATTTTAGGATTTGTCAGGTTGTAAGGTGGTATTCAAGTTGTCTAACTTAATATCAGAGTAAGTTATGCACTTAGAGAATTTTGCAAATGAAATCACTTAAAGACAAGATGATGACACATCACAATATTCCTTTCCTAGTCTCAAGCACTACAATGCTTATGTGCAAATTATCAATGTTTCAGGAAGACACTCAAAACTGCTACAGCAAAGTAAGGTGCAACAATTGGGGGGAGGAAAAGAATAAAACTGCTAAAAGAGCATCAAGGTAGTTGAGAAAGTAATAAAGTGTGGAAATGTATTTATGAATGACACGTATGTGAGTTTTTATCACCTTATTTGTAGAAGAGTTGAAAAAATGCTGAGATTATGTGTTTTTTTTCACCTATTCCCTTTATTATTCTTATTGAATGATTCCAGCAGCAGACCTGTTTTTCTTTAAAGGAAGTCCCTAATTTCATTAGGATTTAACTGATTTCATATCAGTCGGTCATTATCCTCACAAGGCAGCACACGACAGCAGTTGACGCCTGGTGGCTAACCTCCTGGTAACCCATGCAGCTTCCTTTGATGATTAATGATTCATTGAGCATCTACCATGCCCAGGGAAAGTCTGGCACTCTTGCTAGTGACTTGCAGCTTCCTAGGCAAACACCAAGCAAATGAGGAAAGCAAAAAGGTGATAAATGTACCCTTCTATGCTCTCTGGACACTGAAAAGGGGAGTATACTTCCAAGATGGGATTAGAGTCTGCATCATTTTATAGGTTTAGCAAAATCATTTGAAAATGATTAGTGTGGCAGTGTGATGGTATTACAAACCAGAGACAATTTTGTAACAGAATTCTTTAGTAGATTTAGACTCATGTGTATGTGATATATATGATATATATGTATACATATATATCATATAGCTGCATATGTGTGTGTGTGTGTGTGTGTATGCAGAGTTTAGTATCTATCACCTATCTAACCATCTACCTATCATCTATCATCCATGTATCTCTATCCATATACAAATATGAGGTCCACAGATGGACAAAACACAAAAATATTCACAAGGCAAAGCAATTTCAACCTTTGGTATTTTCGTGTGGATTTGAATACAATACCCAAGCAGTAATGTCATTGACAGACAAAGTGTCCCCGAAAAAGTGCAGAAGGTTATTTAATTTTGAGAATTGTACACTGAAGGATAAAGCTCTTCTGCGGCCTTCACTAGAGGGCACACAGGGTTACCTAACCTATGTGGTTGGAGATTCTGGGAAACTTAGCTTCAGTTCAGCACTTGATTCTCCAGACCAGTGTGAATTGCTTTGTCAATCTCAGAGGCATGACATCCAAGTTCTCTATATAGATTGCTGCAACAAGCCACCTAGTGTCCTGCCTCTGGCACACGTAATTGCAAGTATGTCAGAGAAACCAAAGAATATCTGGAATGTACAGAGCTTTGACACTCTTTCTATATTATGTACTGGTTTTCCAATGAGAGATTGAAGTAGTGCTCTTAAATTTAGAAAATAAGTATATGTTCATCAGCACGAGACTGGATAGCCCTTATAATTTCATTTCTAGCTGGGGTGATAGTCTTACCAACTTAAATGCCTAAAGCTACCAGGTTCACTTGGTTTTTTTGAAAATGTACCTTTTTTGTACATTTCCTCATCTGTCAACATTATAAAATGTAAATTACAAAGCTTTACACAGAAAATCAAAAATCCTATTCCATTTTGAAGTCCTAGAAGTCCTTCAAAACAAAGCTTATGCAAACATGAAAACACTGATTGAAATGAAATCTACAGTCAACACCCAATAAAGATCAAGCCAATGCCTGTCAGTAATAAGGCTAGAAAACCCAGGAGTTGAAATAGATGTGATATGTAGGCCTTTGTATCCTGAGCAGGTAAGGCAACATAATTTATAGAGAGCAGTGCACTGACCTCCACAGAACTGAAAAGAGAGTGGCCACCTCACCCTTATTTCAGGGACCTGTCATTTTTTTCATGCTTAATGTGCTTTGGCCCAGAAAAATGTTAACCCATGAGCAAATATATGAGACCTTTATTTTGATATATTCATTCTTCTTCCTGAAGAGTTATTGAACCATCATCTTATTTTCCATATTTCCAAAATGTCTTCTAGTTGATACACTTTCTAGTAGGGATGACAAATAAAATATAGAATCCCAAGATGATTTGAATTTCAGATGAACAACAAGGGATTTTTAAAAATATAAGTGCCTACGAAGCAATATTTTGGGCACACTTAGAGTAAAAAAATCATTCATTCATTGTTTATCTGAAATTATAATTTAGCTGGACATCTTGTAGTTTTATTTGTTAAATCAGGCCATCCTAAACATTCTTAGAAAAACTGCATACACTTTTAAAGGCTATGTTTATCTTAGCCAAAATCTATCACTCTGTCCTTAGCTTTCCTGATTGATTATTACAAATAGGGAGTCTTTTGTACCTAATTAATGAAAACAATATTTACATTTCTCTCTGGCCCTAAAATCTCCAAAGAAGCAAGTATTTTCATTTCCTATGACGCAGATCTTTTCAGCAGAACCATTTGATATGGAAGCCACTGCTTCCTGTGGCTGCAGAGTGCAGGGCCAGGAGTTTATTTGACCTCTTCACCAACCAGAGCCATCAATGTATTTCCACTTAATTTATTTTCTTTCCCTGAAGTAACAACACGAATAGAAAAACTTTAGTAGAGCAATTATGTGACAGTGGGTGCAAAAGAAGGAGCCCAAGGTGACATGATTTGGGGCATTAAAAATATTATAATCAATGAGATTTCTTACTCAATGATGTAATTCATTTGTTTTTAAATATCTTGTGGCCACTTAATCATCTTAGACTAGAAGCAGAATCACATAGCCAACTTTTACGAAGACTTCATAGAGGCTTGTGATCATTACCTCTTAAAAAAATTATTTTTGAATAGTAATTGCTAATTTCTACCTATGTAAATTTCTGATGATTTCCGAGTTTAGAAATGTTTGTCTAAGAAGTTTATTTTTCTTGATTTTATCTGCCCAGATCTGTTTCCTTAATGCATTTATTCATTGGCTCCAGTTTTCTCATTTGTACAATGAGTATAACAATAGTTATCTCCCTTAGTTGTCATGAAGATTACATAAAATGAATATCCAAATTGTTAGCTTAGTTCTGAATCACAGTAGCTTACTGTTTGACACTGATTGACTAAAAGCATTCCGATGTGCTACTCAGATCATTTTGCAACTTACTTTGTGTTGCTAAACTTCTTTACTAAGTTCAGCGTCACTTATAAGCATTCCATTACCAAATGTAACACACATGTAGATTTCCCTAACATATAGAAACTTTCAATGGGATCAGTTTGAACCTTGCCTAATTGTTACCCTTTATTGTTCACAACAACTAAATACTTTTCAAAGAACATCTCTACAACGTATTGAAAAATATTATACTGAAAGTGTAATCTGAGGAAGGTGATTGTTTGAGGGTGACAGCCATACTTATTTTAAACAGTAAATCAATAATACAGAAGACTACCCAAAGAGACCCCCTCTCTCCTTAAAACACTGACATCCCGAAGCATGGGGTTTGTTCAGAATAAAATGAGAGCAAAACCATCAAACTAGGTAACATTTTCAGTAATGTAAGATTCTTATAACCTGCACAGCTAGTAAATAACATCTCAAAATTAGATGTAACATTGAGATTTCTGTTATATAATTTGTGACTTATATAACATTGAGTTATGGTGATAGAGAAAGAAAAAAGAGAGGACCAAGAGGACCAGAAATCTTTAAAAATATTTCTGTTCCTTATGAACATTTACATTCTAAGTAATTAACAGCAGTTTTAATTTTGAAATTTAACTATTTCCTACCGTAGCTATGTTTATGATTTCATGTGTTTACCTAAAAATTATATCATAACCATTGAAAAGCATTTAAACAAATTTAAAACATTTAAAATTAAGGTGAAAGTCCTTAAATATTAATGAGATACATATGTCCAAGGACCTCAGGTATCAGAAAAAATGAATTCAAAACCTCTCTGAAATAGAGCAGAGTATTATAAAATTCAACCTTAGTTAAGACTTTTGTTCAGAACCCAACTGCACCAGATGTCAAGGTCTGTGATCATAATGTATTTAAAATATTCAAGTGCACAAGCAATTTACTAAACTTGGTCAAACAAAAGAAAATAATGATTACTTCATACTTAGTCTTTAATTAAAATAGAATTCCTTCTTGAAGGGTAATTCATTTTTTAAAAATTATGTTTGTCCTTCTCAAAGGTGGGGTTTATATTTTATCTTTCCACAAAATCAATATTAAAAGCTAATGAAAAACTCTGAATGCATCACAAATACAGCTAACCAATGCAACAGACACTGATTTTCTGAATATGACCTATAAGAACACGGGCCTGGTATTTCCCAAATGTATTTGAAATATTGTCCAACTCATAACTGTAAATGTATAGAATCAAAAGGCAGCATATCATCATGAATACATTTGAAATTTAAGAGAGAAACAAAAGATGACTCCTTTGGATGAGTTATCAAATAAAGGAGGACTCAAGCAGTATTTTGACATAAGACTTTAAAGCCATGGAATTGAAGAACTAGGGAGGATGTGAGTAAGAGAAAGCAAGTGGTATTAGATAGGTGAGTGGAGGGCAGTCTTGTATCACACTTACAGGAGCAAGGGAGGATGTGAGTAAGAGAAAGCAGGTGGTTTTAGACAGGTGAGTGGAGGGCAGTCTTGTATCACACTTACAGGACACACTTATATGCTCACATGTAACATAATGACTGAAAACATACACTTGGGATTTAAACATATCATTGATTAAAACTTGACTCTTTTCTTTACTGTGGGATTCATTACAAGTTCTAGAGGTCTCAGGACCTTCATCTCTGTAATGGAGATGAATATGATAATACATCTTCAAAAGTTTTTTGCATGATGAAGTCAGAGGATGTATGTGGAGGACATAGCACTCATTACAGGTAACAAATGGTAGCTCTTTCTATTCTATGGGTGGGCAGACCCATATAAACAGAACTTGATTGAGCAGATTGTTTGTCACTATATATTATGCAAGAAGAATGTAACACTAAGCAGTCAGAGGTGGGTAATGATGCTCATTGCAAAACAGATTCAACATGGAAAACATTTAAAGACAAAAAATAAAACTAATATGTATCCAGTATGAAAAATACCCAAACAAAAATAGTTAGAACTATATAATATAGAAAATTAAAAATCACTTCCATAATTTCAACATCGAGATGGAGTCACTTTCAACATTTAGTTTTCTTTTACCTCAGACTTTTAAAAACATATTCACATACATACGTACTCATTCACACTCTTTCTTTTATTTTTGGTAAAAATACAATGGTACTAAGAATAAGTATCTTGCCTTTTCGGACATGGATATCTTACCATGTCAATATATATGTTGATATTGACATACAATATGCTACATAGTCCTCCATTACAGTAAATTTCATACTTTATTTAATGAATCACTAATGATGGACATTGAAACTTTTTTTAAAAAATTGTGTCATTATAAATGATATTAAAATAAAACTTCCATGAGTCCATAGTGATGTAAATTAATTACTGAAAAAAATAATAAATGGGAGAGAATAGACAAATCTCTGTGAAAGGATTCTAAATAATTTATGTAGATAGTCTGCCCTCAAGAAGGTGGACTGCACATAACGACTTCCTTCCAAAATTTATGGTATAGATACAAGAAAAAGCATCACTTTACAGTAGAGAAACCTAATAATTTTCTCATCCAGGTGACCAAGTTTAAAATTTGATAGATACAGCCACCTAAATATGGACAGATCATTTTCAACACAGGAGCCAAAAACATACAATGGAGAAAAGGCAGCCTCTTCAATAAATGGTGCTTGGAAAATTGGAAAGCCATGTGAGAAAGAATGAAACTAGACTGCTGTCTCCATATACCAAAGTTAATTCAAAATGAATCAAAGATCTAAACATAAGAGTTGAAACAATAAATTGAATAGAAGAAAGGATAGATACTAAACTTACAGATCTTGAGTTCAAAGAGGATTTTATGAATTTATCCTCAGAGGCAAGGGAAGTAAAAGCTAAAATAAATGAACAGGACTATAGCAAACTAAAAAGCTTCTGTATGGCCAAAGAAACTATCAACAAAACAAAGAGAAAACCAATCAAATGGGAGGAGATATTTACAAATAATGCTTCTGATAAGGGGATAATATCCAAAATATATAAGGAACCAATACAACTCAACACAAAAAAGACAAACAATCCAATTTAAAAATGGACAAAAGACATGAACAGAAACTTCTCCCAAGAAGACATATAAAAGGTCAACTGATATATGAAAAAATACTTAACCTCACTAGCTATTAGGGAAATGCAAATCAAAACCACATGAAGTGTCACCTCACACCTATTAGAATGGCTATCATCAACAAGTCAGATAATAACAAGTATTGGACAGGCTGTGGAGAAAAAGGAACTCTTATACACTGTTGGTGGTAATGTAAGTTGGTACAGCTGCTATGGAAAAAAGCATGGAGTTTCCTCAGAAAATTAAGAATAGAATTACCACATGACCAAGCAATCCTTCTCCTGGGTATCTAACCAAAAATCTGAAAACAATTATCTATAAAGATATACGTACTCCAATGATCATTGCAACATTATGTATGGTAGCTAAGACATGGAAACAACTAAAGTGTCCTTCGATAGACAATTGGATAAAGACGATGTGGCATATATACACAACAGAATACTATTCTGCTATAAAAGGTGAAATAGTGCCATTTGCAACAACATGGATGGACCTTGAGATTATTATGCTAAGTGAAATAAGTCAGATAGAAAAAGTCGAGAACCATATGACTTCACTCATATGTGGGATATAAAACTAAAAGCAAAAAAGGAACAAGACAAATAAACAAAGAAACAGAAACCCGTAGATACAGACAACAGTTCAGTGGGTACCAGGGGGTAAGGGACAAGGGGATAGAAGAGGGTAAAGGACGTCAAATATATGGTGATGGAAGAACTGACTCTGGGTGGTGAATACAAAATGTGACATATAGGTGATGCATTATGGAATTGTGCACTTGAAACCGATGTAATTTTGCTAACCATCATCACCCCAATAATTTTCTTTTTTAATTAAAGTTTATTGGGGTGACAATTGTTAGTAAAGTTACATAGATTTCGGGTGTACAATTCTGTAATATATCATCTATATATATCACATTGTGTATTCACCACTCAGAGTCAGTTCTCCTTCCATCACCATATATTTGATCCCTTTTACCCTCATCTACCACCCCCATCCCCTTACCCTCTAGCAACCACTAAACTATTGTCTGTGTCTATGAGTTTTTGTTTCTTCATTTGTTTGTCTTGGTCTTTTGTTGTTTTCAGTTTTATATACCACATATCAGTGCAATTGTATGGCTATCGACTTTTTCTCTCAGACTTATTTCACTTAGCATAATAATGTCAAGATCCATCCATGTTGTTGCAAATGGCATTATTTCACCTTGTCTTATGGCAGAATAATATTCCATTATGTATATATATCACATCTTCTATATCCAATAAATTTAATTTAAAAAAGAGAATATGTAAAAAGAAGAAAAAGTGATAGTAATAAGTTATGCTGATAGTATGTACCCTTGTGATGAAAATAACACCTCTGAGATCTTCCTCTCAAAAACACATAATTCCAGTGTAATCATTAAAAAATAAAATAAAACAATAATTAAATAAATAATAAATAAAAATCAGGCAAATCTTCATTGAGGGACATTCTATAAACTATCTTAACAGTATTCCTCAGAACTGTCAAGGTCATAAAATGTAAGGAAAGTCTGAGACTCACAGCCAAGAGACACAGCCTAAGGAGACATGCTGACTAAATGTACTGTGGTAGCTTAGAAGGAACTGGAATGGAAAAGAGACATTAGGTAAAAACTAAGGATATCTAAATAAAGTATGGACTTCAGTTAATCACAATATAGAAATATTGGTCCATTAATTGTAACAAATTTACAACACCAAAGAAGATGTTAATAATAAGAAAAACTGGGTGTGCACTATATGGGAATTCTATCTAACATTTCAAAAAAAATCTAAAACTGTCTGTAATAAAAAGTTTATTACAAACAAATCTTCTTATATAGTGTTTTCCTATTAGCAAAAATACTCAATATTAATTATTAAGAGTGAAAAAAATTGAGTGAAAGTGTATTCACATTTAAAATGTTTTAATATATATTTTCTAATTGTCCTCTAGTTGGTCATATTATGGACATGAACTGAGTTTGTAAGTACATAGTTACAAATACCTTCTTCTCCTCAGACTATTATAATCCTTTCCAATATTTTCAATATTCTAGTAAAATTATATCACTTTAAATTTGCATACAGGTTTTTAGTAATGAAGTTAGCTATTTTTTATGTTAATTGTCCATGTGTATGAATTTATTAGGAATTAATATATATGTGTATACATGTATATATACATATTATATATGTATTAAAATATAAATTAACAGGATTATCATAACATTCAAAATATTTCCACAGTTTGAGATTGTTTTGATTATTGCTTATACGCTTCTTTAAAATTATAACTTTCTGGTATCTAGCAGTACTCAGGATGAGACAAAAATCTCCCGAATGGAGTCAGTGGCAGTGCTCATACATTCATTCATTTTTCATATTGTTTCTACTTTTGAGAAAGATGCTTGAAGCTGCCTATTAGCTAGAATTCTGCCATAAAAGATAAAGGGATATTGTCTAACCAACTGATGACTACAGTAGATTTACATGCCATTTAAATTTAGAACAAGGGGAATTATTAAGTATTTTCCGATACATCTCTACTTTTGGTTTACAATAGATAATTCTGTGCCAGAGCAAATTAAATATGATAAGCAATTTAAAACACAACAAAAAAAAAATCAAGATAATTGTGATGAGCAATAATTTTCACAACAACCAGATAAAAAAGATGCAAAATAGCTATCATTTTTTATTACAATTCAACTGTTATATAAATTGTTTCTTATTCTGGTTATCTCCTGCTTTGTAATAGTTTTTCCGGAAACATATTGATATGAACTAAAAAATTCTGAAACTGTAATAGTCCTCATCAAAGTGAAGAACCTCTTTAAAAATCAAGTCTAGAATAAGTATGTTCTTTACAGAAACCAATTAAGTAGTTTTTACTGTAAGTTGACACCCAAGGCAAGACTAGAACTAAAACCATCTGCGTAAACGTTAAGCATTTATACTAAAGATGAACTGTTGACCAGTATTTTGTCATTTTTCCCTTCAGAAGTACTTGAAGATCTAGGATAATGTTCTGTTCCTGTATTCTCCTTAGAGTTTATGAGAGCTGCATCATTACTCAAAAAATTAAATAAACAAACAGTTTCGTATATCAGGTTTTTGGATAGATTCCAAGTTTCTATTACAGAACTCTTTGCACAGACCAATCCCTCAAAAATGGAGCATCTGCATCCATATTTCCCTGCATATCCATGAAAAATTTGACTGAGAACATTTGCTAATAGTTACTGAGCTTGTGCTAATTGCTGTTCTAAGGGCTTTTGAAGGACAGTTTTATTTAGTCCTCACAGAATCTCATAAATCGATATTATTAATCCCCATTTTTACAGATAAGGGGACTAAAACTCTAAACAATAAACTTACCAAATATCCCAAAGTTTGGAAAGATGACAAGTCATTTGAATTATGCAGCCTTCTTCACAAACCATATTTTTAACCTTGTGTTGTGCTCCCTCGTAGATCATAAAAGATATTGAGGCAACATTGGAAGAAGAAGCTATTAAAGTAAAATTATTATGTGGAAAAGTGGGAGAACACAGGTAATTTGGAACGACTATAGTGATGAAATTCAGCTTGATGATATACAAAATAAATCAGGTCTGTTCTTTAGACACTTGGAAGCATTTCTCGAGTGTCTGATACGTATGTTTTAGCACTAGGTTATCACTCAGGTGAATGCAAATAAACATGAATGTTACTCTAAGGAGCTCATCATCTAGTTTATATATATATATATATTTGGGGAAACAACTCTAAGTTATGAGAAGTTATAATGGGGTTATTTCTAGGTTATGCAATTGACTAGGCTCACCTCAGGGAGAGACAATGAAGCTGATATGATGAATGAGACAGTGGTAACTTTCATGAGGTCATATTGTTCTAGGTTGGAGCTGGTGCAATGGCATGAGTACTAAGACCAAAATGGAATACTCAGATTTAAAAAAGCCAATATAGATGAAGCATAGAAAAAAAGGTGAAGAATGGTATAAAGTTACCTAGAAAATAATCAAGGGTTGAATCGTGAATGTATATTTATCTCAAGAACAATGGGCCATCACTGGAAGATTATTAGCAAGAGGATAACAAAAATATATTTATATTTAAAATATATCACCTTGACCTCTATGTGAGAACAGATTCAAGGTGGTTAAGACAGGAAGGGGGATAATGGGATAGAATTTATTGTAGTAGGGCAGGTGAAATAGAGCCTTTAACCAGAGTGATGGTGTTATGGATAAAGCACATATTTAGAAAATATAAATGCAGACCATGGAAATGTATCTGGTATGGGAGATAAAGAAGAAGGAATAATTTAAACCTCAGAATTCTAACTTGCTTAACTTGATGGATGGTGATCTCATGCATTCAAACAGAGAATGCTAGAGTAGGGCATGGTATCTAAGGAAAAAACTGAGTTCAACTTTGGGTATTATGAAATATAGTTCCCTTTGAAATGTCCAAATGAGGTTGCCATGTAGAAAGTGGGTGATAAGATTCTAGAATTCAGAAGTTAGCTTTGGGATTAATAAATTGAAAAGTAAGTAAAACCACAGGTTTAAACGTGATCGCCAAGACAGAAAAGATACAATGAAAAGATAATAAATAGGACCAAATCTTGGGGACCTCTAAAATCTAAAAAGAGGAGGAGAAAGTAGTAAAGATTAGCATGGATGAACCAGAAAGTTGTCAGGTATGGTAGATCAGAAGACTATACTGTTCATGGAAGCCAAGGGAAAAGTAATTTCAAGAGAAAGAGAATGATTAATACTACCTAATACTACTGTGAGTTTGAATAAGACACAGACTTAAAAATATCCATTGAAAATATTGACCTAGAGATAACAGGTAACTTTTTTTAATAAGCAGTTGGAATAACTTCATTATGCTTTACTCCCTCACTGTCTGTTCCTTTTTTCCCTCCACAAATTGTGTGTTTTGTTTGTTAAGAGAGGTGAAGTGGGGGGTAGGTTACAGAAGAATATAATCAAGGCTATAGCCTACTTCTAGCTTACACAAGGCAGTACGATCAGTGCTATAAGTTATCTGTATACTCTTAACACTGATTTAAGCTTCAGCCTTACAGCAATGTGCTCATTCTCAAATCAGCTGTAAATGGCCTGCAGACAAGGCATTTAAAATGTGATTTTCTCGATTTGCAAAAATTAACCACACTTACTCTTTTAAAAGAAATCATGTTGTCATCTGGTGGGTGACTAAGCGACCACTATCCTTAATCTAGGCCTAATCTAGCCTGCTGCTCATGGGCGAAAGTTCAGTGGGGATTTAATATGAACATTTGGAGAATTACTGTGTCCAGGAGGGGAACTGGTTTAGGCATCAGAACACACTGAGATAAACAACAGCAACTGCAAATAGATTTGTGATGGAGGGCAATGTGGCTCTTTGTGATGGTTGTAGACAGTGGTGGTTTGCTTCAAGCTCTACTCTGATTCTAGTCTAAAAAAATGGAGTTTCTTTTATCCCCTCTGATCATGATTATTCATGTTCTTATTAGACACGATTGTTACTGCATATGGATTTGTCATTCTAACTTGCTGGGCCATTTACTAGTTACATTATATGAGCTAAGTCTATCAGACTTCCACAAAATAGGCTAAAAAATGGGATATCCTCATAAACAAAATAAATAGGGGGGTGGATTAGAATTCAGGGCACTGGCTCAACAATACTTTTCTCATCACTCAGCTACAAAACTAAGTTTTGTAGCTGTTTATGGCCATTTAAAATAGCAGAGAACAGGTACCTCACTAGACTTTGCAAAGTCTTTCCTCTCTGCTGCAGACAGGCCATCAAGACTGAGGAAGACCTGGAAACTTTGGGGCCACGTGATCCATAGACACGGCCACACTGGCAAGCAACAGAAGCACCCCGGGGCTGAGGTAACGCTGGAGGCATTGGCATGCATCACCACAGGATCCACTTGACAAATATCACCCAGATTACTTTGGGAAAGTTGGCATGAGGCATTATCGCTTAAATAGGAATCAGAGCTTCTGCCCAACTGTCGATCTTGATAAACTGTGGACCTTGGTCAGTGAGCAGACACGGGTAAGTGCTGCCTAAAACAAGGCTGGAGCTGCTCCTATCATTGATGTGTTGCAATCGAGCTACTTACTGCAAAGTTCTGGGTAAGAGAGACCTCCTAAAGCAGCCTGTCATCGTGAAGGCCAAATTCCTCGGCAGAATAGCTGAGGAGAAGATTAAGGGTCTTGGGGGGACCTATGTCTTGGTAGCTTGAAACCACATGAAGGGAAAGTCATTAAATGGTCACAAGTGTTAAAAAAAATTTAAAAAAATAAAAAGTAGAGGACATATTGCTATTTTATGTTTAAAAGCAGAGAACATATTACTATTTTAGGAGGTGTGTGTGTGTGTGTGTGTGTGTGTGTGTGTGTGTGTGCACGCGCATGCGCCTGTCATTGTCTTTTAGCCAAATTTCAGATGGGCTAATTCTCTACCAACTTCCTGAATCTTCATGTTATTTTACTGTGGCAATATCTATGCCTTTCTTCCTTTATTGGTCCGTGTAAGTTGCTGTTAAGCATTTGCTGTGGTAGATTTCAAAGCTAATTCACTAATACTCTAAAATGGAAAGTCCTAGTTACTCTTCTGAAAGGTAATAAAGCAATTCAGTGTACATAAATTGAGTATCTCCTTTGAGCAAGACACTTTGAATCAATTAGAACGTCTGCAATTTGTTATTTGAAGCAGAATTTCATATTTAACCACTGGAGCTTTTCAACAGTGCTTTAGCTTCAGACCAAATGTTGACATTTATTACTATCAAATAGGAACTTACTGGTTAGGATATCTGTTTTGAAAGGCACTGATAATATTTGAAGTCATATTTCCAATTTAAACCTTTCCCTTCGTTGTTTTACTGCCCTCCTCATCTCCTTCCCTCTATATACTTTTAGCAAAAGTACTCAAAGCTACTTGGAAGGAAAAGCTATCTTGACTTCATATAAAGATCAACATCTTAAGTGGTTTCCAAGTTGTTTTGATGGATATTGTTTATCAAGTCATTTCTGTCTCTCTGTTTAAAATACACAAAACCAAATGTACTCCAAGCAATTGTAAAATAAATCAAATAATATATATTCAGTCCTTTCCCAAATGCCTGAAAGGAACAAGTGCAGCACTTATAAAAAAAAAAAAAAAAAATGACAAGTGCTTTGCTGACTCCTTTTTTTATTTCTTTATCATGCTTGAAATCATTTCTGAAAGGAAAAAAGAGTCTACTGTGGACATTTCTATTTCAACAAGATAGCAAGCTAGCTATTATGCACTAAGTAGCATCAGCAAGGTAAATACAGAAAATAACTTTAAATGGACAAATTTAACTGTAAGAACTTGAATGCAATTGATACACTTCTAAGAGGAAAAGTCCGAAGTACAAAAAAAGAAAGAAAATACTCCACTTCCCCTAGAAGATAAAGGAATATATATGAAACAAACAAAAAGAAAACATCAAATCCTTTATATTAAAAACTATTTAAAATGTTTTACTGACTAATTAGCAAGATATCCATTTTAAAATCTATGTAATAATTTTTAATGTACCATTGTTTGGGAATTATACAAAAATATCATGTATTTCAGTATTGGAATAAAAACAGCAAAATGCACTAAAAAAGCAAGATGTTACCTGAACATCTCCACAAAAATCAGATGTTAATGCTATCCAAGCACTGTGTTAGTTCAATACCCCTTTAAAATATCAAAATGTGAATTTCTAATTCTAGTCAATACAAATTGATGTAAATATTCAAATAGCCAAAACATGCTAGTTTCTATGCCTCTAGCCAGCTGCTAATGTCTAGCCCTTTATTAACACTCAAAATAATAGTTATTTTCAGCCAACTTTTCCTTGCTCATCTCCAACATTTGTTCATTTCACCCTCTGCTTAAAATGAAACTTTACATATACTCTTCTTTCTCCTCCTTCTCCTCCCACTCCTCTTCTTCCTCTTCCTACTTCTCCTTCTTCATGAGGAAGCCCATGTACACTAATAATACTCTCTTAACTTCAACCAGTCAAATATTTCCAATTTTCCATTGGAAACTTTGAAATCTTTTTCTGACTTTGGAATCCAAAGCAGAGGTTTAGCATAAATCCTCTCTCTCTGTAATTATAATTAATTAAAATATGTTTTAATTGTATAATTGTTAGGTTGTATACAATCTGTGTGGACCTATTAGTTTATGTGTGCTGATCACACCTGCATTACTTTAAACTATCCCCGTGTATTATGCGATTTCCTGACATAACCATTTGAGACTATTTCTTTTGTGTTCTTTTTCTCAATCTATATTAAATTATAGATACCTGCTCCGACAGATTTCAAAAGTTAAAACTTTCAGCAATTAAGAGGCCTCTTAGATTTGCTCCCTTCAAGTGATGATGAATAAATGAGGAAGGAGAAAATTGGTGTGAACAAAGACAGCACATCACAGGAGTTAAGAAACACTGGAGTGTACCTGCTTAGTCTACTGTTTGGAAAGGATCTTGGTTACTTGGAACAGAGATTCTGCAGAATTGAGTGAGTAGTGTTGTTATTATTATTATTATTATTATCGATCATGTATCTAATAGGAACTAAGAGGAAAAAAATGTACAAATGGTAGACTAAAAACAAAATAAAACAAAACAAAAAACTAAAGCACTTGTTTATTTACAAGCCCCAATCTCATTCCCAATAGAACCACTCGAAAGGTTCCCGTTGTTTGGAAGTAGCTATTGTTAAGAAGTCTCTGGAAGTAAAGCAAGTGGCTGACAGTAGGGTCAAATGCCCCATAAGAGAAAACATGCCTTATATCAAGCTACTTAACTAAGGACTCATGGTTTTATGGTGTCCAGTGTAAGTGTTACTGAGGAGTCTATTTGATATGACACTACCTATCCACAAAAATACAAACGTTTTATTTATTTGTACATGTGGATTTGTGTGAGTTGTTTCTGTTCAAAGAGGTATCTATCCATATCTATTATTACAGATAAAGTATTTCAGCTTTGTGCAGTCGTGTATTACTTAATGCAATACCATTTCTTTAGTTTTACTCATGTGGCTGAATACTTGCTGTTCCAGTCTTCCTCCTAGTCTTGGACATCATAATCCTGCCATGTTCTCTTTGGGATCTTATTCTACATCATCTTATTTCCCAGTTAGACATCCACACAGGTCTCTGTCAGAAAAGCTACAATGGGCTCACCTCAATTTTTAGTAATATTCCTTAATTAAGTCTTGTACCATATAGTGATTGTGCCCAGCTGCTAGTAAGAGAAATATAATATCATGGTGAGTCAAACAAAACTGAAATTTATATTGATCTGTCTATATAAACTTGAGGAGAAGTTAAGCACTCCAAGACTGATAGGAAGGCTGCATCTTGCTAGCAAAGGTACAAACACTGCTAATGTTTAGCTCCAACATTCTCAGCTCTCAGCTTTCATCCTCAAGGTCAGGGGCCGAAATAACTACATAGCTTCATCCTCTGGGTGTTAGTCCTAGTCAAGAAGAAGGAAATTAAAGGTAGTGGTGGCATAAAAGTACACATTAGCCCTCTGTCCCACTTCTAAGGAGTTTCTCTCAAGTGTCATCTGTCAACTCCCACTTACATCCAATTGACTACCTTAGCTACAAGGGATCCTGAGAAATGTAGTTGCTTAGTTGGTCATATAACTATATGCAATAAAATAGTGATACATTCCTAAAGAAAAACAGAATCAGCTTGAAATAAGAAAGTAATATTCTCTGATTGAAGTGTTTTCCTCCCTTAGCAGAAAAAACAAAAAGTAGTATTGCAATCAATACTCCAGCTTTCTTGGAATTTCATACTATCTCTTTAAATTTGTAATTACCCCAAACAGTACAATATCAAATGTTTCTACTCTAATTTACGTAATTTTTAAAATAAAAGAGATATAATTTGAAGAACTCAGTGGTTTGAGAAAGAAAAAAAAAGCTTGCTTTGCATTAGGAATTATGTTTACAAGTGTGGTTGATTACATTAGGCTTCCAAATCTTTTGCTTCTCTCTCCTTTGGTATTAGAGATTACATGCCATGACACATTGCTGTGTGATTTACATTACCATCCAGTAAGTGTAATACACTTCCTTTCCAATGTCTAGTGTGTCCATGTGACTTACTTTAGTCAGTAAAAGTACCTAGAAGTGGTACAAGCCTATTTTTAGAGGACGCTTAATGTGCTTTGTCTGTTTCCTCCAACTGTCTTGCTCTTTTCTCTTTGCCATAAGAAGAGCATGTTCCATCAGTCTGTGTTCTGGAAGGTAATGGCATACAGTGAAGGGGCAAAACACTTGACGGCCACAGATATATAACAAGCAAGAACTAAATTAGTGTTATTATATACTACTAAGGTGTTAGGGTTACCTATTATTATTGCATAAGTCAGCAAAAGTTGACTAATAATCAAGTACATAAGTGATTTATTCTAATACACAAGTACACAAACAAAAATTCTACTCTTTTTTTGGTCCAATGCTATTAAAATTTCTTGGTAAACAAACAGGATCTAAGATGTCACCTGCACCTAAAGCGCATCTTTCTTCTCATACAAGTACGTTTTAACCACTACCAGAGACCGTACTTGGTGAATTTATCTTACAGAGTGTCCATTATTATTCCCCACACAGCTGAGGGGAGGTGAGGTAAAATAAAATGTCTAGAATTGCTCTTCCCATTTTCTCTCTTCCTTTTTCAAATGTGAACCCTCCTCCTTTCTCCAAATTCTCCTATTAATAAAGGAACAAGAAATGCAGCATAGTGGAAATCTAGCAGATGGCATCCAAACGGGATTTTCATTCTTTCAGAAATAGTTGAATTAAATCAAAGTAGCCTGAGGAGAATAAAAATGTAATTTTTCTCTCACTGAACCCTACTGCATTGTCTAAACATGCCTCTAAAAATCTAGTGAACAATTTTGCTGCTACTAATTAAAAAATAAGAAAAAAGTAAGTGTACTTTTTGCTTTTGGGGGTACCAAATAAAAGTGCTTTAAAATTTTTCTTCATGAGTTGGCAGGCTGCATTTTATCAGAATTCAAAGTAACTGCATTTAACATAAAGGTATAATTTCAAGAAAAATAACTTATGAGTACTAGATTTAACTCTTTGAATTGGTATGTATACATATATATATATATTTTCCTTCTTATTTCTCCTACCTTGATTCAACTTCAGTTACGCAATCTTTGTGTAATTCAAATATTTGTGATCCTTTTAGAAATAAAATTAGTCATAACAAAAGTAGAAAAAGCGATCTAGGACTGGGTGATTTAATAGACAGTCTTTAGAAATAGCAATTATATGCTTTTATAAAGGAAAACAGTTTAGGGAGAATATATAAAGGGAAGAGGGCACCAGACCCATCACGGGAGCCCATGATTTCCATGATGTGATATTATTTAAATTAGGAATAATTACTTACAGAAACTAAACTTCTTTGGATAGAATTCACCAAAAGAATATGTTATACTGAATTTCATGATGTAACAAGTTGAAACAATGCCATATGCTTACTATGGTAGGCAGAATAATGGCTTCCCAAAGTATCTATACTCTAATCCCCTTGACCTGTGGATATGTCACTTTCCATGGTAAAAGGGATGATGCTAATGTTATTAAATTAAAGACATTCAGATGAGATTATCCTAGGTTATCCAAGTGGGCAAATATAATTATATGGGTCCTTACAATCACCCCCAGCTATGGTCAGAAACATGACTAGGGAACAACCATCAGAAAGACACTGACTTTGAAGAGGGAGGAATGACCTTTGAACAAAGGAATGCAGTAGTCTCTAGAGTTTAGAAAGGCGTGTAAATAGATTTCCCCCTAGAATTTACAGAAAAGAACACAGCTCTGCCAACCACTTGATTTTAGCCCACTAAGACCCATTTCAGACTTCTGACCTCCATAACTGTAAAATAATAAATCTGTATTACTCAAGCCACTAAGTTTGTAGTAATTTGTTACCACAGTCTCTGTTTGATAATTCACTTACCAAACACCATTGCCTTTTACTGCTGGATACATAGTTGGAACACATTTCCTAATTTCCCTGGAATTTAAGTAAAACTTTGGGTCATCTTCATGGGAATGTGGACTGTATAGTCACATATGGCCCACACACTGAAAAGGCCTTGTGTTGGTTTAATGTTCTCTTGCCACAGTCATGAAATTCTTAATAATGTTTGAAAAAGAGACCCCACGTTTTCATTTTTTATTGGGCCCCCAAATTATGGAGTTGGTCCAGTTGAGAGTATAGGACTGAAATCTGCCCAGTGACATTGACAGAGGTGACATATGCCACTTTGAGGGATGGATCCTAAAATAATTTTAAATATTAAATTAGATTAGATTACATTATTTTAAATTAAATATAAAACTTCCCCATTCTACGCTCTGTCTTTCCTCCTTTGTTTGCCAGCAGGAACTAGAGGATCCAGTAAGGATGCAGAGGACCCACTAGACTGATAAAGCTAATGGGAATTCTGTGCTCACCAGGCACTGTGAGTGTGGCTGATATAATAGAACTGAAGGGGAACGGGTCACACACAGTGCACATCAAGCCTCTTTCGTGTGTATGATCCACTGCCCTTTCAACTTAACTTACAAAACACAAGTTCCAAGATAACATTTTTAAGAATTTCAAGATGCCAGTAGCAGAACCAAGGTGCAGTGTCCTTCTGAGTGAAGTCTTCTGCAACTACACAGGTCTCAATGAAACCAATCTCTCTCTGTCTCTCTCTCTCTGTCTGTCTGTCTCTCTCTGTCTGTCTGTCTCTCTCTCTCTCTCTCTCTCTCTCTCTCTCTCTCTCTCGCTCTCTCGCTCTCTCACTCTCTCTTAAAGAGCAGAGGGGAAAAGCTCTTAATTCTGCATGAGCATAGCTCCTTTAGAATCAGAACAATGAAAATACAGCCTAAGAAAGAAAAGATCTTATTTAGAATTGTAAGTATTTTTTTCTCCCCACCAAAAGAGCAGTTTATTCAGGAAAAGGAAAAAGAAACAAAAACCACCACCGCAGTGCAGGCACCCACACCTCAAACCCAGGGCTCCAACTGACTGCCCACGTGAAGAATAGGCCTGGTTCCAAGATAGCTATTCTCTCAAGTACTTTTTTTTTTAAACAGAGCCAGAATTTTAACTAGCTTGATTATCAGATAAAAATAATTAGCAAATAACGTTTTAAGAAAAATGTCAATGATCAAAACAGCTACTTCCCCTTGAAAGCAAAATGGATCCCTCTGAATGACACTGTGGAACAAAACTCTTTGATTTGAACTGTGATATTAGCCAGAAATAAATTTTCATTATGTAAAGCCTATAATACTTTAGGAGTGTTTATCATAGTAGTTGGCTGAGTAGAACATATTTTATACAAAACAAGAGGCTTTACCCTAATTTTACCTAAAGAAGAGACAATATTTCTAGATATAACAATGGAAGTAACACCAAGAATAACAAGTGCTTATTCAGTTGTAATATTTAATACATTATAATAATTTTTAAAATATTTGAACAACATATACTCTTTCTGTATCCCATCTTGCCTCCTCCAACCTGTAAGGTCTACAAGCAAGATAAATAAAAGTTAAATTAGGACTTTATTTTTCTACAGTTAATACTATAGAAAGTTAGACATTTCCTGGTTTAAGCCTGACTTTAAGAGACATAAACCTTCACAATAATTTTATAAATACAAGATTACATTAATTCACTGCTTCACTTTAGGATTTTCTTATTTTTTTTTTTTTAAGGTCTTATCCCTTTATGTGTAGCTATGTAAAGAAAGCAGAGAAAGCCAACTTGTCCCTGTTTAGTTACTCAAACTGCTTTAACACAAAGTTTCCTGTTCTGCTTTTCCTTCAGAGTTAATTAAATCATAATAGCAGCCCTCCAAATGATAACCAATGTCATAACTTAACATAAACCTTAAATCAGTAGTGTTCATGATTGCTTTTCCTTGTGTGTTTTAAATGTTTCCCTTGGTTGTTATTTCATCATTGCCTTGTTCTAGTATTCTAATCCGGAGCACAGAGTAATATAAAATGGCCTCACTAAGAAATAGGATGTCAAGCAGAAAAAAAAAAAAAAAGATGTATAATTGAAGTTTTGTAGCTGTTAAGAGATTGCAGGGCTCAGAAGCTATTTTGCCATTCTTGGCATGGTTAAGATGACTTGGAAGTTTTGGTTCTTGAACTACATGAAATATATGTGCAGTGTGTCAGTAATTCCAAACAATGATTCTGCTTTTACTTTTCTGCTCCACTGAGATGTATGACTTTACCATCAGTGAAACTTATGACGAGGTTGGAAGGGAGATTGATTTTTGGGTGGGAGGGGTGATGATAGAAAATCAACTGAGGTTTACAGAACACAAAACTATACATCACTGCACATTAAAATTACACTTGTGATCATCTACACACAAACAAGTATAAATTGGTTGAATACTGTGTGCCTAGCATTGACTCAGTAACAAATAATATAGGAAAAGATTTCTCTGTAGATAAATAAAACTGTTTCTAATAAGTATTTCAAAATACTTTGTAAGAAATTGAACTTATTTTTAATTGTGAAAGGCTAGTGGCTAAATTCACATGAAACATGAGTTGTAAGGTAAAAGAAATCCATAATCCAATTATTTGTTAGCTTGGTGGATATAATTATGGCATTAGTTTTCAATTACATTTCTGAGGAAAAGAGAAATATTTATTGAGTTTTAAATTACCACTGGTAAAATATACAAGTTATATTTTTTTGTCGAGAATAGTTTAGTGGTGACTTATGTTTGAAAATTGCAGACAATACAAATACATTTTTCCTTTCTCTTGATACATTAAAAAAATAGTAAAACAAAAACAGTTAATAGTATAAACCACAACAATAAAGAATACCAAATGGAGGTCATGAAAAATTGACTAATAGTAAATTTCCAGAAGACTGAAGCAGTAAACATTGGGCTGACTAATGCCATGAGAAAGCCACACTCTAGTTGACAAGCAGAAGGGGTTATGACTGATGATGTAGCCAAACTGCCTGCCAGGCTACATATGGCAAGAGTGAGAGGTACGGTTGATAGCCAGATTACAGGAGTGATACCCGTGCCTATACACAAATTGCATCCTACAAATGGGATGATCTAAAAGCAGGCATTGTTGCTTTAAATAAAACAATATATTAGTGTTGACTTGGGCAGAAATTGTAGGCATCAGTGTCCGCATTCCCATTCTTACACTTTAGGGTTCCCCAGCAAAAGGAACATATGCCAGAAGGTCACCCAGGAAAAACATCTTCCAGGTAACACATTAATTAATCATTGGACACCACACAAAACTTTAAAATGAAAAATAAAGACCAAGATTTTAAGGAAAAAGAAAAACTGAAGACAAATCTGAAGGAGACAGAAAAAAAAATTAAATTAAATAACAGAGAACCAAAATCCTCATTAAACTCTCCAGAGAGAGACACTAAAAAAAATAATAATAATAATTGTTGTATCCATTAAAAAAGATATAGTGAAAAAAGTAACTACAAAATAAATGGGGTTTCCTGGAAACTAAAAACAAAATTTAGTAAGATTAAAAGATAAATTTGGAGAAATCTCCCTGAAAAGAGAACAATAAAAATAGAGGTGAAATTATGCAAGAAAAAATAAGAGATAAAAAATGATAAACTATTAGAAAGTTATCAGTAAAAACAATAATATTAAAACAATAAAATGTCTCTGAGTTAAGTGCTTTCACATCTAGAGGCTGGAATAATAAATACAGTGAATGAAAAATTATCAGAACTTAGATACACTGAGGAAATCTTAAAATTCTCAAAAAGAAAAACACAGCTATTGTTGGTGAGACCAGCATCATTGTTCTTATAAGTTAACGAATGTTAGTTATGTCTTCATGGTACTTACTGAACAATGATTTTCACTATAAATCTTCTGGACTAATTTAGTTTTATTTTTTATTTTAAAGTAATTTTTTATTGAGATAATTGCAGACTTGCATAGTTACAAGAAAGACTACCGAGAGATCCCTTGAACCCATTGTCCAGTTTCTTCCAATAGTAGGATTTTACAAACTATGGTACAACATCACAACCAGGATATTGACACCAACACAATCCAACAATCTTACTCATATTTCCCCAGCTGTTTTACTTAACTCTCATTTGTATGTGTGCACACATGTGCATTAATGGCTGTACAATTTTGTCACTTTATAGGTTCATATACTACTACCAAGATCAAGATACTAAAGAATTCCAGCACAACAAGGATTTTTCATGTAGCCCTTTTATAACTAAATCCACTACTCCCAATTCCATCCCATATTCATCTCTAACCCTTGTCAATCACTAATCTCTCCCTTCACTTCTAATTGTTAGCATTTTGAAAATGTTATATAAATGGAACAGTAGTTTGTAAACTTTGGGTTTTTTTTGTTTTGGTTTTTTATTTTTTTGTTTTCACTCAGCACAATTCCTTGACTATTATTGGTTCAGGTATCAATAATTCATTCCTTTTTATTGCTGAGCAGTAAGTAGTCTGTTATACACGTACTACAGTTTCTATTCATCTATTGAAGGACATCTGGGCCTATCTCAATTTTTGGGCTATTGAAAATGAAACTTCTCTAAAAACTGTGCACAGGTCTTTGTGTGAAGATAAGTTTTTATTTCTATGGAGAAAGGCCCAGAAGTTCAATGTCTGATATGTATGGTAGTTGCTTATACAGATTTCTAAAATCTGCCAGTTTTCCAGAGTTGCTATGCTATTTTACATTCCCACCAGCAATGTAGGAGTGAGCCCATTTCTCTATATCCTTGTCAGCATTTTCTGTTGTCACTATTTTTTGTTTTTAATTTTGGCCATTATCCTAAGTATTTAGTGATATGTCGTTGTAGTTTTAATTTGCATTTCCTGATAACTAACGATGTTGAACATCTTTTCATGTGCTTATTTGCCATCTACATATCTCTTGAGTGAAACATCTGTTTATGTCTTTTGTCAATTTTCTAATTGGATATTTTTATATTGTTTTGAGAGTTATTTATATATTCCAGGTACTAGTCCTTTGTCAGGTATATGGTTTCCAAATATTTCCTTCTGGGCTATAGGCAGTCTTTTCATTGTCTTTATATGATCTCATAGAACAAAGGTTTTTAATTTTGATGAGGTCCAATTTATCAGTTTTTCCTTTTATGGATTATGCTTTTGGTGTCAAGTTTACAAGCTCTTTTTCTAGTCTTAGATCATGAAGATTTTCTCCTATATTTTATGTTTTTCTGAGAGCTTTATAGTTTCAGATTTTGCATTTAGGTCTATGATCCATTTTAAGTGAATTTTTGCATAAAATGTGAGACTTAGGTCAAGGTTCCTCGCTTCCCTTCCCTTCCCTTCCCTTCCACAATTAATTACTGTAGCTAAATATTTTTATTCTTTTTCATTAAGATGTTTTAGCTATTCTAGGTACTTTACCATTCCATATAAATTTTAGAATAATCTTGTAATTATTTTAGAATAGCCTGTATCTACAATTAACCTTGCTTAAATGTTTGTATGAATTATATTAAACTTATATACAGCTCAATTTGGGAAGAATTGACATCTTTACTATGCTGACTCTTCTGATTCATGAGAACAGAATGTCTCTCCATTTATTTAGTTCTTCTTTGATATATTTTGTTAACATTTTATAGAATTTAGTATGCATATATTCCTGATATATATATGTCTTTTATTTTCATTACTTGCCTTATTTTTATAGCTAGAATTCCCAGGATTATGCTAAATGAGAGCTGAGAGTGGACATCTTTCTGTTGTTCCAGATATTAGAGGGAAAGTATTAATTCCTTCACCAACAACATGTTGTATCTCCAGTCCAGGTGTCATAAACCAGCTAGTCTTCCTCTTAACACCTTTCAGAGTTCTTTGGTTGTGTCTTGTACATTTTCCAGATGATACAGTTGTCCTTATAAGAGAAATGCAGGGGAAAAACCATTGTATACCACCTTGTCTGGATCATAAGTCTCTTAATAGATATTTTAGCATGCACTGAGCATACAATTATTATTATATAATAATTCAGAAAACTTGTTGTTTGAAAGAATAGTTGAATTATTTTTTGGAAATAAGATAATAATCATTATAGCTTTGACTTATTTCAAAACTAAACATTTATTTGATTAAAGTCCACATGGTTCTCTAGCTTCTTTTATTGCTTTCTTGGATTGAAATGTGATTTGGCCACTACTGATACTAAAATAACAATGACAGCAATCATTTTTACAAACCACATGTGAGGTAAACAATGATTTTTCCTTTGAAATAGGAAAATATGGAATCTCAGAGAAATCACTTAATCGCGAGGAGTGTGAGGCTAGATAGCACTGTCATGGACTTAGACTCAAATGAAGATCCATATAGCTTAATACATTGTTTCTTTCCTGACATCCCAATTTCATGATTTTAGACTCAGTCTTCAAAAAACACACATAGATATATATGGAAGTATTCACCTGGAAATTCTCAGTATGCATGAGATTTTTTTTGTTTTGTTTTTTCCCCCCAAAACTAGATATATTCAGTGGGAGTACGAACCAATAAACTGTGGTTTGAAGCAAAACTTTTCTTTCCTCACATCTAAGTTCCTCCACAGAGTTTCAGTAAAACCTTGGATAAGTTACTTAGTCATTCTGATTCTCAGGTTTTTTTTAATATCTAAATTGAATTTAATAATACCTTACTGTATCATTGCAGTGATTAGCCCAAAAACAATGCAAAAACACCTAGAATGATTCCTGACATGTAAAAGGCACTCAATGATGATATATTGTTTGTTATTATGCTATTGATATAATGGTGATGATGATAATAATGATGAAGAAGAAAATAGGAGGAAGAAAGAAAAGGTTCTTCAAAAATATTGAGGAGTAGAAAGGAAATATTCTAGCCTAACGAATCAACTGGAGTTAATTATATTAGTGTAGATGAGAAACATGAGAAAATTGGAATATATACTGAGAAAAGACCCAAATTAAAATGAGTGAAGCAAGGGGAAATAAAAATAATTTTATAGAGTGAAGTCAATTTTTTCTCATCAACATTTACTTTCCATGTAAAGGCAGAAATGAGACAATTGCATTGGAAATTCAGGGGCAAGGAAAAATTATCAGTTGAATACATTTAAAATGTTCACAGAGTCTTAGAACCAACTAGTTAAAGGTTAAGAATGGATCACTAGCTCAGCTTTACAATTGGGGAAATTTCATGTGTATTCTGTTCAGTTAAGGTCTGCAAAACCAAAGGCACCACCAACTTGGAAGAGCTTTAAACAATATTTCTGTTAAATAAGCAGTTGAAATTTAAATGCTAATGTCAATATAAGGGAAGAAAGTAACACAAAAAACCTGTGGTTGCTGCCTGAGATCATATGCAAATGCCCAGCATGTGAGACATATTACGAATTAAATGGAAGAGTAGAAAGCATCTGATAAAGTAGAGTTATTTTACTGATAAGGGAACTAGGGCTAAACATTAGCAAGATGAAAAATGTGACATTTCTCACTGATGCAAATTGCTGATGGAAAAGAGAAATAAAACAAAGGACAGCACTGTATTTCAGGAATCATGTCCACTGATAATATGAATTACAGAAAACCATTTGTAGACATGATAGTATAGTTGTACCAATCATGCTGATACATATATCTGAAAGTAGACCATAAAGAAGATGTGTTCTAAAAGATAATGAAATTTCCTCAGGGTATTGTAACATTAAAAGAAAAAAACAAAACAAAAAACTGAACAAACAAAAAACTATGTGCTGTTAGCGTTTTTATAAAGTCAACAATTATTTCATAATTTGACAAATAAATTCTAAATGATCTGTTTCAAAATTTTAATTTTCATATGCATTCATTAAACAAATGTGTCTGGTATATGCAATGCATGTTGCACATGGAACATATATAATGCTGTACGCTCTTCCCTGACAAGTAGTGCAATAACTAGTGAAACAGACACATCATTAACTAGATTGTTTAACCCTTTTACCATTTCCATACCATTTCTCTAAGGCAGACTGAAACAAATGCTTAGATTATGCTAGGGACATAGTGATTAGAAAAAGGCTTTCTGGAAGAGTTGATTTCTAAGTATTGCATTAAAGATAAGTACTAATTTGGTGGTGGAGATGGAAAAAGAGAAAGCTGTTTCAGACATGAGCAAAAGAACCTAAAAACTGGGCAAGGGCAGTAGGAGGTCTAGGTTCATGAGAGCGTTATGGCACTGATAACAGAGATTAATGCTAAAAACCTAGGAGGAAACCAGTAGCCAGATGAGACACAATATTTCTTTGTCTCTCTCTAATCCCACAGGATTGTGAATGGACCATTGACACTGGGGAATTATAACAGTGAAATACTCGGCCTCTGACTTTATCTTCTTCAAGCCTGCTTTATTCCCATGGCTTTACATGTAATCATTAGAGAAATTCTGCTTGTGGCTTGAGTTTTAAAAAGTCCGTCCCTTACCAGAAACTGCCTCTCCCAAAGAGATGAAAGAAGTATGTAACAAAACTAATGATTGCTTATCGAAGATTGGCAGGAACCTCATGACCAGACTCAGATCAACTAGATTCAACAGACTAACAACAAATACATTTCACAATATTCCTTGGAACACTGCTGGCGCCCATGTGTCTGCAATCATCCATCAACTTCAAAGTCCTCCCATTATCCCCTTCCCTTGATATAAAAGAAGCCTGAATTCTGTACTTTCACACAATGGTTCTTTAGGTTGCTAGTCCTCCGTCTTCTTGGCTGGCTGGCTTTCCAAATAAAGATGCTTTCCTTAACCCCACCAAAAAAAATAAAATGTGTTTGATGACATTTTAAGAGTTAAGAATTATTTTAAGTACAAAGAGAAGCCACAGATAAGTTTGTGAGAAAGAAATGGCAATGACATTTTTGGTTTTGGAGAATAGCTAACAGCTACATGAAGGATTGATATGAAAGGATAGAAATTGAAGATGAGTCCATTTGGAAGTGTACAAACAATCCCAAAATGGTCCAGAAATAATGACAAGAATTCAAATAGTTACTAAGGGAATGAAGAGAAGTGGGTGGCAAATGAAACCATCAAGAAAGTAAAAATATTTTCTGATCGAGATGGTGGAATAGGTAAATATTGTGCTTGCATCCTCTCACAACCACATCAAAATTATAACTAAATTACAGGAAAACCATCATTGAGAATCACTTGATGTCTAGCTAAACTGAAGCCCTATAACCAAGGACATACAGAAGAAGCCACATTAAGACTGGTAGGAGGGGCAGGTAAGCAAAACAGGCTGGTTCCTAACCCATATGGGACCATTAAAAATGGGTAGGGATTTCTTGACTACAGCGGTCCCCTTGGAGGAGAAAGGGGCCCCAGGCCCACACCAGGCTCCAGCCAACGGTTCCAGTGTTGGGAAGAGATGTCTTCATAACTTTTGTTTGTGAAAACCAGCAGAGATATAGTTGAGTGAAATAACAGCAACTGCAGTCCCAGGTGGTCCTCTTAAAGGACGCACACATGGACTTACTCACTGAAAGACTCATTTGCTCTGAGTTCCAACACTGGGGCATCAGCTCAAAAGGCAACAGGGACATAAGCGAAGGAACTGAAATGTGTGCCTTCAGGGTGAGGGCTGAAGGGACAACTTTCTCCTGGATGGAAGAGCTTGTGGAAGTCATTGTTTACTTGTTGATCCCACCTCCCTCCCAGTGTGCAGACTGCAGGCGACCACCACATCTGAATCTCCATCAACTTAGTTAACACTATCTGTCCACCCCACCCTGGTGATACCTACCGTGACACCCTGACCCACCCAACCTGCAGGTATACCCAGGTCCCTTCCAGGGGATTGTCAATACAAACAGCCTGTCTTTGTTCATGCTACAGACTTTCCTAAAATCTCTCAAAGGTTCACAAAACCCAAACAAGCAGAATCTGGCTTTGATGTATCCTGTAACTCTTGCTGATCAGCTATACACCAGGCACAATCCAAAACCAGCCTTGATTCATGGCTTGGCCTCCCAAGGCAACTCCAAGCCCAGCAGGGGGTAGCTGCCAACTGCAGATTGTTTTGTGACTTATGCCAGGTGGCCAGGGCACAGGTTGCAGCTGAACTTGGCCAGTGGTGGGGTCCCTCCCAGGAGGACCTGGGGCTGGCACACTTAGTGGCCAGGTTTGGACTGAGCCAGAACATATCCAGCTGTCTCTAGGACAACACCTCCAAAGGGCACACTGCACAGGTACCAGAGCCCTGCTAAAGTGAATCCTGCTTTGTAGGGTCAGCTCTTACACAATACTTCCTCTACTATAGTCACAGTCAGTCCTCACAACCAATCAGCCTGAGGGTTAATTCCTCCCATTGATATAAAAACAGCAACCAAGGCTCAACTATAACAGGGAGGAACACACAACCCATACAAGAGACACATCTGGAGCACCCAGCTCAGGCGATCAGGGAGACTATACCACTGGGCCCCACAGCACATCTACTACCTAAGGCTATCAACTGAGACTGGGAAACATAACAGCACTACTTAGTACATAGAAACAAACACAGGGAGGCAGCCAAAATGGGGAGACAAAGAAACAGGTTGCAAATGAAAGAACAGAGGAGGTAGTGCATATATACAATGACATATTGCCTGGCCATGGAAGGGACTGGGTTCTTGCCATCTGCAGTCACATGGATGAACCTATAGGGCACTGTGCTGAGTGGAGTATGTCAGACAGAGAAAGACAGATGCAGTGTGATTTCACTTGTACCTAAAGAACAAAACAAAAACAAACTCATAGATACAGACAATATTTTGATCATTGCTAGACAGGAGGGGTTTGTGGTGGGTGAAAACGGGGAAGGGATTAAGATGTATAAATTTTTTGTTATACAGTAGTCATGAAGATGTAGGTTATAGCACAGGGAATGTAGTCAATAACATAATAACTATGTATGATGTCAGATGGGTACTAGATTTATCTGGTTGATAGATGAGAGGGTGGTTGAGGGTATAGGATGAAAAAATTAAGAGATTAAGAAGTACAAATTGGTAGTCACAAAATAGTCATGTGAATGTAAAGTAAAGCATAGGAAATATAGTCAATAATGTGGTAATAACTATGTATAGTTCCACGTGGGTACTAGTATAGTCAGGGGCATCACTTTTTATATTATATAAAGGTTTAACCACTACACTGTACAACTGAAATTAATGTTAAATAATATTGAATATCAACTGTAATTGAAATATTTAAAAAGGAGTGAAAAAGGTGAAGGGGATTAAGAGGGTCAAATTTCCAGATACAAAACAAGTGAGTCATGGGGATGTAATGTATAGCATAGGGAATATAGTGAATAATATTGTGATAGCATGGTAAGAGTATCAGGTGGTTGCTGGACTTATCATGGTGATCATTTATTTAGGTGTATAAATGTTGAACAACTATAGTACACCTGAAACTAAAATAATATTGTATGTTAGCTATATTTTAATAAAAATCTAAAAATAGAAAGTAAAAAGATAACCTACAGAGTGAGAGTGAGAATTTGCAAATCACACACCTGAGAAGGAACTTGTATTAGGAATATATAAAGAACAATTAAAATGCAATAATAAAAAAAAACACAATTAAAATACCAGAAAATTATCTAAATAATTTTTTTCTCAAAAGATATAAAAATAGCCAGTGAACACATGAAAGTGTACTCAATATTATAAGCCATTACAGAAATGCAAATCAAAACAACAATGAGATATCACTTCACACATATAGGATGGTTATAATAAAAAAGAAAGAAAACAAATGTCGGTGAAGATGTGAAGAAACTGGAATCCTCATTCATTGCTAGTGAGCAGGTTAAATTTGCAGCCACTTTGAAAAACAGTTTGCAGTTTTTCAAACATTGAACATTGAGTTAGCATATGACCTAGCAATGCCAATTCTAGGTATATACCCAAGAGTAATGAAAACATGTGCCCATACAAACACTTGTACATGCATGTTCATAGCAGCTTCCTTCATAATAGCCAAAGGCATAATAAACAACCAAAGTGTTAGCTAATTGATGAATGGGTAAACAAAATGTAGTCTACAAGGGAATATTTACCTTCTTTGTACACAGGTTCCTCATTTTAGATTTAATGAAATTTAAAAATTAGGTGCACTTGTGCACATATCTGTATTATCTAAAGCTGAAGAAAATACATCATTTACTTCAAAGGAGTTTTCATTCCAACTTATGGGTTATTTAATTAATATCTTAGATCCCTCTATGCTCAAAACTGATAGGGCTCTAGATTCTTATATACAAGAGAAAAAAAAACGATAAAAAAGAAAATTATTTAACCACACTAGATAATATTTGAAGTTAATAATACTCTATTGCTTAATTTAGCCTGACATAATCCTATTGATTTCAGTTTATAGGAGGAATTTGATTTATGTTCCTTTTGTTTCTTTTGATTAATAGAATACCTAAGCTTATCCAAAGATTCAGTAATCCAAAATCCTCCTGTGTATTACATTTCAAATAGATTGGAAGTTTTGTTCCACTGAAGCTTGGCTTAATAAAAGAATCTCTCTCTCTCTCTCTCTCTCTCTCTCGACTTTGAATTTTGAACTTTAGCTGGCCTAAGAATATGTGGGAGGATACTCGCTCATGATGCTGGGCAGTAACAGTGAGCCGTAGATCCCAGTCACTTACATGATCATGAGAGTAAACTGATACTCTACAGTGTACTGTGTTGTCAGTGTTTTTTGAATACTGTGTTTTGTGTTTTAATATCCCATCATGCCTACAAAATGTGCATTTGTATCTACTGCTGCTGGTGAAAAGAAGAGGAAGGAATTTACTCTTCAGATGAAGCTCAAGATAATTGCCCAGCTATAGGTACCTTTAAGATAGATTAGGTGATTAGGCTAAACTATGCTGTTTGGTAGGTTAGGTGTTTTAAGTACATTTTTGACTTATGGTATTTTCAATTTACGATGGTTTTGTCAGGACATAACCCCATTGTAAGTTGAGGAGCATTTGTATTACAAAATAATTCCTCAGAGAGGTTCTATAAGCTCATATATAGTCTCACTTTAGTTGAAAAGAAAATAGAAAGTGTTATGGACAGTCAAAGTTTACTGAATTTTTTGCTATAATTTTTGTGAGATTATGTTTCCTGAGTACTACAGTTTGTACTAAAAATGATACACTTACAAAATACTAAAATGAGTATTCATGATATCTTGAAATGTGATTGCTGTCATTAAATAAATAAATGATGTCAATAAAATGGCATTCTATTCCATTAAAGAAAATATTTTCAGTATCTATACATTGACAATGAAAATGTCTGCATGATATAATCTTAATTTATTATAAAACTATTTGCGTGTGTGAGAATGTGTGTGGTTGAAGAGGGAGTAAGTGTATGTGTGTGTACCTATATATCTACCTATGTATCTTAACTCTGCTTATCTGGGGAGTGAGAGAGAGAGATAAGTGTTTTAATTTTCTTATTTTTTGACACTGCGGTTTGTTTGCTTTTTTTTTTTTTTACCTTTTGACACAAATTCTTTTGTGCCCTAGAATTCATTTCAATTCTGAAACTAGCTCCCTGGAGTTAGTATTAGACTCCACAAGGTTAAGGGCTGACTCTCACAAGGCTGCTCTCACCTCAGATGCCAATTTCAAGTCACTGGCCACCATACTTCTGGAGTACTGGCTATAATTTGGAGATTCTCTCAACTACCTCCTGAGGTGATGACTTGCTAGAATAACACAAAACTTACTCAGGATGTTACTTTTCTTATGTTTACTGGTTTATTTAAAGATAGAAATGAACAGCCAAATAAAGAGGTATCTAAAACAAGGTCTTGAGAGGTCCCGAGACAAGAGCTTCTATCCCCATAGAGTTGAGGCATGCCACCCTCCTGACATGTGAATGTGTTTGACAACTCGGAAATTCTCCAAATCCCATCATTAGGTGTTTTAATGAAGGTTTCATTACATAAGCATGATTGATTAAGTTATTGGCTCTTGGTGAGGAACTCAATCTCCAGTTCCTCTTTTCTTCCTAGAGGTTGGAGGGTGGGCTGAAAGTTCCAAACTTTTAACCAGGGTCTTTCTGGAGATCAACTACTATCCTGAAGTTATCTAAGAATTAAGAGTACTGTATTAAAACAAAGGCTGTTCCTAAGACCCTCATCATTAAGGAAATTCCAAGGCTTTTAGTAGCTTCATGCCAGGAGCCAGGGAGAAAACCTAAATATCTTTCTATGATCTCTCTCTCTCTCTCTCTCTCTCTCTCTCTCTCTCTCTCTCTCTCCATATATATATACATATATATATAATTATATATATAAAATTATATATATATGTACACATATTGCTTTTGTAAAAAGAAAAATACCATAAAATATGCTATTAGCAAAATATAAACTTCAAATAATATATCTGTACACTAAATGTAAAGTTTATAAATAGTTGTTTCATGCAGTGGATGTCTCTGAACTAAATTATTTATTGAGAAATGTTTAAAATATATCTGAAAGTGTATGTTGAACCAGGTTTACATGGTCACCTATGTGGTATGATTTAGGAGCCACAAAAACACCACCTTCTTACTTGCCATCACTACTGTCCTTGCCACAGATGTTGAATTACTATATAATGGGCATCTGTCTTTAAGTCTGTTTCTCGTATGGACAGCATGAAAAGAAACACCAACATTGACAATAAACCCTGAGAGTTTGTCTATCTTCTAGAAGTAAGGTTATCTTCTAGGAATCTCTCCAATACCTCCAGCCTCCCAACCCTTGGCAACTACCATTCTACTCTCTATCTTTATGAGTTCAGCTTTTTTAGATTCCACTTGAGTGATATTATGCAGTACTTGATTTTCTCTGTGTGACTTATCTCACTTAACATAGTGCTCTCAAGGTCCATCCATATTGTTCTAACAAGTCTTTTGGCTGAGTCTTTAAATGCAATAGCATAGATTTAGAAAACTTTGGAATTAGAAGTAAGTTGATAGATCGCCTAGTCTACTTTCTGAGGAGTGCTTTTCGATTTAGACCATAGGTTGGCAAACTACTGGTTTGGGGCCAAATTTGGCTCACCTTCTTTGTGTGTGTGTGTGTGTGTGTGTGTGTTATATTGGAATAAAGAAGAAGAAGGAGAAGGAGGAGGAGGAGGAAAAGGAAGGAAGAAAAGGAAAGGAAGGAGGGAAAGGAGGGAGGGAGAAAGGAAGAAAGGAAGGAAGGAAAGAAGGAAGGAAGAAAGGAAACTTGAAAAGCAATATAGTTCTTTACTTAAATCTCACAAATGCCAGAGAAAGATTGCATTCTATTCTTCTTTTTCTTGGTGTTACTATAATTGTTGTGTTTTTATTGTTGTTGTTGTTTATTTTTAACCTCCATGAAAAATCTCTTTACAATTCAGAATTTTCTGAATTTTTTCATAGTAATTTCTCTATGGATGTAGAGAAATTGAAATCTTATATAAAGTTGGTGATAATGTAAGATAGCGCAGCTGTTATGGAAAATAATACTGAAGTACAAATTAAAAATAGAACTACCATATGATCCATCAATCCCACTTCTGGGTATATATCCAAAGAATTAAAATCAGGATCTCAAAGAGATACTATTGCAGAATTATTCACAATAGCCAAGATGTGGAAACAATCAGAATATCCATCAAAGGATGAATGGATAAAGAAAATATGATATATACATACAATGAAATATTCCTCAGCCTTTAGAAAGGAAGGAAATCTTGCTATTTGTAATAATATGGATGAACCCAGTGGACTTCATGCTAAGTGAAATAAGCCAGTCAAATAAAGACAAACACTGCATAATTCCACTTATATGAGGTATCAGAAATCATTGAACTCATAGAAACAGAGCGTAGAATGGTGGTTGCCAGAGGCTAGGGAAAGAAGGCTGGAGGAAGAGAAGAACGGAGAGTTGTTGTTTTTTCAATGCAAAAGTTACAGCAATCTAAGATGAATATGTTTTAGAGATTTGCTGTACAACATAGTACTTATCATTAATAATATTATACACTTAAAAGCTTGTTAAGAAGATAAATCTCATGTTTAGTGTTCTTCCCACACATACATACATACACACACACAAAGGGACACAAGGAAACTTTAAGGTGATGGATATGTTTATTACCTTGATCATGGTGATGATTTAATGAGTGCAGCATGTTCAAGCTCATCAAATTATATACATTAAATATGTGCAGTTTTCTGTATATCAATTATATTTTGATAAAGCTATAAGGGAAAAAGAAAGCTCAGAAGATATGAAGCTAAATAGCCTAATATTTCCAATGACCAAGTGAAGCTAAATAACTGAGTGTTTGAAAATAATTCTATTTTAGTCCTAAACTATCCCCAAATAACCTTGATAGTCACCCAAATGCATGTTTAAATTGACCTCTATCTTTGCCAAATCACCCTGGAATCCAAGGTATGTTCTGTTTTGGCATTTATCCAGGATCAATCTCAGTGACGTTTCTTCCTCTACCCTTCCCCTTCATTGAGATTCTACTTACACAGAAGGGTCTAGTGCCCTCCTATTTCCAGTGTCTCAGTTTTTCTTCTCTCAGAGAACATTGTACACTCTGAATCTTTGCCCAACTACTTCCAGAAAGCAAAATGCAATTGTTTTTTATTTCATCCTATGTGGCATATTTATTATATGACCAAGTAAATATATATATACGTACTCTGAAACCAATGCATACTATCAGTTTTGTTTTTCTTCTTTCTGTATTAAACTTATGTTTGTGACATTTTGTTATTTATTAAATTGTGAGTTCCTTATAGATAACAGCACGTCTTAGTCATTCTTCTATCACCAAAATTAAGCAATTAATTGCTTGGTAGATGTAAATTCTAATCTGAACTAAACACTTGACGATAACTGGGCAAGGCTTGTGCTGCCCTGAACCAAACTTTGGTACTTAAATAACAATTAAAAAGACATTTTGAAATAGAAAAAATAATTATGAATAATCACAGTCTTAGCCTGTGCCCCTGACTTCTAAGAAAGAAAAATATTTTGTTGTTGCTTGGGATCCAAACTTTTATTTTGTTTATTGTGTTGACTAAACTGAATTGAGCCATAACTAAAAAGACCTGAAATGGGCTATATTGCTTGCCACCAGATAGATAAAAGTTAATTATAGAAGCTGAAGTACAGGCTTACTAGAAAAAATTCAGAAAATTCTGAATTGTAAAGAGATTTTTCATGGAGGTTAAAAATAAACAACAACAACAATAAAAACACAACAATTACAGTAACACCAAGAAAAAGAAGAATAGAATGCAATCTATTATGAATAATCACAGTCTTATGTGATTCATATAATAATTTGAAGTACTATGTTGTACAGCAAATCTCTAAAACATATTCATCTTAGATTGCTGTAACTTTTGCATTGAAAAAAAACAACTCTCCGTTTTTCTCTTCCTCCAGCCTTCTTTCTCTAGCCTCTGGCAACCACCATTCTACGCTCTGTTTCTATGAGTTCAATGATTTCTGATACCTCATATAAGTGGAATTATGCAGTGTTTGTCTTTATTTGACTGGCTTATTTCACTTAGCATGAAGTCCACTGGGTTCATCCATATTATTACAAATAGCAAGATTTCCTTCCTTTCTAAAGGCTGAGGAATATTTCATTGTATGTATATATCATATTTTCTTTATCCATTCATCCTTTGATGGATATTCTGATTGTTTCCACATCTTGGCTATTGTGAATAATTCTGCAATAGTATCTCTTTGAGATCCTGATTTTAATTCTTTGGATATATACCCAGAAGTGGGATTGATGGATCATATGGTAGTTCTATTTTTAATTTGTACTTCAGTATTATTTTCCATAACAGCTGCGCTATCTTACATTATCACCAACTTTATATAAGATTTCAATTTCTCTACATCCATCCCAATACCTATTTTTTTATAAAAAAATAATTGCCATCATAACATATACAAAGTGATATTTCATTATGGTTTTAGTTTATATTTTCCTAATGATTAGTGATGTTGAGTTCCTTTACATATACTCTGAGTTTTCTGTAAGAGGTGATAGGTTGGTCTAAATATTTCCAACAACACAAAAATTAAAAAAAACACATTTTGCTTGTGGTTTTCACACACACACTCAAAATGTGATATTTTCCAACTGTGGATTATGAGAATGTTCCCCTTAAATCTGGGCCAAAATCACTGAGACTCCTGAGAAGAAAATTCTAATTCCAAAATCTGGAACAGTCAGCACAGCTGTGAAGCCAGTTTGTGGGGCTTATTAGAGCAGCAGCTGGGCATGGATTGAACAAAGAGGATAATTCCAGTGCTTTAGAAGAAAGAGTGCAGTGAAAGGCACAGTTTGGTCTTCTCTTAGCGAAGCACAAAAATCATATATATATATATATACACACACACACACACACACACACATATCACTAAATGATTGGCAGTTTGAATAGCAATGTCATTTTTACAGCACTCTGTAAAGTTCATGTTCCTCATCTCCCCCACACTCATTACTGTCACTCACAGATGATTTTCAAGTCAAATTTTCAGCTCATTTGATTTTTAAACTGGGCATTAGAGTAACTTGGTGTTTAAATTTGTTGAGAAAATTTTATTTTAAATAGGAAAAACAAATAAGGACCCAGTCCACAACACAACCTTTGTGAAGACAAATTAAGGAATTTAGAATTTCCTAAGCGTCCTGACATTGGACTTCAGGGCAAAATGCTAGAAACAGACTCTTTGAAGAAAATTAAAGTTTGCCTTGATTAAATTATCTCTTCAAATGTTTTGTTACAAGATATTTCAGCCTAAGGTTAATTATCAAGTGGTTTGGAAAAATTTTATAGGTGCCATATAATGTTAAAAATAAATCAGATCACATGTGGTGAAGATGGTGGAGTAGGTAAACACTGTGCTTACCTTCTCTCATGACAATATCAAGATTACAACTAAATTAAAGAACAATCTTCATTGAGAATCACCTGAAGTCTAGCTGAACAGAAGTCTCACAACTAAGGATACACAGAAGAAGCCACATTGAGACTGGTAGGAGTGGCAGAGACATGAAATAGGCTGGTCCCACACCCACGTGTGACCATTAAAAATGGGGAGGGATATCTCCACCGCAGAGGGCCTCTTTGTTGAATTTTCTTTCCACCCAGTGTGGTCCTTCCACCCAGCACACACATGCAGGTGGACACTATATCTGAGTCTCCACCAACCTGGTTAACACCATCCAATCCAACCTGGTGATTCCCTGATAATCCTCCCCACCCAACTTGTGAAGCCACCCAAGCAGTTTCCATGGATTTTCCATACAAATGGCCCATTTTGGCTTATGCTGCAGCTATTCCTAACGTCTCTCAAAGGTTCACAAAACACAAACAAGCAGCATCTGGCTTTGGCATGCCCTATACCACTTGCTGAACTGCCCCAAGCCAAGCATTGTGGCAGCCAAATTTGGTTCATCTCCCAGGCGATTCCAAGCCCAGCAGAGGTGGTGACCATTTGTGGATTGCTTTGTGGTACATTCCAGGTTGTCCTGGGCAGGACCCAGACTAGAGCTGAACTTGGTCTGCAGCAGGGCATCTCCCAGGTGGCCCTAGGGCTGGCAGACCAAGCTAGAGCACCACCCAACTACCTCCATGAACAAAGTACCCAAAGGGCAGACTGAGCCTGCATCAAAGTCCTGCTAAAGCAAATTATTCTTCATAGGGTCAGCACCTGCATAAAAGCTCCTCCACTATGGTCATGGCCAGTCCTCACAACCAATCAGTCAGAGGATGCATTCCTCCCATTGACATGCAAAAAGTAACCAAGGGTCAACTACAATTAAAGGGCACATGTAACCCACAAGAAGAACACATTTGCAGCACCCGACTCAGGTAAGCAGAAAGACTATGTCACTGGGTCTTACAGGACACCTACTATGTAACTCCACTGCACTAAGACCAGGAGACATAGTAGCTCTACTTGATACACAGAAACACACACACACACACACACACACACACACACACACACACGGAGGTAGCCAAAATAGGGAGACAAATAAATATGTAATAAATAAAAAAAGAAAACAAAGCTCCAGAAAAATAACTAAATAAAATGGATACAAGCAATCTACCAGGTGCAGACTTCAAAACACTGGTTATAGAAGAAAGATCAAAGATAGCAGAGTAGCTAAACACTGTGTCTGCATACTTCCATGAACACATTAAAATTACAACTAAATTACAGAACAATCAATCTGGAGAAACATCTGAAGTCTAGCTAAACAGAAGTCCCATAACTGAAAATATAAAGAAGAAACCACATCGAGACTGGAAAGAAGGACAGAGATGCGGAACAGGCCCCAAATCTCCCTGTTGCAGTTAAGAATCAGGAGGGATATCCCAACCAAGGAGGTTCCCCTCTGAGGTGAGAAACCCCAGGCCCTCACACCAACCTCCCTAGTCCAGAGTACTGATGCTGGGAAGAGGAGCCCCCCAACATCTGGTTATGAAAAACAGTGGGGATTCCAACCATTTGGGTGGGGCAAAAGGCTATGGGAAACCTAGACTTCCTCTTAAAGAGCCTGTACACAGACTCGCTTGCTCACAGGCACTCACCTTGGGTTCAGCAGAGGGATGGTAGCTCAGGGGGCCTAGGAGACATACGGGTGGCAGACTAGGTATATGGCTTCAGAGGAAGGGCTGGAGGACTTTCGGAATTTTCCCATGAGGGAACTGCAGCCTGTGCAGACTGCAGGCAGGCACCATATTGCCTATGTTGAGCCCGCCCCCACAGGCCAAAACTGAATCTGATTGGTCTGGTGAGCTCTACGACTCTGCCCTGCTGACTCAGCTGGAACCCCATCCCACTCAACTAGCACATGACCAGAGACACTTTCTCCGTGGGCAGCCAGCCTCTCCCGCATTGCACTCTTTGAAAAACTATCAGAATTCATGGGCTCCAGGTGGGTGGTGACTGACCTCAATGTGTCCTGAGACTTTTGCTGAGTAGTTCCAGGCTCATACTGGCACCAAACCACAGTATGCACTAACCTGTTGACCAAAACTTTTCCCAATCTAGTGAATCCCTGGGACCCTGCCTCACCTAACTCACGTACCACACGAGGCTATATCAGTGGCTGAAACTGAAGAGATCCTGCAGGTGGCAGCAAGCCTCCAGGTGTCCTGGCTTTTTTCAGAGTTGCCCCAGACCTGGTGCTGGTGGAAGCCATCCTCATTTCATAGCATGGCCTCTCCCACACACCTCCAAGTTTAACACAGGCAGTAAACAACAGAAGATCGCTTTGTAGCTCCTACCAGGTAGCCCCTGGCCAGTCACAAGCAGTGGCTGACCTGGACCTGCACTGGAGCACCACCCAAGAGGCCCAAAACCAACACACTTGGAAGTTGGCTTCAAATCTTATCAGAGCACTGCTCAATTAGCCCCACATGTGGCACAAACAAAAGGTAGTCTCAACAAGCATCAGAACCTGCTGGGGCAAATCCCATTCAATGGGGTAAGCCTCCCATACAGCAGCCAATAAGCTGTGGACGTGGCCAAACCCCACAACCTGTCAGCCTGAGGGTCAATCCCACCCCTGATGTGCCAATAGCAATCAAGGCTGCACTATAACAGAAGAACACATACAACCTGCACAAGGGACACTCCCTGGTCACCCTGGGTAAGGTGACCAGGGAGACTGTGCTACTGGGCCTCACAGGACACCTGTTACATAAGGCCACCCAACTAGCACTAGGAGACATAGCAGATCTACCTAATATATAGAAACAAACACAGACAGGCAGTCAAAATGAGGAAACAAAGAGCTGTGTCCCAAATGAAAGAACAGGAGGAAAATCCAGAGAAAGAACCAAATAAAATGGAGGCAAGCAACCTAACAGAGACAGAGTTCAAAACAATGCTTATAAGGATGCTCAAGGAACTTAGTAAGAACTTCAACAAAGAGTCTGCAAGCATTAAAAAGGACATAGAAGCCATAAAAAATAAAAAAGAAACAATGAAGAATACAATAAGTGAAGTGAAGAATGCACTAGAAGGAATCACCAGCAGACTAGATGAAAAAGATAATCTAATCAGTGATTTGGAAGATAAGGTAGCAGAAAACACCCAATGAGAACAGCAAAAAGAAGAATGAATCCAAAAAAATGAGGATAGTTTAACGGGTTTCTGGAGCAACATCTAGCATATCAATATTCTCATCATAGGGATACCAGAAAAATAAGAGAGAGAGCAAGAAACTAAAAACCTATTTAAGGAAATAATGACAAAACATTTTTCTTACCTGACAAAGGATATAGACATACAAGCCCAGGAAGCACAGTGAGTCCCAAACGAGACAAACCCAAAGAGGCCCACCCCAAGACACATCATAATTAAAATGCCAAAGGGTAAAGACGGAGTATCTTAAAAGCAGGAAGAGAAAAGGAGTTACCTACAAGAAAGCTTCCATTAAGACTATTAGCTGATTTCTCAATAGATACTTTATAGGCCAGAGGGGATTAGCACGAAATATTCAGTGATGTAAAGCAAAACCTACTATCAAGATTATCTTGTGAGGGGTGTCAATGTCTGCTACACTGTTTTGTACACCTGAACTAATAAAAAACAAATTACTCTACCTAGCAAAGCTATCATTTAGACTTAAAGGACAGATAAGGATAGGTAAATTATTTTACAACAATGTTGGACTAGAAGTTAACTTATGAAAAAATAATACTAATGCAAATCTTTACTGCCCATAATACATATGAGCACATATTATCCCTAATATGGGTTCATACGTGTCAGCAAGTGTATTATTTTATAGAGCTGCCACAACAAAGAACCACAGACTGAGTGGCTTTAAACAGAAATTTATTTTCTCACAGGTCTTGAAACTAGCAATCTGAGATCAAGGAATTGCCAGGTTGATTTATTGTGACTCCTCTTTCCTTGGCTTATATATGGTCATCTCCCTGTGTTCTCACACAGCTTTCCCTATGTATGTCTGTACCCTATTTCCCTTTCTTGTAAAACAAAAACAACAACAACAAAACTATACAAATTGGATTAGGACTTACACTAATGACCTTGTTTTAACTTGAATTACCTCTTTAAATAGTGTTTCTCTAAATACTGTCACATTCTGAGGTACTCAGCATTAGGACTTCCACATATATATTTTTATGGGGACAAAATTCAGCCTGTAATGCCATATTGCTTCATGAATTGAAGAAAATCTGGTGCTCATTTATGTTTACATTATATATATATATATATATATATATATATATATATATATATATATATGCATATTTGCATGTCATTATCCATACAGGTTTTCCTTGTTTGATCTTAATTTATCAGGAAAAAGACAGGGGCTATGCCAGGGTTTGTTAAGTCAGGTCCTATCTCTTAACTACATTAAAGCAAGCTCCCTCCCTAGTAAGAAAGTCATACCGTGTTTCCCCAAAAATAAGACTTAATCGGAAAATAAGCCCTAGCTTGATTTTTCAGCATGACATCCCCTGAACATAAGCCCTAATGCGTCTTTTAGAGCAAAAATTAATATACGACCCAGTCTTATTTTTGGGGAAATACAGTATGATTTAAAAATAATTTGCTTATTGTCTATGTTTGTGCTTCACACCCAATGTTAATGTTAATTTTCTTGATATACATTGGCCAGGTTTGTATGAAATCTCAGAACAACGAAAAATCTTCAGAAAGATTATGAAATTGTGTGTCAACAACATAAGGAAAACAAGTCCTCAAGAAAACCTTGACCTTAAAGTTACAATTCACCTTCAATTCTTCCTCTTCTTAACTAAGACAAGTGAAGGAAAGAGTAAAGGGAAGAAAATCTGATGTGTGTTTTGATAACAGACTAGTTTTCCATGGAATTCTATAGTTATCACTTCGTTATTTCTTTTTATTAAAGCCTCCTTTATTAAGGCCTACTGGGACCAATATTGGTTGAACTGGCTGGTAACCTTTTCCATGAAATGAAGATGATTTTTAGAGGGCTGATGGTATAATGGGGAGAAGAGTGAGAGAAATAAGTACAGATATTAAGCTTATCAAGTTCAGGTCCTAGACTGGAAGAGAGAGAGGCCGAGCTTCATTTCTGTTGGCTCACAAACTTTACAGAAATCTATACTTCTTTTCGTTTAGATTATGACACATTTTAAAAAAGGAGTATGGTTCAGCTCATCTTAAAGATTAGTCATTTCAAATTGTTATGCTTAATTATTTAAGAGCAAATTTATTATAAAAGATGCATTTTGGGAAAATCCCTGTAAGTATATCAAACATTTCTAATGCCGATATAAGAAACAAACTAAAACACTGTGATAAACCACCACAAGGAATGTCAACGACAGCATACCAAATTGTTGGCAAAAAATCCATGCCAAAGAACTTAAAGAAAGGCTTTTAAGAATGCTACACACACCTATACATTTGATAGAACAAAGTGAGGTTTTAAAAATATAAACAAAAACACATCTCTAAGTTACTTAAATCCCTTCAATGAGTCCATTACTTCAAGATAAAATCCAAAGTCTCCATGTGGTCTAAGATAGTCATGACTGAGTTCCTGTGCTCAAGACTCTGAGATTAATTCATGCCACATCCCTGTTCAATGTCCTTGCCTAAGCCGCACAGCTCTCTTTCCATTTCTAAAACACAGCAATCACTTTCTCAGCCCAGATTTTCCCAGCTGTTAAACCTCTGCATGGAGGCTACTCTTTCACATAAAGAGTTCTCCATGCTGGACAGTTCACCATCTGGTTCATCTTAAATATCATTCCCTCAGAAAAGACCTCCCTGGTCACCCAAACTAATAGAGGCCTCAAATTATTTTTTTTATTATAGCATTGTATTCATTTTTATGGAGAGCATTTCTTATAACATATTAAATACATGTGTTTGTTTTATATATATCATATCACTTCCAAAGATTTTCAACTAAGTGAATGCAGGGACTACGTCACTTTGCTTTAAGCACTGTGTGCCCATCTCTTACACTGAGTGCCCATCACCTGGCATGTAGTATGCAGGTGATGCATATATCTATATGAATAAATGAATCTCCAGTAGGAAATACAGAGATATTTGGCTTGAAAAATATCCAAAATGGAAATATTCAAAAGTGGATTTGTAATCATTGCTATACACCGAGTAATTAAAACTTTGGGAGTGAGTGAATGTGATGATGAGAGGAAAACAAATGGAAGATGTAGACTAGGATTAAATCATGGGCATGTGAATACTTACTAAACAAACAAACAAACAAATTTTAAATTTATAAATGTGATACATGATTGTTGTAAAAATAAATCAATAAATGTTCTACTGTGCACTACCCCAACTAGTTCTGTAGGAAGCCGCTGTTAATCATTTGATGACTATCTCTGGATATGTATTTTAGCAACATAAAAACATGTAGGTTAAACAAGTAAATAGAGAAAATGATATTCAACAGAATTGCCCGCAGGTACATCATGCTATTTTGTCTGGAAAAAAAATCTTTCATCCCAATACATTTAATTAAAAAAACAAAAAACAAAAAAAAACTCTTTCACTAGACAACTTCAGGTTGAAGGTAAGACTGCCCCTCCCCCATGAAGAGACTGAAAGAACTGAAGTATGTGCAAAATAAGGAATACCTTTTTTTTTAAAGGGGAATAATTTGCATTTATCTCTGAGGAGTTCAGACATATTATAAAATAAGATGGGAAAAAGGAAGATGGCTGAAACTTTTGGGATCCTGACTTATATTTCTCCTCTACCTCTCCCCAACTCACCCCCCCCCCCACTCACACACACAAACTTAAGTAAAGTTCCAAAAGAAACAAACAAAAAAAGCTTCAGGGTGTGTGTTTGTGTGTGTGTGAATATGTGCTCTAAAGCCATCTTCATGCATAGGCACATATAAAGAAATAGAAAATGTGTAGAGGATATTTACTCTCTTAGACAATAGAATTGGGTAATGGTTGAATTTTCTAAAATGTCCTAACAATATCTGGATAATTTATGTATAATTTTTTAAAACTTATAGAAGCATACTCGAAAAATTGTACTGCAACTTAGTTTTACCTTTTGGCACGAACTTAATTCCATGTTATTACATGTAGATTTTTAAATCCTTTTTTTAAATAACTGAATCAAATCCCATTGTATTTCATTGCGCTATAACTTATTTCTTATCACATATTTATAGACTTTGAAACTGTTCCCATATTTTATTGCACAGTGAAAAACACTTGGATGATGTTGCTGTGTTCTTTATAAATATTTCATCCCTATGTTCCTTGAAGTAGAATCTGGTTCAGCAGATTTTGATTTTGATGAAAATCTGCTTCTCAAAGGCATGTTAATTTTTTACTTTCATCAAAAGCATGTGGGAGTTCCTCTTTTATCACATCCTCTATCCACCAGTGCTATTTTCAATTTTGTTAAATAAATAAATAAATAAATAAATAAATAAATAAATAAGTTTGCCAATCTGATTGAGAAAATATAGCTTGTAGTTATTTTTAAATAGTAGTACTTTAATGATGGATTCAGTTGATTATCTTTTATATATTTATTATTTTTATTTGATTGTTGTGTTGAATACCTTCTGTTTACTTCATGGATCAACCCAATCTCTCTTTGTTTCCTCAATTCTGTTCTACCTATTTTAGTGTAGATGGATTACATCAATTACTCCTGACTTCATTTGATTTCAGCTCAGGCTGAGCCTCAATATGGCACCATTTCCTGATAATGTAGGTAGTGGTGGTGGGGACCAGCATGCTAGATGACAGAAATTTGATTATATTGTACCCCACCTGTTATGAAAAATGCAGTGCTTTGTCCTCATAAAATGAAATAAAATATATTCAGTATATGGATTTGTATCCCTTCTGAAAAAACTTCTGCTAATCATATATCTCACCATATTGTCCCACACAACATTACATCCAACCAACGGACATTTATTTTAACCAAGAACATTCGGAAGTGGCTCCCCATGACATACACTGGTCTTATGGCATGTCCCGTCATCTACAAGCAGCTGGCCCAGAGCTGGATTCCTCAGGGATTTCATATTCTTTAGCTTCTCATTATATTCAGTTAATGGGGATCCTAAAGAATGTAGAAAGAGAAAGGAAGGAAAATAAAATCAGAGTATTTATCCCTTGGCAATCCCTTTCCCTCTGATGAGACACCTTAAACCAACTGTGTCCCTGGACTGAAGGTCACATCTCCCTTTAGGGCAATCAAGCTCTCACAATTCTCTGTCACTCCAGGTTCTGGTAACAATCCCTGTTTTTGTACCTTAAGATCTAAGGCTGGTACTGGATGAAATTTTACTAAATTTGGGATTCTGCACCAATACCACATGGTTTTCCTACACCTACACCTTGTAAAGAAAACTTTCTTGTATTGTCCTATTTTGAATGTTGTAATTATCCTTGACTAAGGCACTTACTCATGCATTTCCTTGAATTTTCAAAAATTCACTTGTAAGTCTTTTTTATTTAAAAAAATAACTTTGTATTTATTAATTTATTACACAAATGTTTATTTGGCCCTTACTAGGATCAAGCTTTGTTCTGGGCTCTATAGTCTCTGTAGCATTGAACACATCCAGCCCACTTGAGCTTACATTTAAGGGGGAGGGGCAGAGAGAAAATAAATAATTACATAAATATATCGTATGCAAAAGGAGGATAAAGAATGGTCAATGGTGGAGGAGCTGCTGTCTTATTGAGAGTAGTTAGCTACATCCTCCTCACCAATTAAACAATATTTAAGCAGAGACTTGAAGGAAGTGAGAAAGTAAGAGCTAGGGAGGTTGCTGGAAAAAGGTTCTTATATGAAGAGCATCAGAACAAGTAAAATGACTTTAAGTGGGGAAATGTGCTTGCTATGTCAGAGGAACAGCCAAGAAACCAACACACTTTAGTGGACTGAGCAAAGAAGAGAGTGGCTGAAAAGAAGGCCAGAATGGTGGCAATGGGCTGGACCATGGGACAGTTGTTCTTAACTTTAGCTATACAAGCTTTAAAAATACCAATAGCCAGGCTTTATGCCACACAAATTAAATCAGAATCTCTAGAGTAGGGCCCCCAAATTCATATATTTTGGAAGCTTGCCAAAAATTTTTAGTGTGCACCCAGAGTTGGGAACCACAGATAAAGAGAAAGTATTGTTACCTTCAAAAGACTCGCTTATACTCTGACAGGGATGGGAAATCACTGAAAGGTTTTAAGGAAAGGAGAGATATGATCTGATTTCTATTTCCAAAGGATCTCTCTGTCTACTGTGTTTAGAACAGACTGTGGTGGAAGGTGAATAGGAGGAGGTGAAGCAGGAAAACCAATTAAGAGGCCATTGACATATACAAGTCCAAGATAATGGTGAAAATGAAAAGCGAAAGTGATGGAATTAGTGAGCTGATGAGTGTATTTTGTAGACAGAGTTGACCTCATATGCTGCTGGGTTGTAGGTGAGACATCACACAAAGAGAGAAGATGAGAGTATCTGCAAGGGTTTTGACAAAGCAAATAGAATAACAAGATTCCTGAAATGGGGAGCATTATGGGAGCTGCAAGTTTGGATGGGGATAGGGTGGGGTTTTATGTTCAACTTAATACATCTTTTTAAGTTTTATAATTTAGCCCTCTATTGAAACAACCATTTAAGCTCGGAATGTCAATTAGAATTCAAGTGTAGATTTCCAATAGGCTATTTTATGTACAAATGTGAAAACTTTTTTAGATATAAAAAGTGAGAATTGTTGACCACAGATGTAACTTGTGAAATCTCCAGCATAGAGATAGTATGCTATCACACGAGCCAGGATGAGATGATTTAGGAAGTGAGGTCCACAGAAAGTAGAGAAGTTTGAGGACTGAGCTGTGGGACCCACAAAAGATGAGAAATGATGATCATGTGGAAAGAGGAAAAGCTACAAAAAGTGGTATTCTAGGAGCAAAGGGAGGAAAGTCAGAAGAAAGAAAAGTGAATATGTCAAATCCTATCTATATGTTATGAATAGCGAGGACTGAAAAGCCACCATTAGATTTAGCAACATAAATGTCATTGGTCACCTTGATGAGAGCTGACTCTCATCAAGCCCATGGGCTAAACCCTGATTAAAGGGAGTTCAAGATAAATGATAGGAAAAAATATTGGAAGCTGCAAAATAAACAACTATGCAGTTTACACTAAAGAACAAAAGAGAAATGCCGTGACAGTAGCTTGGGGACTGTGAGGTCATGGAAGGGATATATATATATATTCCATGATATATCTATGTATCTATGAACAACCAGAGTTCATAGATGTAAAATCAGTGACTTTCAAGCAAAGATTATATATATACACATATATATGTATATGTATATATATGTGTGTATATATATGCATATATATGTATGTATATGCATATATATGTATATGTGTGTATATATATATATATATATATATATATATATATATATATAAAGACGTGGCAGGTATTATAGCATTTTGCATGCTTCATGAAAAAGATATATTAGAAAATTAGTTCCTTGTCATGAATTCTAAAAACATTACTTTCAGTATTTTTCTTTTGACATTGTGTAGGAGCACTAACATTTAAAGAGTAGTAGAATTAAAAGAAAAAGTAGCCTAAATCTGAGAATTCCTCATCTATTGCATAAAGTAAGTCAGAGGAGACTGATGTCAATGGTATTGTAACAGCTTCATACAGTGTCAGAGGGGTAATAGACTGGGCTTTGTGAGGGGTGTAAATGTCTAATCATTATGTTGTTTTGTAGACTTGAAACTAATATAAAAAAAAAGTTTAAAAAAATGTAGAATAGTTTGAGAAGTCAGGTCAAGGTAGGGCCAAGGGATGAAAGCTACTAGAGCTTTATATTAATTCCAGAAGGGTTTCCTGAGATTAAATATTTCATAGAATTCTTGTGTAAGTCTCTTCTCCCAGACTAACTGGATCTTCAGGGTAGAGATGACTCTGTGTGTGTGTGTGTGTGTGTGTGTGTGTGCAAACTGAAGATTAAACAGCAGGAAACAGAGAAAAGAATCAGTATCGCTTTTTTCTTCTCAGACTACAAGACCTTCCAGTGTTCCAAAATAAGTCCCATGAAAGTCATAGCCTTTAATGCTGTTTAAAAGGCCCTGGGTTTTGGAAACTGGCAATGTTTAATCACTCTCTCTATAAGGGAACTTAGAAGATCCTAGATCATTTGAGGAAGAAAAGACACCAATATATGCATCTCTTTTAAGACAGGCATGGTATATGTTTGGAGATCTGACATATGAAAGTAGTACGTCTTTAAAATTATTTTGTCATCGTAGACTCAACATGCATATTTCTAAAATTAAACAAAACCTAGATTACTCTTTAGCCAGAAATTTGAAGAAATTTACATATGGGTTTTAATATAAACATTTAGTCACTTAAATGAATACTGTATCCTTCACAACTCAGAGCCCTCTTAAACTACATAATTGCAACAATTCTTCTATTGCCATCTGCTGTGAAGATGGTACTCATTGAAACAGAACCAGATGTGGTAAATAAATTAACATGTGTGCCATTGTCAAATGTTGTGTTCTAAAGTGTATAAGTGACATGGCAATTAATGCCTGTGAACAGCTGGTTTTAAAGAGTATGGAAAGTGATTACTTTGCCCCATAAATGGACAAATCCACAGATGTTTCAGGTTGGGCTCAGTTGTTGGCATTTGTAAAATATGTTTTTGAAAACACTGTGAATGAAAGCATGCTGTTTTGTAGAACTTTGTTGGATGGCATAACGAAAGAAAACTTTCTGAAATATTTCAAGTGACAGTACAGATTTTATGGTGAATGAGATGCAGTGTGCAGTTCTTAATATGGACTCAAGCAAATCAAAGATTGGGGGAAAAGAGGCTTTCCTGGCCCAGTGCTTTCTGGATATATTGTGCTAGCCACCACAATCATCAAAACGATCATCTTTGGAGAGATGTGAAAAATGGCATCACCTATTGGATTTCTTCTTGCAGATCTTCAATGGCAGTGATGGAAGAATTGAAAAATAGCTAATGAAAGTGTGCTCAAGTGTTACCTTTCTTTCTTCAGCAAAAATAGACTTGGCAGACTAATTAATAATCCATTAAGGTTTATAAAGTCAGCTTCCTAAAATATATATATTTTTTTACCCTTTAGATGATATAAACACTTTTGAGACAAAAAGAAATGCATCCTTATAATTGTTGACAAAATAGAAGCTGCTATAGCAGTTTGTCAATGAAATTAGATTTCAGAATAAGGCTTATTTTCTGGAAAAAAAAAGAAAAAGAAAAAAAAAAAAAGAAACCCTAATTGATTTATCATTCAATAACCATTTATAAATCAAATTGGAAAATATTTCATGATAAGAAAATACAGTTGACTTTCTCAAAATAATTATAACTTTTCTAGAATTACTTTATAGGTATGAGTTATTTTTCTATATTTATCTTTAAAGGTGATTTTTTTATTGTTTACCGAAATAGAATTTATGCCTTACTATTACCCAGTATCACACAGATCCATTTGATTTTTGACTCTAATCCAAATGCATCAGCAAATATATTCAGATCACATATAGTGCTGATTTGAGAGAAATAATTTCAATCAACTGCTTCATATTTCAAAGACTTATTATAATTGTGGTAGTGTAGCAGCATAAATTCACACCCATTATTGTGAATTAAAGAAAGAAATTTCCAGTGTTAAAATAAAAAAGTAAAGTGTGTTGTTTTCCAATTCATCAAAAACAACCAGAGTTCATAGATGTAAAATCAGTGACTTTCAAGCAAAGATTCTCAAGTAATACAGATAGAGATAGTGATGCATGAAGAAGATTTAAAACCACAAGGGTCCTGTTTTTCTACTATTCTCTCTCTCGACAACATCTATACATTCCTATTCATTCTGCATAAGACAGTATCCCTATTTATTCTTAGCTGGTTTTTCTTAAGATTCTAGTTGAAAAAATAATAATGATGGATTCCTTTATGTTTTAGGTGTCCGAAGCAAGAAATAGACATAAAATTGACTGAAAGAAAATGTAAATATATATATATATATATATATATATATATATATATATATATATATATGATTAAACTAATATTAATTCTTTATTTGCATTAGTATGAAGGGGTTAATTACAATTTCTATTTCTATATCAAATAATTTCCCTTATGGACATAATAGAATAACAGAGATCAGATTTACTCTTTTTAATAAAATTTATTGGGATGCCATTGGTTAGTTAAACTACATAGGTTTCAAGTGTACACATCTATTAAACATTATGTCTATATCTATATCTATCTATTTACCTATCTCTCTATCTCTCTATCTCTCTCTCTATCTCTCTATCTCTCTATCTCTCTATCTATCTATCATCTATCTATCTTTGTGTGTTCACCACCCAGAGTCAGTTCTCCTTCCATCACCATATATTTGACCCTCTTTAACTTCTTCTACTACCTTCTCTCCTCTCCTACTCTCTAGTAACCACTAAACTGTTGTCTGTCTATGAGTTTTTGTTTGTCTTGTTCCTTTTTGCTTTCAGTTTTATATCCCAGGAGAGTGAAATCATATGGTTCTTGACTTTTTCTATCAGACTTATTTCGCTTAGCATAATAATCTCAAGATCCTTTCACATTGTCTTAAATGGCAATATTTCATCTTTTCTTATGGCAAAGTAGTATTCTATTGTGTATATATACCACATCTTTATATAATCATTTATTGATGTGCACTTCTGTTGTTCCCATGTCTTGGCCACCGTAAATAATGCTGCAATGAACATAGGATTACATACTCGTATATCTTTATGGATAAATGTTTTCAGATTTTTTGGGTAGATATCCAGAAGAGATTGCTGGGTCATATGGTACTTCCATTTTTAATTTTTTGAAGACCCTCCTTATTGTTTTCATTAGTGGCTGTATGAATTTACATTCCCACCAGCAGTGTATGAGGGTCCCTTTTCCTCTATAGCCTCTCCAACACTTGTTATTATTGTCTTGTTGATTATGACCATTCTAACAGGTACAAAGTGGTATTTCACTGTGGTTTTGATTTGCGTTTTTTCAAGACCTACTGAAGTTGAGTATCTGTTAGCCATTTGTATGTCTTCTTGGGAGAAGTGTCTGTTTAGATCCTCTGCCCATTTGATAGTTGGATTGTTTTTTTGTTTTTTTTATTGTTGTGTTGTATGAGTTCTTTATATATTTTGGATATTAGCCTCTTATTGGAGGTATTGTTTGCAAATATCTCTCCCATTCGTTTGGTTTTCTGTTTTTGTTTGTTTGTTTGTTTGTTTTTGCTATGTAGACTTTTTTTTTAGTTTGATATAGTCCTATTCATTTATTTTTGCTTTTTTCTCCCTTGCCTTTGGGTCAAATATGTAAAATCCTCTCTAAACTCAAGGTCCATAAGTTTAGTATGTATGTTGTCTTCTACGCAATTTATTGTTTCAGATATTATATTTAAATCTTTGATCCATTTTGAGTTAATTTTGGTGTATGGTGACTAATAGCAATGTAGTTTAATTCTTTTCCATGTGGCTTTCTAATTTTCTTGCACCATTTATTGAAGAGGCTTTCTTTACCCCATTGTATATTTCTGGTCACTTTGTCAAAAATTATCTGCCCATATATATGTGGGTTTATTTTGGGGTTCTCAATTCTGTACCATTGCTCTGTGTGTCTGTTTTTCTGCCAATACCATGTTGTTTTACCACTATTGTAATTTTTGTAGTATAATTTGAAGTCATGGAGTGTGGTATCTCTGGCCTTGTTCTTTTTATCTCAGGATTGCTTTGGCTACTAAGGTCTTTTGTGATTCCATACAAATCTGATGATAATTTGTTCTTTAAAAAATGTCTTTGGAATTTTGATGGAGATTACATCAAATCTGCCTATTGCTTTGGGTAATATGGTCATTGTAACTACGCTGATTCTTCTAGTCCATGACCATGGAATATCTTTCCATTCCTTTTAGTCTTCTTTAATTTCTTTTTAAAATGTCTTACAATTTTCAGTATATAAGTCATTCACATTCTTTGTTAAGTTTATTTCTAGGTACTTTATTTTTTTCGTTGCAATTGCAAACAAAATTGATTTTTTCTGAAATTTCATTGTTAGTATATAGTAACACAATTAATTTTTATACATTGAATTTGTATCCTACAAGTTAACTCTACTTGTTTATTGTTTCTAATAGCTTTTTGGTGGAATCTTTAGGGTTTTCTATGTAAAGAATTGTTTCTTCTGCAAAATGACAATTTGACCTCTTAATTCCCAACTTGGATGTCTTTTATGTCTTTCTGTTGCCTGATTGCTCTGGCTAGGACTTCCAACACTATGTTGAATAAAAATGCTGAGGGGGACATCCTTGTCATGTTCCTGATCTTAGAGGAAAACCTTTCAGTTTTTTAACAATTAAGTGTGATAGTAGCTGAGGATTTGTCATATATCACCTTTATTATGTTGAGGTAATTCCCTTCTATACCCATTTGATTAAGTGTTTTAATCATAAATGGATGTTGTATCTTTGTCAAATGTTTTTTCTGCATCTATTAATATGATCATGTGATGTATGTTCTTTTATTTTGTTTATGTGGTGCATCACATTGATCGATTTGCATATGTTGTACCATCCATTCACCCCTGGAATGAACCCCACTTGATTGTGATGTATAATCTTTACAATGTGTTGTTGTATTCAATTTGCTAGTATTTTGTTTAGGATTTTTGCATCTGTATTCATCAGACATATTGGTTTGTAGTTTTCCTTTTCTGTGCTATCTTTATTGTTTTGTTTTGTTGTTGTTGTTTTGTTTTTTATAATCAGGGTAATGTTGGCCTCATAAAATGAGTTAGGAAGTATTGCCTCTTATTAAATTTTCTGGAAGAGTTTGAGAAGGACAGGTATTAAATCACCTTTGAATATTTTGTAGAATTGACTAGTGAAGCCACTGTCCTGGACTTTTGCTTTTGGGGAGGTTTTTGTTGATTGTTTCCATTTTGTTGCTGTTGATTAGTCTATTTAGATTTTCCCCTTCTTAGTGATTCAGCCTAGGGAGGTTCTATATTTCCAAGAACTTGTCCATTTCTTCTAGGTTGTTGAATTTGGTGGCATATAGTCTTTCATAGTATTCTTGTATGATCCTTTGTATTTCTATGTTATCTGTTGTTATTTCTCCTATTTCCTTTCTGATATTGTTTATTTGTGTCTTTTCTCATTTGTCCTTAGTGAATCTAGCCAGGGGTTTGTCAATTTGTTATTTTTTTCAATGAACTAGCACTTTGTTGCATTAATTTTTTTCTATTGTCTTTTGTTCTCTTTTTCATTTAATTATGCTCAACTTTTATTATTTCATTTCTTTTGCTGACTTTAGTTTTCATTTGTTCTTCTCTTTCTAGATTTTTATGATGTAATGTTAGGTTGTTTATTTGGGATTTTTCTTTTTTATTGAGTTAGGCCTGTAATGATATAAATTTTCCTCTTATCACCGCATTTACAGCATCCCAAGTTTTGATATTTTTTATTTTCATACACATTTGTTTCTAGGTATCTTTTGATCTTTTCTGTTATATCTTCTTTGACCCCGTCATTCATTAGTAGAATGTTGTTTAATCTCCACCTATTTGTGTTTTTTCCCACTTTCTTTTTGCAGTTGATGTCTAAATTCAAAGCATTGTGGTCAGAGAATATGTGTGATATGATTTTAATCTTCTTAAATTTGTTGAGGCTTGTTTTGTGTCCCAACATATGGTCTATGAGAATGTTCCATGTTCACTAGAGAAGAATGTATAATCTGGTGTTCTGGGATGAAAGGTTCGGTAAATGTTCATTTGGTTTAATATATCACTTATGGCTGATATTTCCTTATTGATTTTCTGTTTGAATGATCTATCCATAGTTTTCAAAAAGGTATTTGGTCCCCTACTATAATTGTGTTTTTGTCAGTTTCTCCCTTTAGTTCTGTTAGTAGTTACTTTATACATTTTGGTGTTCCCTGATTAGGAGCATATATATTGAAAAGTGTTATATCTTCTTGATGTATTGTCCCTTTTATCATTATGAAATGTCCATCTTTGTCTCTTGTTACCTTTCTTATCTTGAAGTCTATTTTGTCAGATATAAGTATGGCTGCACCCATTTTTCTCTGGATGCCATTTGTTTGTAGTATCATTTTCCACCCTTTGACTTTGAACCTATATTTGTCCTTGCTGCTGAGATGTGCCTCTTGAAAGCAGTATATGGTTGTTTTTGTTTCTTGATCCAATCCGCTACTCTGTGTTTTTTTATTGATGTGGTCAGACCCTTCACATTTAAGGTGATAATTGATATATGAGGATTTTTTATTGCCATTTTATTTTTTGTTTTCTGGTAGCTCAGTGCCTCCATTGTTTCTTTGTCCTTGTATTTCTATCTGTTGTTTTAGTTTGGTGGTATTCTATGATTTTTTCTTCTTTTTTATATTATGTATATCAGTTGTAGAATTGTGTGCATATGTGTGTGTGTAAGCCACACTAAGTTTATATAAAAGAAAGTTTCATATATACAGTAGTCTTTTTTCTTCTGCATGCATCTTATTTCCATTGCTCTTTGCAAATTCAGACCTTTACACCCTCCTCTTTTATATTTTTCGTTGTCTCAAATTATCCCTGTTTATGTTGTGAGTTCATTTCTGAGTTGCTATAGCAAATTGTTTTCTTCTCTTTCTCATACTTTTTATTTTATTTTTTTTTTATGTTTTTACCTCCTTTAACCTCTATGTTATATTTAAATGTATAGTGCCCTATTCTGAATAGGGGTTGCAATTTTCTGCTTCTGTTTGTATATTAGTCATCTTACTCATAGTTTTTATCCTTTTGTCTTTTTGTTTCAGGTAGAATAACACCTTTCAGCATGTCCTGTAATGCAAGCCTTGTGGTGTGAAATTCCCTCAGCTTCTATATGTCTTGAAAGTCTTTATTTCTCCTTCATATCTAAAGGCTAACACTGCTGGGTTATTCTTGGTTGGTAACATCACTCTTTTTATCATTTTAATATTTGATTCCACTCCCTCCTAGCTTGTAGAGTTTCTGCTGAAAAATCAGATGATAATCTAATGTGTTTTCCTTTATAGGTTACTATCCTCATCCCCACTGGCTGCCTTCAGAATTTTTTCTCTGTCATTATTTTTTGACAGTTTTAATATAATGTGCCTTAGAGAAGGCATTTTTGTATTGAGTTAATTAAGTGTTCTGTTTGCTACTTAGATTTGAGGTTTCTGTTCTTTCCATAAGTTTGGGAAGTTCTTGTTGACTATTTGTTTGAACAGGCTCTCTGTGCCCTTCTCCCTCTCTTCTTATGGTACATCCATTATTCTTATAATGTTCTTTCAATGGATCAGATAGTTCTTGTAGTGTTCTTTCGTTTTTTTAAACTCTCAAGTTTATCTCTTCTTCCATCTGCGTCATTTCCAGATTTCTATCTCTGATATCACTAATTCTTTCCTCCATCTAGTAAGCTCTATTTCTTAAGTTTGCTATTTAATTGTTCATTTCTTTTCAGGATTTCTATTTGGTTCTTTTTAAAAAAATTTCAATCTCTTTGGTAAAATTCTATTTGGATTTCTATTTGGTTCTTCAGCTTCAGGATTTCTATTTGGTTCTTTTTAAAAAAATTTCAATCTCTTTGGTAAAATATTAATTCTGTTTGTTGATTTTATTTCTTAGTTCATTAAACTGACTGTTAAGTTTTCTTGTATCTCGTTGAGATTTTTTTCAGAACTGCAATTCTGAATGATTGAAGAGATGACATTTAAGTCACATATTTCCATTCTTTAAGTTTATTTTCTGGAGATTTTTCATTTTCTTTCTGAGCTGCCTTGTTTCTTTGGTTGTTCAGGGTACTTAATTGATTATTTCTCTGCCTAGGCATCTATGAAGGTGAATTCTGCAGCAGGTTGATAAAAAGAGGACTTTCTTTTATTTCCCAGTAGGTGGTGCTGGAGTTTTTTATTTTCTCTTGGCTTTTGGGATCTTTGTTGGGTGGTGGGAGATCCCTTGTACTCCCTGGAGAGGTCATGTTGGTCTCAGGGCATCACCCTCATCGGAGAGTGTGGTGGGCAATTGGGTTCTGAGCCCCTAAAATCGCAGTGCTGCCCTTGCAGCCAGATACAGTACTATGCTGCCTGAGCTATTCCAGGTGTCCCTGCTGGGATAAGCCTGGAAGGATGAGCAGTGGGATTGGCCGGAAGAGGTCACTGGTGTGTTAATGGCTTTGTTCTCCTCCCAGTAGAGACCAATGCCAGACCTCAGCTACTTCACCTCTATATCTCCACCCTTATCACAAGGATTAGCCACAGTGTGTGTGTGTGCTGCTCAGGATCTGTCTCTCCAGTTTTGAGGGCTATAGATATTCTGCTTTGCAACCTGATCCCCACTCCTACCGTTTCTACTGTGGCCCACTGCTAACTCTGGGAGGGTGCAAGGAGGTGAGTAGAAATAGAGCCCTGCTTGGCTGAGTGTGTGCAAAAATATCTGACAGTAAGAGTTAGGCAACTTCAATGCAGTGTGTTGAACAGAACTGAGAATGAATACCACAGATGCAAACTTACACATGTGTTGAGCCATATTGCACAGCTGTGGAATGTGATCTATGTCAGACCAACAAAAGGGGCAATCAAATCACAATTGAATTGATTGACTTTGAACAAACACACTAGGAATTTTGCAATAGAATTAAATAGTACAGCTTGATCTTGTTACAACCTAATACCTGACTTCTCTATGACACTTCATAGTCTACAAAATGTGTTCACAACAACTCCTTTGAGCCTCCTAGTTCAAATAATAAGAACTGATGTAAAGAAGGTAAGTGTTGATATTACTTGCTACATGAAGAAAACTGAGACAAGCAGTAAATTTTTTCAATTTAACATGGTGAGTAAGAATTAGAGGTAATTCCTGAAGCTATGTGGTCCAAAAGTCAGTAATTTTTCTATTGTATACAGTTCTTTCCATTACACTGTCACATGAAAATTGGAAAGAGTATGCAATTCCTTTTTATTTTAATTTTATAGTGCATTCATGCCCCAATTAGATCAGACTTAATTAGTTATGACTCAAGAAATAGTTTTTTATATATATGAACATCCAGGTTTACTCAAAACATAAATGTATAAGATTTTTTTATTTTAAAACTACTATATATATATGGTTCTCATAAATAATGAACTTGCATTTTGACATTTCATAGGAATCAGTTTACCCTGATCCAAACTTTAACAATAGCTATCTCCCACTATCTCTTCTTTCTTTGACTGCCATCTGGCCAGACTTCTATAGATCTCAGCCAGTCCTCTTGATTTGATTGACTTGAAAAGATCTGTTCGCGCTAGTAAAAGTCAAATCCCCCGGCCCATGCCTGGTGGGCCTTCCCCACCATGCTTCTCTGTAGGGAAGAAGTAGAAACTCATAGTATTGGTTGTCCCTCTTACTAATATCAAGTGAGACTGAGTAGGGGTTTTTTCTTTTTTTTCTATTTTCCCAAAAGTGTGACCTAAGCAGAGATAACAGTATAATAAAAAAAACTGAAATGAGATGAGCCCTTGAGGAAGGCTGCAAATGTGATTAAAGAAAAGTGTTCCCCTTTCCAAATCCAAGGGAATTACTTCTTAAGAGTAAGGTCCAAAAGAAAGGGGGAGAGAGAATTGTGTTCTCCAGTGACTGTTTAGGCAGCACACTTGCCGTTGTGCTCCTGTACTACCCAAGCAGACAGAGAGAAATGGAAAGAAATGGCAGAGCTAAGACAGAGGGAGCTGCTTGTCCTTCACCATTTGGCAATGCCTGCTGAATCGACAGAAGGGACTTCATCAGTAAGAGGCTCTGTGATAGATTGATGTTAGTGGGAAACGAATGGCACTGGAGTAGGTCTAGCCAAAGCCTTACCTCTGACAGTAGGGAATTCTGCCCTTAAACACCACTTTGGAAAGAATCCTTAATATCAAAAAGGTGTGCTTCCCCAGAAATCCAACTTTTAGGTAACTGCTACACAGAAAGCAAGAGTAGCCAGTTTTAGTTACTCAAAGAACTCACACTAAGCAACCTAATCAGATTGCCATCTTTCCCCCATAAAGTCAAGAAACACTACCATTTCCCCTCTCCACTCCTCCTTCCAAACAGAATAACTAGAACTAGAAAAGGGAGGAGGTGAGTGTGTAAATAGTGATTCTGCCAGATCTTCCCTCTCTCTTCTCGTCCTTCAAAACACTAAAGCCACAAGAGGCTTTACCTGGGATGGTGGGAAGGAGAAAAAATTATTTGAATCTAGTTTAATGTGATTTTTTGAAATAATAGGACAGTATACCACATACTGAAATGAAACTCTTCTAATTACTGAGAATGACTGTAAGTTTATTGAAAGTCTAAGATATTAAGAGACTCTCTATACAGCAGTACTTGCATAAATAAAATTGTTACATGTTTATACCACCAAAAGTGGATATTGCTTAATAAACTGTCTACACCAGTTAAATGACCCTGGACATTCACTTACAATTTTTGAATTTCAGAGTTGGAAGCATGACTTTAAATTTAGACAGCTAAAGTTATAAGCAATTGAAATCTATGAAGGATAACAAAGAGCTGACAAGGTAGAATTTTTTTTCCTTCTGCCTTCAGTCAGTAGAGAAGAAAAAGGGCTCTGCTGAATGGATTTGAAGGTCAATGTTGTATGGCAAAAAGCCTTAGCTGAACTTAGGACAAAAGGAGAACACTGAAGGAAGACATATCTCAGGCATTAGGAGATAGAACATGACATTAAATGTCCAGAGCGGGATAAGACAGGTCACAAACAGGGAAGGGGGCTATATGACAAACCTAGAGCCACATTTCAAAGCAGAGCAAGTATTAGAAATAGGAAAACCAGAGACACAAGTCTTTAGAGGTCCATAAAACAATTACATTGATATTGTTGAGGCATGTGTTAACTTCACCGTACAAATATCAGTGTCAAACCTGCTAATAAATATGACTGCAAAGGTCTACATGATGCAGCCAAATCCTCGCCCAGATTGCTTATAATCTAAAGAAACAAACATTCTGATGTCCCCACTCTCCCACTTCCTGCCAATAAAAATGTTTTATACATTTTTATATTACTAAATTATTTCTGACTCTCTCAATGTAGTTTATTTTAAACAATTTATTGAAATTAAACGTTCAATGCTTTTAACAGTTAAATTCTGTCAAAATCATTTTTATTGTGTCAATAGTTCTTACAGTTAGTCAATCTAAACAGAATCAAGGCTAAGACTCACTGAGGAAGTGACAGCTACATGTGGAGACTACCTGATTTTGTCTATGCTAGACCATAGAATACTGATTGCCACAATTGGGCAGTTAGCCTAGCCAGGGTTGCTAAACATAAGCATTCTACAAGCATTCATTAACTTGAGGATTATTCAATATGGACTATATATTACTAGAATTACATCTGTTTAAACTCCAGGGATAGGAGAGAACTGTAACTATTTCCCTTGGGATATACCCTTCAGTGAGGTTCTGATTTCTGTTTCACAAAGGATATGATGAGAACTCTAACTGGGGTGGAAGTCCGAGTGGTGAATTTCTGTAAAGGTTTGTTTGGGCTACGTTTTCACTCTGAAATGTCCCAGTTCCATTATGTCAGGTAGGAGCCTTATTACTACTGAAGACAACTTTTGGTTCTTACATTTGCATTTGCTCAAAACAACATCCTTTACTTACAGAAATTTTGCTTTATACCACTAACCTCAAAATCTTATGTTTTTGCTTTACTTATTATTGGGAATGGCAGCAGATACTGTCCTCTCTGTCTCTCCAGTTTAAACATGCTATCTGTACTCTATTTGCTATACACTTTCACCCTGCCACAATCACCATAATACATCCTCTGGTGAAGGGCTTTATGACACAGAATCATTTGCCACCTAGAGCTCCTTGCTGAAAACAGATTCCCCAGTGAACATGTGTATCACCACTGAACACCCTTTATATGCTTAACAATTATAGTGCATCTTGCCATATGCCTCTCAGATCTCTCTTTCAGGATACAGACATTCATTTGCCTGTAATCATGAGTATTGTCTACAGGTGGCTCATAATTGGTTCACTTTGGAAATTACCCTCCACATAAGGAAGCTACCTTTCCCAAAGTCATGCTCATTGGTGGGGTCATCTCTCACGCAATGACGTATTCAAGTTTCTGAAGGCCTAGCCCTATTGCTTTAATTTGGGACAATTCTGAGGAGCCAACCTGTTCCATAAATGTCCGTGGGGCTGGCTGAAGCCTCTATTGCCTATGGTCACAGTTCAACTTCTCCCTCTGGCCAGTCCTGCTTCTTTCACTTCCTTACTGGTGTTGTTCCATATGTCTTTCCTAGTACAGCTCCTGCACGCAAATTTCTACCTTAGATGATGTTTCTGAGGACCCTGACCTAGGTCAACCGGTGCCAAGAGTGAAACTAAAGAGTGAAACGTGAAATGGGATATTGGAGCTAGATCACTTGCTGGCTGGTCAGCATTGTGAATCTTAGTAGTAGTAGTAAGGGGGTGTTCATAAGCCCTGGTATGTTAGAGCAATGCAATCAATGAACTTTTACCAGAAGTGAACAAGTGGAAATAAATGCACTGCATAGTACAATATCTCAGGCATTAAAGAAATAAAAGGAGAATAGTCATTATAATGTATGGAGTTAAATGACTTACTGGGTACTATCAATGCATTGAAAAAAGACAAAAGAAAGGTAGAGTGTGAGTGATCATTATTTTAAGGCAATGTATAAAAGTCACAATGCCTCTTTGGCAATATGTAGAGACTCTTATTTTCTGATGCTATCGAGCAGGAAAAGGTGAAGATCAGGCTCAGAACTGAATTAGAAGTGTGGAAGAACCCCAACAAGTCAACTATGCTGTGTTTTGGGCTTTGGTGGGGTGAGAGTAGAACCCTGAGATTAAGGATGTTGATAGCTGGGTCATGGTCTTTAGAACCTTGACACCTGAGATCACCTAAAATTCTCTGGACTTTCAGAAATGTCTCACTCCTCCCTGTTAAAAGATTGGCGTTTTACCCATGCTTAGAGATGATGCATATACCTCTGCTTGCAAGATAGCGCATACCTCCTTCAGACTATAACCCCACTTCTGTTCTTTGTATGAAGACTCTTCGCTAAGGTCAAATTACAGGATACTTTGGCTGGGAGAGTGCTGGGCCTGCTTTAAAAAAAAAAAAAAAAAATAGGACTAGGTTTCAAAGAATCTGCAGGACCTAGCCAAGATTACAGGCAGGACACTGGAAAATATATATACTGGATTGGATCTGAGGGTGCTGGATCAGGTAGGACAAACTATAAAATTATATATAAGGGAGAATTTCTTCATCTGGGAACACCACCCTGTAGCATAGAATTTAACAATTTGATAAGGACCATGGAAGATGGTGCTAACGTACTATTGAGTGGCTTTTGAAAAGTTGGAAAAAATGTTTGCCAACCATAAAAAGAAATGCAGAGGCACCCTGGAAAACAGCACTTATAGTACATACATCTGTGAAACCCTATGGCAACCCTGAGTACAATTAATTTAGCAAGGTGGTAAGGGATGTGTTAATGAGGTGTGCGTTGTAAATATCTTTGTAAATGTCTTTCGTAGCTGTCCTCTGTAGGCTAGGAATGATTTTAAAAGATGATGTTATCTGAATGAAAGGAAGGTGATGAAATGTCAAATTAATAGAGACCAGGTGGCAGGGCTTAATTGTTAAGAGAAAGATGAGTGAAACTATTGAAATATGTGTCAAAGGCAGAGTTGAAGTCAAGTACCAGACCAAACACCACTGTGGAGATTGTTAGTAGAACACAATGTTTCTGGGAAAAAGCTATATAAGGCAGCCAACAACGATGTTGTTTGATTTATAAAACAAAACAAAAATCCATCGTGCTTGATCACAAGTCAAGATAAGCAGCCCCAATAAAAACTCACTTTCGAAACTTGCATCAGTTTACAGACCAAGAAACCACAGACTAAATAGGAGGCTGCGTCTTCAGCATCCGGAAACATCATAGGAAATATGGAAAGTAATGGTTCTCCAGTCTTCCACAAAAGAATTTATGAATATTTACTCAGTAACCATGGCTTGGGAGTACGTGGTGGTGAGATAATAAATGGAGAAAATGAGCAAACTTGACCCAAGTTCATAGCACTCTGGTTCCAGTTGTACAACAGATAACACATGTTAGGGATTTTCCCAAGTTCCCAAATATATAATTGAAGCACATATCTTGTTCATTAGTATAATCTTCTGTTCTGGTGACGATTTGTGGGGACAGAGCCAGGAATGCAATTTCCAGGCTCTCGGCCTCACGTGGAAAGGTGCTGGCTCAGGTAGTAAAAGGCCATCAACTGTGATTGGATGGTCATCAGCTATGGCTAGTTGGCCATCAGCTGTAACCAGTGAGCCATTGGCCACTAATATAACTGCTGTGGCTACGCTAGCAGACAAATGGGAGCTAGCAAGAAGATGGTGGCTGAGCCTGCAAGCGGCACAGTGAGGGTTGAGAATTGTGTGGCTCCTGTTTCCTGTTTCTCCAACCCAGCCGCCAGCAAGAGTGTAGTGGTATGACTCCCTATCTATGGCTCCGTGGGTGTTCCTTTTTGGCTTCACCATATCCTGCGTTCTTATGTGGGGAGCGGGAGCTGAGACCCCTCATGACACTCTCCATGACACGATTGTATGTAACAATTATCCCAAAGCTTAGTGGCTTGAAATGAACATTTTATTTTTCTCATGTTTGGTGGGTCCAGAATTCAGAAAGAGCTCAGCTAAGTTTCAGGCTTCTCATGCTGGTGGAGTGAAATGTTGGCTGAAGCTTCAGTCATCTGAAGACTCCGCTGGATTAGGTAGATATCCAAGATGGCTCACTCACCTGGATAGCAGCTGATGCCGGCTGTTGGCTAAGAGCTTGGCTGAGACGGTCATGTCCAGCAGGGCATGCTGACTCCTTAGCATGGTATTCTCAGGGTATTCAGACTTCTTACATGGTAGCTGGTTTCTCCCAGAGCAAGCATTCCATGGGGAACAAGTAGAAAGTGCATGGCCTTTTTTGACCTAGCCCAGAAAGGCATATAGCTTAACTTCCACTCTATCCTATTAGTCAAATCAGTCACAAACTACCAAAATTCAAAGGAGAGAGAATGGGATGCATTGGAAGGAATTTTGAAGCTATGCATTAAAATCGCCACACCTCCCACTGATTCCTGTGTGCTAAGAGTGATAATGGGAAAAGACAAAGGAAGTTCCTGGAACTGTTCCTTCAACAACTTGGTCAAGGTAGTAAATCAAAATCTAGAATCTCGTCCTGGAAAGAATGGCAGAGATCAGTGTCAACCTTGGAGTCTTAAAGAATGAGAGGTGATAGTCTCTATTATGTTCCTATTTAATTTACTAGCGTAGCCCCTTCAAAAGCCAGAGGAATCCTGAAGTTTGATAATAGACTATCAGAGGTTCAACTAAGGAGTAGCCCCAATTTCTGTGTTTGTGGTAGAAGTTGTTAGAGCACATTAGCATAACTTAAGGTATGCAATATATAGTAATTATTTGAAGAAAGCATTCTTTTACATCCCTATATGGAAGGCAAATCAAATGCAGTTGACACTCACATGGAATGGACAAGAGTATATATTTATGATCTTGCACTGGTTTACGTCAACTGTCCTTTCTATTATAGTAGATATACTACAAAGGGACCCTATGGATATTCTGTAGAATATTACCATATGATTGGCATTGTGTTAGTTGGACATAATGAGTGAGAAGTAGCATGTTGACAACTTTGGTAGAATTCATGTAGTCATCAAAGTAGGAGTTTAAAACCTATGAAGGTTTTGGAGCCACCCATATTGGTGAAGTGTTTGAGTCCAGTGGACTAGAATATGCCAAAATGCACCATCTGTAATCAAGGACCAGTTACTGCAGCTAGTGCCTCCCATCACCAGGGAGGAAGCATAGCCCTTGTTTGGCTTCTTGAGATTCCACACTTGGAATACTTCTCTAACTCATTTAGTTGGTGACACAGAAGTCAGCTTTGGGTAAGGGGCCGTGCAAGAAAGGATTTATAGCATTTCCAAGCTACAGAATAAACTATAGTGCAAGAAGACTTGCTACTTGGGCATAATGACTCAGCAGACCCAAATTATGGCCCTCAGGACAAATCTTGCCAGTGCTGTATTTTGTAAATAAAGTTTTGTTTTCACATGGCAGTGTCCATGTGTTTATATATTATCTATGACTGCTTTCACACTGCAGCATCAGGGTTGAGTACAGGCAGTCCTTGTTCTGCATGGTTCTGACATGCACAAATTCCAGTTACCACAATTTAGTTAGATAACACCAATCTCCCAAGCGCATGGTTCAAGTTTCAATTATCGCAGTATATTAAATGTAAGTACATAAAGCACAAACTTTGCTGCTAGCTCTTCAGTCCCTAAATCACTATGTAAATAACAGACGTATTTCATAATCAGTGACCCATTGGCAAATGATCCGTCAGCTCAACTATTCAGTTCACACACAGGCAAAAAAGTATGTTATTGTGTTGCCTCCCAGTTTTCTAGTGATAAACTTATATGATATGTTAAAAAATGGATAATCGAAAGACAGACTTGGCAAAAAAAGATGAAAGGGCATCCAAGAAATAGAAAGTAATAATGCTGGAAGTGAAATTTGAGTACAACATAAATAGAGCTAGAGAAGTAATAGCTGACCATGAAAATTGTAACACCACTTCTATTAAAGAGACTGTAGATATACAGCCAGAGCAATTTGATGAAGGAGAACTTATCGACATTGTAAGTAAAATGGTTGTGATGAAAAAAGATGAATATGTCTCACAGGAAGGGATGCTGGCAAAGCCTTCACAATAAAGGAACTCTTAGAGATATTTCATGACATTGAAAAAGCAAAGGATAAAATGTTGGAAGCTGATGCAAGCTTAGAAAAAAGTATGGCAATTCACCAAGGTACAACAAAGATGCCCACTTTATATATTTAGTTATACAAAATCTAGAAGAAAGCAAGAATTCTTCTAACTACTCCGAAGTTTTATAATCAATCTTTTTTCAATTTTTTTCTTTTCAGATAAGTGTAAATTCACATGCAGTGCTATGAAATAATGCAGAGAGCCTGTATGCCCTTTCAGCAGTGGTAACATCTTCCATTCCTATAGTACACTATCACAACCAGGATGATACATTTTATGCAAAAATAAATCACTTTAATTTCCAATATTTTCAATGTTTGAAGTCACAGTGTACTAAATAAATATTAGTTTTAACTATTTTTTCATTTACCTATACATTTACAATTGACTGTGACTACTTACTGATTTAACAAAAATTTTAAAGGCTATGAAACAAACATAGTTTTACCCATTAATTATTAAGATTGCTTCGCATGGTTTTAGCTTACATAATCATTTTTCTGGTCCTTTCTAAATTTATTGTGCAAAGCAAGGATTTTCTGAAGTTCTGACAGAGACTGACTCACAGAGCCTACAGTATTTACTATCAGTCTCTTTATAGAAAAAGTGTGTCAACACCTGATCTACGGTATTAGTAGGCTCCTTACATAGTCTAAGATATTCACATTTACCAGTGTCTACCATCTGACAGGATACCAAAATTTTTATGGAAAAGCTTGAGGAAATTCCAAGAAAGTCACAGCTTGAATATAAATATGAGGTGTGACAATTAAGTTCACGAACTTGTAACAAAGTTGCTAACCCTTTTTGATATCAGAGGGATTATTCATTATGAATTTGTACCAACTGGGCAAACAGTTAACCAAGTTTACTATTTGGAAGTGCTGAAAAGGCTGCATGAAAAAGTTAGACGACCTGAACTTTTCACCAACAATTCATGGCTCTTGCATCACGACAATGCACCAGCTCACATGGCACTGACTGTGAGGGAGTTTTTAGCCAGTAAACGGATAACTGTATGGAAACACCCTCCCCACTCACCTGATCTGGACCCCTGTGACTTCTTTCTTTACCTGAAGATAAAGAAAATATTGAAAGGAAGACATTTTGATAACATTCAAGACATCGAGGGTAATACGATGACAGCTCTGATGGCCATTCCAGAAAGAGTTACAAAATTGTTCTGAAGGGCAGATTAGGCACTGGCATTGGCACATAGTTTTCTAAGGGGAGTACTTCAAAGGTGACCATAGTGATATTCAGCAATGAGGTATGTAGCACTTTTTCTAGGATGAGTTCACAAACTTCATTGTCTGACCTTGAAAGCAACTATTTGGAGTTAAATTTATTTGAACCTGTAAAATTTCTAGCATTTTAGCATTATAGAACATTATAGCATTTTATTAAAACATGGTGATTTTTACTGAGCGATTGAATTAATTGCGTCTCTCCCTGCCCCACATACTCTTCAACAAGAATATGCCTGGGGGGAAAAAAGTGGTAAGATAAGAATAGCATAGTTCTGAGATTTCAGGACAGTTCTTTTAGACTTACATTTTCAGTAATCTATCTAGTTTAATAAAAACAACTGCGTTTTACTTGTATAAATGTTCTGAGATGGAAAGATTTATGTTTTCCCCAGTTTGCCTATCTGTCTTTAACAAAGAAATTCATTTTATACATTTATGTTAAGACATTGTAAGTAATTTTAATAGCAGGAGAGAATTCACAGAGTAGATATTTTTTATTAGCTCTTTTTGGTGTGTTTGTAGGAATAGTTAATTATATGTGAATTTACACTATTATTTTGAACATCACAAGTGATGATATTAAAATGTTTTATTAATTTTAAAAATGGAAGCTAGAGTTGTAGAAAGACAGGAGAGATTTGAGTTCTATCACCATCTGCTCTTTTCTGTCCGTGATACTTTTTGTCACCATCAGTACCTCAGTGCTGAGAAAATCATAGAATAAAAATCAATAACCATAGAAATTATTATTAAGGAGACCCTTCTTGAACAATATGAATATTGAGTTAGGTCTGCAAGAACATGATAAAGACGAAGAGGAGAAACTCTACCCATACACTTTTGATACCCTTAAAAGCCTTACTGAGACTTTTACTTGCATTGATTTTTGCCATGTTGTGTGACTTTGGGCAATGTACTTAACACCTTTAATGGGCAGTTTTCTCACCTGTGAATTGGAAGTAATAATACTATTTACCTCAAATGTTATCTTGAGAATTATAAGCAATACTGCTTGTGAAATGCTTAATACAAGGCTTGGCAAAATGTGCTCTGTTATTATAGCCTATGAATGAGCTCTGAGTCCAGCCAGCAGTCATTTTTTAAAAAGAAAGCTAACTATAATTGATGTGGTAAGTATTACAGAGGCTATTTGGTGTAGTAAGCAGTCAGAAGCCACTTTGCCTATTGACCAAAACCTGCTTTCCAAAGTAGCCAGGTGAATAACCTCTCCTCTTGTGCATTTTATCATACTGGGGCCCACATCTCCTAATAATGAAAAGATATCAGGGGCAGAATAATAGAAGAACATTGTAGATTGGGAAGTGAAGTAAGAAAATGTGCAAACACAAATAAAAGCCATGAGAACAGTGTGCTTTCTGTGTGGTAGCATTTCAAGCACAGTGTCAAGCAAAGGAGGACCTAAAAGAGTCAATTCTCTTTTCCATGACCAGATCATCAATGCATGGAAATAGGAGCTCTTTCCTCATTCTAGCAGAATCATCATTAGATCAGAGACATTTTATTTGCTGTTGCTCCCTTCAGTGGGTCTTTCAGCTTAAAGTCTAAAATGTAGGAGGCTGAAACGTACCAATAGCAGTTAACCACTCAGTCTTTGAGAGACATCAATCAGCTTAAAATGAGAAAACAAACAAACAAACAAAACTATTGAAAAATATTTTGCTAAATTATTTTGGCTCAAGATGAAAAAGAAAAGCATCATTTTGAACAACAATTTGTTATAGAAAACAGATTAAGAATTAGGAATTGTCTGTTTTTCCTTTTCAATATATTGAATTAGTTATGTTTTCTTGAATGAGATAAAAGGTGAGACGACAACATAAATGAATGTAAAATGAAATATGACTGAAGGAAAGTGAGTTGGATGAAATACAGTTATTTAAAAAAATACACAAAATAAATGGGAAGAATTAATACCTGTATTATGGTTAGAAAGGTAGAAATCAAAACTAAATAATCAGACAAGTAATGTGGAAGTCAAACCTGAGATGTTCTACCATAAAGATAAGTAATAGGATAAAGACATTTGAATGATCAGAAAGAGAATGGAGGACTTCTATAAATCAATAATAAAAATATAGACATCCTCAAATAAAAATGGGCAAAAGAATTAAAAAGCACTTTACAAAAAAGATACCCAAATGGTCAGTAAACATATGAAAAGGTGCTCAGTATCATTATTCATCAAGAAAATGCACATTAAAATAAAAAAGAGGTATCACTACATACCTATTGGGATAACTAAAATTTAAAAAGACTGATCACAATAAATAATGGCAAGGATGTAAAGCAAATGTAATTCTCATGCACTGCTTGGTGAGGTACAAAATGATACCTTTTTTAAGACAATTTGGCATTTTCTAATAAACATAGACATGCACATGATATATGCAGTATCTATGACATAGCAATTTTACTGCTAGGTATTAAAACAAATATTTTATATGTCCACAAAAAGATGTGTACAAGAATGTCATAGTGATTTTGTAATAGCTAAAGGCTGAAACCATCCCAAATGTCTGTCAGTAGAAAAATGGATACCCAAATTGTGTTCATGCAGCAGAATACTACTCAGTAATAAAAAATAAAAATAAAAGGTATATATTCAGTATGAATGAATCTTCCAAATAGCATGTCAAATAAAACAAGGCAGACATAAAAGGATAAATAATGTATGATTTCATGTACATTAAGGTAACGAACAGGAAAAACTAATCCACGGTGATTGAAGCCAAAACAGTGCTTACTTTTGTGGGTACAGTTGGGATCAGTTGAGAAGAGTAATGAGAGAAGTTTCAAGTCTGATGGGAACATTCTATGTTGTGATTTGGGTGGTATCTATATGCTGAGTCAAATGCAGTACAATAATACTTGCCAGTTTTAAGTGTATAGTTTGGTAAGTTTTGACAAATGTATTAGGTCTGTAACTACTACCACAATTATGTTAATAGAGCTATTCTGTCCTAGATGGTAGCAAATAGCCATATGTGGCTGGTGAACATTTGATACTAAGATGTGCTGTTAGTGTACAATACCCTTTGGGTGTTAAAAGATTTAGCACAAAAAGAAGAATGTAACATACTCATTAATAACTTTGCATTGGTTACATGTTGAAATGATAACATTTTGTATATATTGGGTTACATAAAGTATATTATTAAAATTAGTTTCACCTGTTTCTTTTTTCTTTTTTCATATGGCTACTACAAAATTTAAAATTACATATGTGCCTCGGATTATAGTTTTATTTAGTAGCATTGATAAGAACATTTGATGGAATGATGGATTTGATTTTAGTCCACTACTGTATTCCTCCTCTCATCCTTTGCATTGTTGGTATAATATATTTTACTTTTATATATGCTATAAATACTGCAATACATTGTTATCATTTTTGCTATGAAGAGACAGTTATATTTTTGAGAAAATTTCAAAAATAAGAATTTTTTTTTCGTAGTTCACCATATAATTACCATTTTTTGGTGCTCCAAGTTTTCCTTCTGCCACAATAGCTTTTTAAATACATCTGTGGTACAGGGCTGCTGGCGATAAATTCTCTCACCTTTATTTGTCTGAGCTGTCTTTGTTTTACTTTCATGCTTGAAAAATAAAATATATTTTTGTTGCTAGATTTCTGGGTAGATAGTAATTTCTTTCAGCACTTTAAAGATGTCACTCCATAACTTTAATCTTTGTGTATATTTATCTTTTATTCTCTGACTTTTAAATTTTCTCTTTATCACTTTATCAGTTTCATTTTAACATGCCTTGATCTGGTTTTCTTTATATGTATTCTGCTTTAGGTTCTTAAAGTTTCTAGGAGCTCTAGAAATATGATTTTCATTAAGTTTTGAAAAGATTCAGCATTTATTTTTCTATATATATATATATATATATATATATATTTTTTTTTTTTTTTTTTTTTTTTTTTTTTCCCTATGCTTCCCTTTCTCTACTCTCCTGGAAATCAAATTATGAATATTATAGCACCCTTGATATTGTTCCTCAGATCAAATCACTGATCCTTTAGTTGTTGTTTTATCTTCTCTCCGTGCCTCATTTTGGATAGTTTCTATGCTAGGTCTGTAAGCCTATTGATTTCTTCTTTAATATCTAATTGCTGTTAATTTTATCCATTTTTGTTCACATCCAATATTGAATTTTATTTCTCTAGAATTTTCATTTGTGTTTTGTTGTTGTTTTCGTTGTTTTTGGTTTGTTTGTTTGTTTGTTTGTTTGTGGTACTGCTCAATTCTCTCACCAGGTTTGTATTTCCCTTCACTATTCTGAACATACGGAACAATGTTTGCTTGTTTTTCTGGATCTCTGTTTAACAATAACATTTTACATAAAACTTACAATTAACAATTACTTCACTGATGTAATTTTTGGGTCTGTTTGCATTGATTGGATTTTATCTTGGTTATGGGTCAGATTTTCCTGTTTCTTAGCATGTCTGGTTATTTGGATGCTAGACAGTATGAATGTTACATTTTGGATTTCTGGTATTATTGCATTCATTTCAATAGTGTTGGACATTTTTTGGAGTGTAGTTAAGTTACTTGGAATTTGTTTAATACTTCTGAGGGTTGCTTTCAAGCTTTGTTAGGTCAGTACAGAACAGTTTTAATCTAGGGCTAATTCAGGTCTATTACTAAGGTGATATTTTCTGAGAACTCTCTCTGATGCCTCATTTATTGACATTGTCCCATTTTTGGCTGGTGGTAATATGAAGTATTCCCAGCCATGTGTGAGCTTTGGAAATTTTTCAGCCTCCTGTTTTCTGATAGGGCTTTTCCCAGGTTTGTGCAGCTTCCCTTAACACAGGCACTGATGAGTACCCAGATGGAGAGTCGAGGGGGCCCTCTGCAGATCCCTTTACCCTTTCTTCTGTGCAACAACCGCTCTCTGTTATTGTGCCAAAATTATAGCCACCATGACCTCCACACACTTTGATCTCTGTCTCCTCGTATTTGTGACCACTATGTTCTTTGTAGAGTTTCTCTCTCTGCACTACAGCTCCCAAATTCCCTCTACGCAGGAAGTCAAAGCAATCGGAGGGCTTACCTCAGGTTTCTCTTGGACTCAGGCCTTCCCATCCCGTGCTTCCTGTTGCCCAATATCTGAAAAATATTTTTCGTAATGTTTTATTATTCATTTTTTCTCTTGTTTGAGGCAAGAGCATAAATACTTTTATTTCATCCATGCCTGAAGTAAAAATTAATAATTGTCTTTTAACTGATGTTTCCAGATTCAGTGGACATGAGATTCAGATACTGTTTTTAAAGTCTGAAATTTTTATTGATTAATGCAGAGAATGGAAAACAAAAATAATGCCCCAGAAAACATTGAAAATGTTTCAGAGTAAACCATGAAAAGAAGTAAAAAGTTAAAAAAATATGTAGGTAAATACTTAATCTCACAGACAATTTATTAGCTTGTTACTCGGCAAAATTTTGGGTGAAATATTAAGAAGAGCCTTTTGAGATTAGAGATTGTTAAAAAATAATGGAGGTTAGTAAAGTAAATTGTTACAAAGTTATTTTTTCCACTACAATATTTAAACTAAAGAAAAACTTTTCTTCCACAAATGTTTTAAACAAGTTCTCTGCAAGAATAAGTCTGAACAAGAAAACTGAGTTTTTTCAAGTTTTGCATTTCATAATAATGGGCTTCTATCTCACTCATCTAAGAATGCTTAATCAGCTAGTTTATATTTTAACTGATTGGCCCTCATCATGCCTGGCTCACTGAGTAACCCAGTCACCATCAGCATTTTGAGAGTGATGAATCATGATGCATATTCTGTCCTTTTTCAGCTCCAGGATGTCTTGTTCATCAAGGTCTGCTTAATAAAAATGTAAATTATTTATTAAGGTATATCATGATATAAAATTTTAGTAAAAGTGAATATTTTAAATGATTGAGACTTACCTCTCTGTTCACCCACGTGCTAATAAATTAAGCAGTTGAGTTTTACATCATTTCTCACCTTCTTAATAAAAATTACCATTTGATATTTGTGATATCAGAGTTACTTATTTGTGAACACAAGAGCAATATAATATTCTCACATACAGTATATGAGGTTCTTGACTTCTTTCCAGATACTAAGATTGCAGAAATTTGATTTCTGGATGAAAGTAAAATTACTGTATAGCTGAATGCCTATAAAACTATATGCAATATTTGTATCAGGGGAACTAAAGATAATATTAAAAATAATATTTATTAATTCATGTGTTTAACGAACATTGTTGAGTATTTGCTATGCTTCAGAGACTATATCTGAGTACCTAATAATAAATGTACATGCTAATTATAAATACTGAGGCTTGGTTAACATCAACACCCTTGTTTTTTTGCATTCAATTTTTTATAATAGATAAACTAATTTATATTTAATATACGATAGTAAAATCAAATTTTTGTCAAGAATTGTTGCCACTCTGATTTACCCCATTTTCTCTCCTAATTCCAAGAACAAATTCTTGAGGTTTGGTCTTGGACAGTTTTGAAAAATAAATTCAAATAGTGATAAAATGTAGTTTTCTCAATATTGTTAAATAAAATAAGCAAATTAATCTCACTTCAGCAGAGATTGAGCCCCACTTCCATTTTCATAAAGGCTTAACTTCACAGTGGCTCTTTTGATAGTGTGTCAAATTCTAACTTCCCTACGTGAGTGATAATAATGAATGAAGGTGGGGACCAGGCTGTGGGGACTGCAGACCTGGCCTGTGAGTCCACAGGCAAGGCCCACAACCTAGAAATGTGGGCCCAGGACCTACAACTATAGTAAAAAAGGAAGAATTGGGGAGAACTCTCTTTAGGCAATCCCTCTCTTACCAATGTGATCTGGTTTACTTGGCACATTTTTCACCATCAAGCCCTGAAAAAACATCTTGATAGAGCATTTCTGTAAGTAGTTTCACAGAATTATTTATGGCTTTGCAAGGATGCCAGATTGCCTCATTTTGAGGCAATTAAAACAGGAATTTAGGCAGCCATTATTTGCATCTTTAGGAGAAAAAGCCATTAGCACAAGGCCAGGGGATCAGTGGGCCCCCGAGAAGCTACCTTGAATAATAATCCTGGACCTCAGTAATTTCCAGCAAGCAGAGCCAGTGATGCCTGTTAGAGCAGTCTGCGTGTAGACGGACACAGAAACAGAAGCTGAGTCTTTTAGGATGAGAACTAATATATTTTTTATGAGGCAAACTAAAATGAGACTCCAGAGAGAGAGACAGAAAAGACTGATCAGAGAGAGTAAAATTGGTGACAAGAATATTGGAAAGTAGAATTCATTGTAGAACATATAAATCATAGGGACGCCTGTGCATGGAGGCAGACTAAACTCCAGAAATCCACATTTTGCTAGAGGTCAGGTTAATGAATTATCAATGTGAATACTTGAAGTCTTTAATATTTTATTACATATGGGAGAAGGCCGGTTGTTGACTGGAAAGAAAATGTCACCTCTATGTCAGGAGGTTCAAAATCATATTAGGAAATATCTGCACAAAGACTGAAGATAAAAATAGACACAAAAAACGCTTTCAAATCTGCATCTTATTATTACCTTTTTTTCACTTTTAAAGTGTTTATTGTATATATTTAATCTTAACTGAATTTATTGGGGTGACAATGGTTAGTAAAATCACATAGTCATAGGTTTCAAGTGTACAATTCTGTAATGAATCATCTATATATCACACTGTGTGTTCACCACCCAGAGTCAGTTCTCCTTCCATCACCATATGTTTTGTCCCCTTTACCCTGTTTCACCTCCCCTCCCCACTTACCCTCTGGTAACAACTGAACTGTTGTCTGTGTCCATGATTCTTTATTTGTTTATCTTGTTCATTTGTTACTTTCATTATTTTTAATTAACAGTTCTTGGTCACTGTGCTAGCAATTAACATACAGATTGACCTACTCCCGTGGTTGATATGAACAATGATATCTCCACATGTTGAAATAAAGATTTAATTAATGTTAGATGAAATATGACCAATGTAATTTAAAACTCAAGGTTAGCTGTTCTAGTAGGGATGGATGTGCTTAGGGGGAAAGGTGAAGTGAGCAAACTATTTTTATTTTTAAAAAGTTCCCTTGTTCTTTGCCTAAGAACCTCTTCTCATATAAAGTTCCACAAATTATTTCAAAATTCACCATGTTCAGGTACTCTGCCAGGTACTAGAAATACAAAGATATGAAAATATTTGGTTTTTGGTTAGATAAATTATATTGTTTTCAAGTGTTAAAGGGACTTCTTTAAGAAGAAGAAAAAAAAGATTAAAGGATCTACAACCAAGATTACTCTACCAGCAAAGCTATGATTTAGAAATGAAGGACAGATGAAGAGCTTCTCAGACAAGAAAAAAATTAAAGGAATTCATCACCACCAAACCAGTATTATAAGAAATCTTAGAGGAGCTTTTTAAGATGAAAAAGAAAAGAATAATAAAATGGAAATAACTACATATCTATCAATAATTCCTGTAAATGTAAATGAATTAAAACTCCAATCAAAAGACAGTGTGGGTGAATGGATAAGAAAAGAAGTCCCTTATACATACTGCCTACAAGAGACTCACTTCAGATTGAAAGGCACACACAGACTAAAGTAAAGGGATGGGGAAAAGATATTTTATGAAAATGGAAAAAAAAAAAAGAAAAAAGGTGAGGTAGCAATAGTTATACCAGACAAAATAGGCTTTAAAACAAAGGCTACAACAAGAGACAAAGAAGGACCCAGTAATCCCACTTTAGGGTATTTACCAATAGTAACTCAAAATGCTACTTCAAGGGGACGAATGCATCTACAGGTATATGTTCATTTCAGCATTGTTTATAACTGCCAAAATACGCAGGCAGCCTGGATGTCCATTGATGAATGAATAGATAAAGAGTAGGTAGTACATATGCACAATGAAATTTTGCTTGGCCTTGGAGAGGAATGGGTTCTTGCCATCTGCATCAGCATGGATGGACCCGGGAGTATTGTGCTGAGTGGAGTATGTCAGAGAGAGAAAGACAGATGCAATGTGATTTTGTTTATATATGGAATCTAAAGAACAAAATAAACAAACAAACAATACAAATACATAGATACAGAGAACATATTGATAGTTGTCAGAGGATAGGGGGTTAGGGGTGAATTAAAAAGGGGAAGGGATGAAGAAGTACAAATTTATTGTTACATAGTAGTCATGGGGATGTAGGGTATAGCATAAGGAATATAGTCAATAATATTGTAATATTTACGTGTGGTGTCAGATGGGTACTACATTTATCGTAGTGATAGATGGGAGAGGGGTTGGAGGGCAGGTTGAAAAAGGTTAAGGGATTAAGATGTACAAATTGCTGGTAACAAAATAGTCATGGGGATGTAAAATAAAGCATAGGGAACATAGTCAATAATATGGTAATAAGTATGCATAGTGCCAGGTACTAGACTAGTCAGGAGGATCACTTCTTAAATTATATAAATGTCTAACCATATGCTATACACCTGAAATTAATATAAAATAATATCGAATGTCAAAATAAATAAAGTCTAAAAAATGCATTAGATGAATTCCAAAATCATATTTTAGAACAAACTTGGCATCAAACATATTGTACTTCATATGTAGTTAAAAATAATTATTGCACAAGAATGTTTCTTAGGAATATTTTTTGTGTATTTTAAATAATTTTAAAATCAAGAAAAAAAATATGAAAAACACACTTTTTTCTTTTCCTCCTGTTTCCATTTGAGGGAAGTCTGTATCCCTTACATTCTCTCTTTTAGGGAAGTTTTGTTTATGGTTTCACCCTTCTTAGTGTCCTAGAAAAGTTTTCTGTGTGTTTATTATTTGCTATCTTATATTGTGTTTTAAAAATAATTATGAATATCAAATTTCTCCACCCAAACTACAAGCTCTTTTGAGTATTTATAAGAGACTTATACTTGTTATATTCTTTATGTTCACAGCCCCAAATAAAATATCTAAAAGTTGCTGAGTCGATTTTTGTAAAAAGTGAGTAAAACATAGTGAGTGAAAAAGAAAAAGCTGTAGTTATTAAAGTTTAATTTGTCTCGATAGATAAAATTTATACAATCAAAGGATAACAATTATTTGTTCAGCGTTTTAGAGTTTAGAAAATACTTCATTTCAGACTATCTCTTTGAGACCTTACAACAGATTCATGAGGCAATTATTTATGCAGATCAGGAGAGAAAACTCCGAGTAGTTAGAGATGTAATGTAAAGGTATAACATGTCATATGGAATTTGACTTGTAGAGCTACAAATCAAATCCAGGAACTTTAGCTATTAAATATCTAAAAGCTTGAATCTGTTTAATTGTAGATTAAGTATATTTTCTGAAAACACATATTATTGTCTTTACAAAAAAGTAAGTCTAACTAGCTTTATGAATAATAGATACATCTTTGAAATAACACTCATTCAAGACACATAGATACATTTGATTCCCATTATTCACTATAGTTCTGTTCTATGAATTTGCTATGAGCACTGAATTAACAAATACTGAATCATTGCTGATAGAAGTAAGATGCTGATAGGGTGGGATCCCTGCAAGCCTTGGCCACATCTTTGTACACATAAGGTTGTTTTATGTCTGCTTTGCTTTACAGACACATATTGAACGCATATTGTTGATTCATTAATATTGAACTCACAATCAATGGCACTATCACTCCTGCTTGAACGAAGCTTATCGAACACGTATTTTCTCAATAAGGCACATCACAGCTTTTTGTCATTTGAAATAGTAGACAGCATTTCAACACTCTGCTTGGTGATAATTTTAAACAGCAACTTCCCCAACAAAATGTAAAATATGTGGTATTAAATTGCCACAAAAATACACTTGTTTTTAGTCTGAAAGATGAAACAAAATGGCAAGCCATTCCTTTCTTTGAACTTAGCTGCAAAAAAAATGCATAATTCTCACCTCTTTGTACATGCACAAGTCTAAATTCTTGGAAAAGTGTCATGAGTATTACAAATAAATTTTAGCCAGTAGGCAAATTTACAAATACAAAAATCCATGAATAATGAGAAATGACTGTTTTAAATTCCCAAATAAGAAATATTATGCTATGTATTAAAGATATGAAGATGAATAAAATAGTATTGCAGATTCCAAATGGTTCAAAGTCTATCTGGGGAGGTAGAATAGAAACAGATAAAGACAGTTCAATGTAATTGACCTATAGTTCATATGTGATTATGTCTTTATAGGAATACTATCTTTCAATATTATACATTAAGAACAGTATGGTAAATTCCTACCACAATTCTTACCATTTTCAAGAACCAGTTCCTTCTTGTTAATGAAAAATGTCTCAATAAGCACTACTTCATTACTCCTCTATCTTTTTAGAGCCCCTCAAGGCAAATCAAGACTTCAAAGATATTTGAATGAAGAAAATTGAAACATTCTTTACATCTCTGTATCACATGTCACCAATTTTATACCTTTCCACTGCACTAGTTCTATAAACTCTATTAGAAACAAACAAACAAACAAAAACCCAAACCAAAAACACCATACCTTTTATTCCATGGAAGGTATTGCCACACTACCACAATATGAGTATTATTATTTCTCTTATTTGAGCCTCATCCAAATAAGGTCTATTTATTTCCATATAGTCCAAATTTCCTCATCTACCTCAACTTCCCACTTGATGATATTTCTTTGGGTAACATAATGCTTTGTTAAAAAAAAATGTATTTTTATGTGTCAGATCTGATATCTAATGCCGTAAGTATGAATATATTTTATACTTGCTTACTTAGAAATCTATAATCCTAATTCTGTTTTCCCATTTTCGTATTTGGGGCTGTAACCTGATTAATAAAGTGCAATTATTTTACTAAGGTATTTCCCCCTATGACATGCCTATTTTCCTCCAGGATCTGTTTTGGTTTCTTTACCTTTTCTTTTGTTTTTCATTTTCTCTGAAAATTGTTTTTCCCTCCACTCATTCTTCATAGTCTTATACCATTTACAACAAAACAACACCAACAGCCCTCATAATTATTTAAAACTCTATTGTTCACGTAAATAAGGCTCCTTCCTGATTATCTGCAGAAGTCTGTCATTTGTTGGAAACCTCTCATTTATTTAAAAGGTCCTTAACACCAGTGCTTGAGATGTCAAAACATGGTTTAAACTTATTTGAGTGGAATGGGGAGTTAACTTCTAAATTGTTACATGCTGGCTTGATGTTTCAAGTGTCATTGCTTCCTATTAATCAAGTTTAAATTTCACAATGAACTATAGACCCCTTTTCATCTGTCCCAATTTTAATTTGCCTTTCATATTGTTATTGTGTAGATTTCTCTTTCTAAGAAAAATATGCACATTTTTTTCATATCTTCATTAACGTGAGCTCTCTATTTTCACTACTCAAACACAAAGACTTTCTTGAGTTTGCATCCTTTGAAATTAGAATTAACCTTCAGCTGTTAATTAAAAAATTATTGACTTAGGTGAAACTGAAATATATATTTACGATCCATTCTAAAATATGGAACCTCCAAAAGAACTTGCTTTCCTACCCCCAGTATTAACAGTACCTAAAGCACTTCGAATGCTATCTTCCTCATCTACCTAACAGCACTGTCACCTGATCCTATTTGCTTGTTGAAATGGTATTCATTTTGGTCAGAACTGAAGGCCTTTTAATGGATATTTACATAAATTTCCAATCAACTTGATCTCTTATGTGGCATCTAAAGAGATTATGCACTTTGGTGAAGTTTGTTCTGTAAAACCTCACAGGTTATTTACCAGTACTTTCTATTTTAAAATTGCAAATTGTTCTGGTTTGCATGGGCACAAAAATATATTAATATTTTATAGGTTTGTACTAATAGAGAAAATAGAGGCTTTGAAATATCACCTTGTAAATCAGTTGATCTTTCCCTTCAATAATTAGACCTTTCAATTTACTTCTAAAATTACTGAAAATGGTATTTTCAGGTGATATAAAGTCGAATTCATTTAATGAAAAAAGTGACATTTGAAAATAATAGATTTTTTTGTTATATTGAATTCTATTATCTCACCACTTTTGGTGACTAATTCACTGCCACTATCATTTAAAACTTTGATCTTCTAATTTTTAATGGTTTAAAATCGAGATAATTAGATAGTACATGATAACGACTAATTAGAATATGAACAGCACTATGCCTAAAGTACAAATAATGAATAGGAAATGTGTTGGATATTTGTAGTATTTGGAATTATACTGGTATTTGAGAAATGCAATTATTATTTTCAATAGCAATTTTGTTCATACAAAGAAGTTTTGAAACAGAATTGCAGCTCAAGACCTCCAAATTTGTTCAAGTATGTTAAAGCTCACTTATGTCCTTTAATTTTGAAATATATAAACTGTGAATTTGAAGCTGAGATTTTTGCCTATTTATAAAATGGAACATTTGGGGTATATTAAAATATGTATCTCATCTCATTTTTAAAATATATTAGACAGTAGGCTAATTCATTACGGGACAGTTGGCTGGCATTGGTGAGGTTACTCAATGAATATTCTGAAAGATATTTAAATTAAAGTTCTGACTATTTACTTATCCTCTCACCAAATGACTAGGCTAAAGTGGTATTTATAGCAGCCATATTACATATTTATGTAGAGAGATATTTAAGTAATTTTATAATACCAAGGATACAGAATACTTTTTGGATAAATTATTGGTTATTACTGAGGATGATTTGGGTTACAGGTGGTTGTGATAATTGTTTTGCCACTAATTCATCTTAAAGTTTTTAAATTATACAGATGTCTATTAGTTCTTGGTCAAAAGCAAACTCATTGGAAGAACTAGCTTTATAAATTGTTCAAGCACCTTAGTTATTTCTAATTTAGGATTGCTCAACTCTCTAACTTCCTCATATGAAAGCTCTATCTTTATAACTTCAGTCACGGTCATAATATACAACTGAAATGATCTGTCCTAGAAAAAAACAGTGAGACTTCAAAATCTAGGTAATTTGATGTGCATAAAAAAATAGACTATTTATAGAATTTCTATAGCACATTGTGATAATTCATAAGAACATTTACTAAAACATTATATAAAGCAATGTGTGTAAATAGAATTTGAAAACTAGCTTTAGTTACACAGTAAGATTAGTTTTAGTTTGTTCAGGTATGAATCTCAAATTTAAGAAGAGTATTTTCTGAATTGGCCAGATAACATTGGGTTTTATCCCATTTCACTTTCAAAATTGGCCAGATTCCCTATGAACATGAGGATTTTGTATCAAGCTAAAAACAAAGAAACACAGAATATGCACTATAGAGCACCTGAGAAAGAAATGATGATACTACCACCTTTTTCAGTTTCTTACCAAGTGCTAGCTAAAAGAAAAGAAAAAAAAAATGCTAAGTTAAACTGATTTTCTATTCAGCAACCATGGTCAAAAGCTATAACAAGGTTCACTGAAGGTTACAACATTTTCTTGGAAGCCTAAACATTTGGATTTCTACATATGTGGCCCTCTGCACTATCAAAGAATTGAGGTGTGCATTCTTAATAGGAAATTTAGAAGACACGGCATATTGGACATAACCTATATCTAACATACTATCTATCCATCCTCACTGTTGTAATGAACAAAGGAAATCAGATTGATAACCTGGACAAACAGACTTATCTCATATCTCAACATCAAGCTCTGGAAATTATAGATCTAAAATTTAGCAGTACATCAGAGCTGTCCTGGAAAACCAGGGAGGATCAACCCAGTTAATACAAACATCAACAGGATCCCTGAAAGCAATTGATATCTACTGGAAAAATTAAAATTATCTAAATTGATTCAAGAATTAAGAAAAAAGGTAGCTATCATAATAACCATAGAAAACATTGAAAATGTCATCTAAACTTTGTACCAAAATATGCATTAGTTCCCAAAGGTTATATAGCTTAGTTTTACAAAACATTGAAGAAATAGAAAATTCCCATGTTATGTAATCTCTTCCAGACAAGCAAGGAAAGATGCTTCACTGAAAGGCATGTAAAATTTTAGCTTTATGAGTCAAAACCAAATCACTATCTCTACTTTTACCATCAATGAATAAAAATTCTCGTTTCGTACTTACCCACCAACACTTGGTGTTATCATACTTATTTATTTTTTTAATAAAAAGAATGTAAATGTTCATTTAAGAAAGGCTTATATGGTAAGGGAATGAGTGGGATTGGGTTGAATTTGTAATATAACACCTTTGGATCAGTGGTCATGAAGAGGGCAAGGGCCTGCAGTAAGTTTATAAGAGAAACTTATAATTTTAATCTATATTTCCCTAACTACCAGATTAGCATCTCTTCATCTATGTTAATTAGTGATTACTTCTGTAAACATGGATAAATCTTGAATACAACGGTATATACAATGTGGTTCATGGATACATAAATTATATCTGTTGACTAGGTACAAAATATATATAGCAATAATATTCACCAAATTCTGCATCATGACTATCTCCAGGGAGGTCTCAAACTAGAGTGAGTCTTAACTATAACTAAGTAAATTAGAGTTTTGTTCACAAATACTCACTCCCTTCTCCCTCTGACATTGATGAGAAAAGTAAATTCCCTACTCTATTGATTTAGGTCTGGGCCATGTAATTCGTTTTGAGCAGAATGTAGGTGGGAGTGAAAGTATGTCAACCCTTAAGAAAAATCCTGTATTTCCACTCATCTCTCCAGGAACTTCCATTTCCTTCATGAGAAATAGATGGTCCAAGTAACAAAGCCCAAAATTGGTGCAGGTGCAATAGACTTGAAATCAATGGCATCCTTTTAGCAGAGCTGTCTAAGCCATCTTGTAGACACAGGAGTAAGAAATCTGTATTATGTAAAATTGTCCTACAAATCAATAGAAAAAAATGACAGACTATGAACACATATATATCACAAAAGACAAAATATAAATGAGCGCCATAAGAAAGATGTTCAATTTTGTTAGGGGAATGCAGGAAAATAGTAAGGAAAATTGTAATTAAAATATCAAATAACACTGCAATTTTCTCTTACCAGTTTGGTAAAATTGATAGCTTGATTAGATACAGTGTTAGTGAGGGTTTGGGGGATAGAGTGATGTATACCTTTGAATATTATTGAAATATTAATGATTACAGCCTTTTTGGAACACAATTTGACAGTATTTGTTAACTTAAAAAATGTGCAAACATAGTGCCCCAGAATGACCAATTCTAGGGACCTATTTTAGAAAAATACTTGTGTACATACATAGAGTCATGCACAACTCTATTTACTGTAGCAGTATTGGTGAGAATTAAACATATCTTCCTGTCTCTTTGTTAACTAATGTTGAGAACAAGCAAAATAACTTAGATGCTTGCTACAGGAAGGGAAGACTTAGAATCAACTACAATTGCATACTTATCAAGAATAGCAGGTTTCTCATATAAATGTACTTCTAGATCCTCAGCTCTTCATGACCACCAATCCAAAGGCACTATATTATAAATTCTGCCCAATCATAATCAGTCCCTTACCATATAAAACTTAAAAAATTACCCCACCCAGGCCCTAAAACCCTCATCTCCTTAAGATATTCTTAAGGCTGTGTCAAATTGATATTCTCTCTTACTACAGCCTATCTAATCAATTTATCATTGCTTAGTTACAGATTTCCCCACTGGTGTATTGAGAATGGAAGGTCAACATTTCAAATAATAGTATCAAAACATACAAAATAGCAGGGAAGAGCATAGTTCTGGAGTCAGAATTCCTGGGGTTGAATTGTGAAATTACATCTTTCTAGCAGTGTGACCTTAAGACAATTATTTCACCTTTCTGGTCCTTTCCTGTAAAGTAGGGATAATAACAATTTATTTATCGAATCCTTGTGAAAAGTAAATTAGGTAATTTATTTAGACTACTTAGGATAAGGGTACAGAGTGAAGCCTCAAAAACTATTAGATATAAACAACAATAAGTAAATAAATGACCTAAGTCTCTATCAGCAGAAGCAAAACTAAAGAATCTACAATACATTCATAGTATGTATAGTTTAAAAGAAATGCAGACTGATAACTGAAAAAAAGCAAATTGAGACATAAAACATATCATGTGAGTATTTAAGTAAAAAAATAATATGGTATATATTTTATACTCAGTCATTATATGAAAATGTTTTTTAAGGATCTCATCAAACGAACAGCAGTGTTTATTTCTGGGGGTAAATAAATGGGATTTCAGATTTTTAAAAGGGATTGTATTTTTCTTAAAAGAAAATATTTATGTAGTAATTAAGTGAAATTCATTTATAAAAGTCATGCTATCAGTGAAGATTTTTTTTTTAACACTATGGTGATGAGAAACTGTATGTGTAGTACATGAAATTTTTAAAAAGTATGTAAAATGCCTACCTTTTTCAACTAAAACTTCCTAATAATTTACAAATGAATATATAAATACTTTCAAATACTAGTTTATTTACAATTTTCAAATAGTCACTTCAGGAAGAAGACTCAGCAGCTGTTTTCACCGAAGCACTAAACAACTTTAATTCATGAAGTGAAGAGTAATTCCTTAACCAATGAAAATGTCAAGAGGAATTTAGGTAGGCAAAATACCATTCTGCCTGGATGATTAGATTGTGTGTTGCTTCATTTAATTTTTGGCAAATTGATCCATTTTGCTTTAGTGGATACCTTTCTAGAAATTATGTGATATCTTACAATAGCTAAGAAGGAAATATTTTCCTCAATAAAACTAAGCAGCATATTTTATCTGGTCTTTACTCTGAACAAGGAAAAATGCATTTCAATCATTAAGCCTTGAGGATTAAAACAAAGCCTTCCCCTATACTTAAGTATCAAGTAGACATAGTTTAATACCACATTGTGAATAACAGCTATCCTCAAAGGCAGTTAATGAATTTCTATGCAATTTTGTTTTTAAAAATGATAATTCATAGCTTTAGAATTTACAAATCTCATTCAGAACCTTGTTTGATTTTTCAATACAGGTAATGCCATAGAAACACATCTGCAAAGACAGATGGGTTTAAGAAAAATAATACCGATCAGAGAACATTAAATACTGTATTTAATTCTGGTAATTACTAGTTCTAATGTCTGATTCACAATTTTTCAAGTTTTATTGATATATAATTGACATACAATTAAGGTGTACAAAATTTGATATATATATATGAGTATATTAGGAAATGCTTAGCACAGTAACATTAGTTAACATTCATCACCTCTCTGGTGGCACCTTTTTTTCTTCTTTGTAATGAGAACTTCTAAGATCTGGGCTCTTAGCAACTTTCAAATATAAAATACAGTATTGTTAATTATAGACAACATGCAGTACATTACATCCTCAGGAATTATTTAGCTTATAACTGGAAGTTTGTACCTTTTGACCACCCATTTCCCTGACACTGACACTCTACTCCTGATAACTATTAATCTTTTTTCTGTTTCTTTGAATTCAAATTCTATATATTTGTGATCAATATTTGTCTTTCTCTATCTGACTTATTTATTTAGAATAGTGACCCTGATGTGACCCAGGTTGTTGCAGATGGCACTATTTCATTCTTTTTATAGCTGAATAATATTCCATTATGTATACATGCACACACCTTTTTTTTTTTTTTTTAATCCATTCATCCATCAGTAGGCACTTAGGCTTTTTCCATGTTTTGGCTATTGTAAATAATGCTGCAATGAACATGGTAGTTCACATACTTTTTCAATTTAGTGTTTTTTGTTTGTTTGGTTGTTTTTTGTTTTTTCTTCAGATAAACACCCAAAAGTGGAATTCTGTATTGTATGATACTTTTGTTCTTAACTTGTTGGTAACTCCATATTTCACAGTGGCTGTACAGATTTACATTCCCACCAACAATTCATAAGGTTTCCTTTTCTTCACATCCTCACCAATACTTGTTATTTTTTAAATTTTTTGTCTTTTTGATAATCACCATTTTAGCAGATGTGAGGTGGTATTTCATTGTCATTTTGATTTGCATTTCCCTGATGATTAATCAAGTTGAGCATCTTTTCATGTACCCATTGACCATCTGCATTTCTTCTTTGGAAAACTGTCTATTTAAATATTTTGCCATTTTTAAATTTTTTCGCTATTGAGTTGTATGAGTTCTTTATGTATTTTGGATACTAGCCCCTTATCAGAAATATGGTTTTCAAATACTTTCTCCTATTCTGTAGATTGCCTTCTCATTTTGTTGATGGTTTCTTTTGCTGTGCAGAGTGTTTTAGTTGAATTTGTCCCACTTGTTTATTTTTGTTTTTGTAGTTTTTGCTTTTGGTACCAGATTAAAAAAACTCATTGTCAAGACCAGGTCAGGGAGCTTACCGCATATGTTTTCTTCTAAGGGTTTTATGGCTTTAGGTCTTACGTTCAAGTCTTTAATACATTTTGAGTTAATGGATTTTTTTTGTTTGTTTCTTTCTTTCTGTTTTGTTTGTTCATTTATTTTGTTTTTTAGATTCCATATATAAGTGAAATCATATGGTATTGGTCTTTCTCTGTCCGACTTATTTCTTGAGTTAATGGATGTTACCTGATCTTTTTAATGAATTATTGAATTCTATTTGCTAATTTTTGTTGAGAATTTTAGAATCTATGTGCATCAGTGATATTGGCTTGTAATGTTCTTTTCTTGTGGCATCCTTGTCTGTTTTGGTATCAGAGTAATGCTGCCTCATAAAATGAATTTGGAAGATTTCCCTCTTCTTTTAGTTTTTGGAAGAGGTTGAGAAAGATTAGTGTTAACTCTTCTTTGAATGTTTGGTAGACTTCACTAGTGAAGCTACTCAGTCCTGGACTTTTGTTTGTTGGGAAGTTTTGATTAGTGGTTTAATCTTCTTACTTATTAATTGATCCTTTCAGATTTTCTTTCATCAAGATTCAGTCTTGATAGGTTGTATATTTCTAGGAATTTATTAATTTGTTCTAGATTGTCTATTTTGTTGACATACAGTTGTTCATGGTATTCTCTTATGTTCCTTTCTATTTTTGTGGTATCAATTATAACATCACCACTTTCATTTCTGATATTTATTTGAGTCTTATTTATTTATTTATTTATTTATTTATTTGCTTACTTATTTATTTTTCTTGGTGATTCTAGTTGAAGGCTTGTCAGTTTTGTTTATCTTTTCAATTAACCAGCTTTTAATTTCATTAATCTTTATATTGTCCATTCAATTTCTATTTCATTTATTTCTGCCTTAATTGTTATTTTCATCCTTCTACTAACTTTGGGTTTTGCTTGTTCTTCTTTTTCTAGTCCCTTGAGGTGTAAAGTTAGGTTGTTTATTAAAGACTTTTCTTGTTTCTTGACATAAGCATTTATTGCAAGAACTTCTTAGAACTGCATTTGTTTCATCCCCCAATTTTACATTGTTTTACCTTGTGCATCCATGAAAAATTCTAGCAGTTATAGTTATTTTTAATACTATTGTGTTTTAAGTTTCATAGTATATTTTTGAAGGATTTACCTACCATCATTACAAAATTCAAGTACTCTGAATTTAATTATATATTTAACTTTACCAGTGATATTTATGCTTTCATGTGTTTTTCTGTTACTAATTATACTTATCTTGTTGCAGCTTAAAGAAGCCCCTTCAACATTTCTTATAAGACAGGTTTGGTTGTAGTGATGGATTCTGTCAGCTTTTGCTGATATGGAACACTCTTTATCTCTCCTTCAAATCTGAATTATAATTTTGGCAGACAGAGTATCCTTGGTTGGTGTTTCTTTTTCCCCCTTTCAGCAGTTTGAATATATCATGTGATTCCTTTTAACCTGCAAAGTTTCCTTTTATTTAATTTTTTTCTCTTGCTGCTTTCAAGATTCTCTCTTTATTTTTAACTTTTGACAATTTAATTATCATGTGTCTCTGTGTGGGTCTCTTTGTGTTTCCCTTATTGGGAACTCTCTGGGCTTTCTGAATCTGGAAGTCTTTGTTGCTGTTTTGTTTTTTGTTTTTTAATTTTTTATTGTTGTTTTGTTTGGTTTGGTTGTTTGTTTTTTTCCCAGATAAGGGGAGTGTTGGGCCATTATTTCTTCAAATAAGCTTTCTTGTTTTTCTTGGAACCTATAATGAAAATATTGGCTTGATTGATAATGTCCCATAAGTCTCTTTGGCTATCTTCAATCTTTTCATTATTTTTCCTTCTTGCTGCTCTGATTGAGTGAATTCCACTTCCCTGTTTCTGATTAATTGATCCTTTGTTCCACTTACCTAGGCTGTTCTTGAATGACTCTATTGTATTTTTTAGTTAAGTTATTGTATTCTTCAGTTGTTTCATTTCTGTTAGTACTTTCCTATATTTTCTATCTGTTTGTTGAATTCTTATTTTGTTGATTCATTGTTGACTTTGATGAGCATCTTTATGACAACTATTTTGAACTCTTCGTCTGGTAAATCACTTATCTCTGTTTCAGATTGTCTGTTTCTGGAATTTTATCTTTTTCTTGTTTTTTTTTTTAATATATTTCTTTGTTTGTTTTTCATTTTCCTTGACTCTCTTTGTTTTTATGCATTAAACAACCACTTCTTCCAGTCTTGATGGAGTGGCTTTGTGATGAACCTTATCATTTAACTCTGCCTTACTTCTTAGTTGTCCTTTAAACTACGTGGTTGTCTAAGCTTCTTTCTTTGTTTTTAGTGGCTCCTAGTGGTTGAGGGTTAGCCAACACATGTTTTGATGTGGGTATTTTCTCTTTCCTATAGTAGTTGCTCAGATAGTTTCTGGGAATCTTTCAGATGGAATTACTCCATGTGTAGTTATACAATCTATGTGTCCTTGGAAGAAAATGAGTTGAGGAGTCTATTATGTCACCGTTTTGGAGCAAAACTGTTTGTGATTAATAGTTTTGTTTCTGTGCATTTCAGTTTTCTCATTTTGATATTAACTTTAGTCCTCTTTTTCTTTTCCCTTCCACAAATATGTAATGCAGTTTATGATGTACTAAGTTCTACATGCTAGGTTCTGACAATGCAAAAATATAATACTAATTCTCTTCTCTCTACCCCTTAGTTTTTAAACAGATATTTAATTTAAAAATACCTCAAATGATGATTATAAAAAAGTATGATCAACATGCTGTGTATGGACAGAGAAGGAAATGGCCTGGCATAGTTAGGGAAGTTTTCAACAGGCATATACAATTTACCCGAATATGAAGAATGGGTAGTATGCCAGGCATAAACATATGAAAGAAAATGATGCTCTAGGCATAGGAAATTGCATGCACAAAAGCATCAGGTTGAGAAAGGTGATCATCTGGGCTTTGCTGAGACCAAAATATAACTGTAGTAGGATTGAAACAGTGACTGAAAATAAGGCTGAAGAGGTAAATTAAATTGGAACTAGAATATGAAGGATCTTATGCACTATGCAAGCAGTTTGAACCTACCTTGGGGACAATGGAGTCACCAGAACATCTTGGAGAAATCATATGATGATTTTTTTCCTCTTAAGTAATATAACAGATAATAGTATGGATGAATGTAAATGAGACCAAATGCAGGCAGATAGCAAAAAACCTAAGAGGTATAAATTGGGCCTGTGGAATACAGGTTAATCATATGCCTGAAATCTGAATACAAAAGTAATACTCTATGTGGACTTCAGAGTTTTTTCAAAATGCAAAAAAAAAAAAAAAAAAAAAAATGAACAAGAGAAAATAAACATATCCTTAATCTCACAACATAGATATTAGTGATTAACATTTCAGTGTAGTTATAATATTTTTAGATTGTTTTCGCTAAACATGTGCATTTTAAAACAAAAATCATGACATGTATGTGAACTATATTCTTAGATAAACAGCTTTCTAAACTATCACTCAACAGATATCATTTATGTGATGAACCATCAATTACTTCCCTTATTAGAAATATAGGGATTTTTACCATTTAAAAAACATTGTGGTAAATGTCTATATTTGTTCCGTTGTCTGATTACATAGAATAAATCACTAGATGTAGAATTTCTGGGCAAAAGAAAAATACCCATTTTAAAGGTTAAAAAATATCTATTTAAATTTTTCATTCAGAAAACAATGTATATTCCTACAAGCAGCTTCCTTTCCTTGCAGCTTTTAAAACAATGAATATTTTTATTTTTTCCTGACAATAGGCAAATATGATATCTTGTTGTGTAATTTACATCCCTTTGATAACTTATGAGGTTAAGTCCTTTCATATTTATGGTTATATTTATGACAGAACTTGCCTGTTCTGTCAGTTTTTCTATTGAGGTGTTTGTAGTTTTATGTTTAATTTTAAAAGACTTTATGATGTCTCCGTTTAGGTAAATAGAAGCTAAAAACTAGAATTAGTCTTTCAGACACAGAGAAGCTGTAGAGGCAGCTTGAAAATTCAAAATGTGTGAAAAACAGGAACACAGCAAGAGTTCAGGTAAAGAGAAATATGTGCAAATACTTGATGAAAGAGTCATAGCTATGCAAACTTACCAAATGTATGCAATATGAACTTAAGGCATGAACAACTGGAGAGTCTCAGGGTTCCAAATGAATGAAGCAATGGAATAAACAGCCTTTGTCCATATGAATGCAAAGAAATTCCCTTGGGTTTGAGAGAAGAAAACTACACTCAAGTGTGGATGGCAGCTAGTTAGCAATGTCAGTTTTCTTTTAATGTGTACATGACAGTAAACAACAAAATGCCAAATTGCAATAACCTTGAAAACTAGTAATAGACATTGGCAACCTATTAAACTTCAAAAATGATAAAGGAAAGCTACGCAAGGAAAAATTGCACAAGATTAACTCATATCCACCCAGAATATCAGTCCCTTACAATGCAGGCAACTTGCTCTACAGAAGCAGACTCCCCTGAGATATGCATGAACAATTTTCTGACATGGTTATACATAGGAAAATACAATAAAACATATATACTTGAGTAACCACTATCAGAGCTAGATGTTAAAAATTTCCACTACATAAGCTCTCTTGTTTCTCTTTGTTTTCTGTCACTATGAACTAAATTAACTTTGTCTAAAATTTTATATAAATGGAATAATAAAAGATGTTCTCCTTTCTATTTGGCTACTTTTGCTCAATATGCTGTTTTTGAGATTCAGCCATGGCTTCAAGCACAATTTGTTGAAAATTCTATTGAATGACTGGTGCCTTTTTCAAAATTAAATTGATCACATATGAGTGAGTCTATTTCTGAAATCTCTATTTAATTGATATAATCAATTATGTCTGATATACTCTGTCTTAATTATTATAGATTTATAATTATCATAAAATTAGGTAGTATAATCTTTCAATTTTGTTCTTTCATTTAAAAAAATTTGGACCATTTCAGGCCCTTTTATTTCTCTACATATTTTAGAATCTTCTCAGTTTCTATAGACAAAAATGCCTACTGGGTAATGATTAGAATTTCATTGAATTTATACATAATTTTTATGAATAAACTTAACAATTAGTTTTCAATTCATAAATCTAGTTCATAGCTCAATTTACCTTGTCATTTTTAATTACCCTAAGCAATATTTTGCACAAAATTTAAGTTTATCCTTAAATATTTAATATCTATTTTTTCCACCAATTTTTATTGATTATATATAGATATAAAATTGAATCCCTCTCTCTAAACTACACTACAGTCTGGGAAGTGCCTATAGAAAGGTGGCCTAGATTATATTTGCACTCACTTCTTCTGCATTCCTTTTCTCAGGTATAATTACATTGATTTGACTATGGACCAATGTCTAAAGACGGTTGTTTCTTTTTTTTTTCAGTGTTATAATTGTTTACTGTGTGATGGCAAGTTTAGTCCCAGTTACTGCATCATAGCCAAAACAGAATTCTTGAATATCTTTATTTTAAATGTGATGCAGTTTTAGAGAAGTAAATAGGCACCTGTGTTCATTGTATCCTGGAAAGTGGAGTCTATGGTATAATAAGCAGATAATGGCAGATCCTTAGGAGCAGAGCAGTCTGAAAGGAATATGTTTTTTCATATATTTTTCCTAACAAGATAAAACTTTTAAAATTTGACAATTTATAAAAGAAAAAAAATTATTTTCCCCACAATCAGGTAAGTACAGAACTGCTACAGGAATTCCGGCTTTAACAACTACAAAACCCTGAGACTTTACTAAGGATTTTACTGTTTAACCTGCACTTCATCATAAAATCTAGAAGGATGTCAGTAAAGGGGGGAGGAAGAATACCAAAGTACATGGCTCTGCTAGATTTTTCTATATTTAGTAATTAAAAAACAATACCAAATCTCTTAGGAAACAATGGATAAATATTGCAGTATAGAGAACAGTAGTATTGCATAACATATAGAGGAAAAGAATACAATGGGGCATATTTTTACCGAAGAAAACACAAAATAATTTTAGAAGTCACCTGAATTTTAAAAACAAAATTCAAGAAATCTTGGACTGCAAAGCAAAGTGATATATGACAAAAAAAAGAGGAGATTTTTAAGAAATAAATGAAACAGAGAAAATAAAATAAAACACAAATTTAAATAAATAAGGATCCCTGCAAGAAATAAAATCATTAGAATAGGAGAAAAATTTGAATAGTTTGCCCAACATTCAGAAGAGGCTAAGATATTAAGAGAAAGACGAGATGAGTATTATCAAAAATGAGCACATATATAATTTATAAGTAATTTACTTAAAGAAAAATATATAAAACACATATATGACAACAGGATAGACGTAATAGTAGAAGACCTAGAATCGACATATTATTTTAATAACTTCATTCTGTGGGTTTATTAGTTAAATTTACCAATATCTTGATAGCCTGGTGAAATTTTTGAAATGCATAGATTAATAGAATTCTTAAGGACAGAGAAGCAGGAAAACAAAACAAGTATACATATGTAGGAATAAAATCAGGGTGACCTCAAACTCTCTCTATTACTAACTCCAGAAGACATTGAAATATCAAAAGAGTTTCATGTGAAATATTACCACTAGGAACTCTGTAACTGTTATGATTGACAGAAAAAGAAGAACATTCTCAGACAGATGGCTCAACAGTGTAATTTTTATATTCTTACAAGGAGGGAAAAACCTTCACAGACATATTCCTGTCTGAGATATGCAACTGTATTAAAGCTGTGTCAAAATTAAGAAGTTAAGAATAAGGTAGTCATGATAAGAGAAGTCCCATGGTCATCATGAAGTAATTTAAACATAATGGTTAAACAAACTAAACACAAATGCCACATTCATTTGGGGATAAAGAGATACATAATTTAAAAAGAAACTGAATTTGAAGCTGAAATATTAAATTATATTAAAATTTGAAAATTTTTATAGGTAGAGAAGGAAAATAAATGTGCTAATTTTTTCTTCTTTAAGAAGGATCAATATATAACATATCAACTGTAATAGTAAGAGAAAGGTAGGTTCAAGGTTTTTATTTTAAAATGCCAAAATTACAAAGGTTTTTTTTTAAACCTTTTAAATAAGTAAAGAAAGAAAACAAAAGAAATTGTATCCTACATCTTAAAAGAGAAAAAAGGAAGAAACACAAACTTTTAAAAATAGTATTAGAAGATTAAGTATATAAATTTGATAATGCAAATATGCTAAAATGTTTTTAATTAAAAAATATTCTCATTTGTGTCAACATATAAAATTCAAACACTTTCTGATGCAGGTTTCTGGGATTTGGGGTTCTTTACATTTACCAAATATTTAAAGATTTGTTTTTATTTTTTATTTTTTTTACTACACAAAGAAAATAATTTATCAAGAAGGCCACAACTCAGCATTCAAATGTCTTTTGTTACCTGCTAGCTCTTCACACTAGGCAAGTTAAAGCACTTCTCTGTGTTGTGGTTTCTTTATCTGTAAAATGAAAATAATAATAGTATCTACGTCACAAGATGTTCTGAGGATCACAGGAGTTAAAATATATAAAGTGCTCAGACAGTACCTATTTTTAGGATGTGCTACATTAATATTTCAATGTAAAGAAATTCAGGAGGAGAAAATTTTAAAGAGGGAAGTACGCTCGGGTGTGAAGATGTCAAAACTATGTTTGAGCTGGGGTTGTGTAGGTGTGCAGTTTTTAATGGGAGAGCAGAGAGATGTTTGTTACTAAGAGTTACAGCTCTAGACACCCATTTGGGAGGTATCAAAGACTGTTCAGATTTCCCAAGCATATTTTACACACCTGAAATAGTGCCAAAATTCTAGGGGCCAGAAATGATCTGGAGTTGGAAGGCTTTATTAAGTATCATTAAATCCCAATTATGCCTGGTAATGTTAGAATGTTTTACTAGAGGACTTTTAGAGCAGAAGTGGTCAACTTTCAACCACAACAACAGCAATGACATCAACAAAAACCTGTTCAATTGGCTGATGACAAATCTCAATGTTTTTCAAAGGAGAAATAGAAGGGCTACTTAATTATGTTTGAACAAGCAAATAATTATGTCCTCTTTAAGAAAATAGAAAGACATGCTGAATAATGTCTTTGATGCTAAAATGCTGTTTGCCAACGTGACAGACATCCTCCATCTACATGGGCGGGTTTGGAGTGCAATGAGTGTGACAAGGGGAGTGAGGTTAAGTGGCCCATTTAGCTTCCACTCTCATTATGAACTGAAAGCTCTCTTGCAGGAACATGCATTGCACATTCGAAAGTAGTACAGTGCAAAGATGAAGAAGAGACAACAATAAGCCAGTTCTAGTCATGATATAGAACTTTGTGCTGACATTTTGTTAGCCTGATTGAGAAAAAGAAAGGGGAGAATATTTAAAAGATAGAATTCATGTCAGGGAATTTTGAATAATGCTCACAGAAAAAAACAAAAAGTCAGATATTTGATACATAAATGCATGTGTTTATTAAAGCTGAAGACGGAGCAGTGAAAATACCCATCATACCTGTTGACAGAAAGAGGAAAGCAAATAAATTTTGGGAATAAAAGCATGCTAAGTTTCTTCAAGTTCTGTGCCACCTGCTGTTCACACATAGGCAAGTATTAATTGTCTCAAATATTAGTGATGTTTAATGAATATCAGCCCCATGAAGAATGCTGCAGACTCTCTTCTGGAACAGCAGGATCAATTCATGCTAGCCACAGCTTATGTACTTGACACTGAAGGCGCAAAGTTTGTCAAAATCAGGACAGATTTGTGTTGCAGTTGAGTAATTTCCCAGTTTCAGCATTTGAAAGGAAGATGACAACGGCTAAAGGGTAAATTTCTAATTCTTCCTATTCATGTTGGGCCTCTGGTGTAGGGAGTACTCCATGAAAAGGGAAGTTAAGAATGTGAAAAAGGACAGGTTGTGAAAAGGGTCTGTCCTATAAAGATGAGAAAGTGAGAGGCACAAGGAGCAAAGAAGTAAACACAATTTGTGCATTGATAGTGATTAGGAAAGAATAACGTAAGGAAGTGAAACTTCAAAACTTATTTATCTAAGAGGAAAAAAGAAATCAACATAACACCAGGAGATGGTATATCACTTTTAAAAATCTTCCTAAAGTTTGGGTTTAAAGAAAATGTATGTGCTTGAGAGAAAAAGGGAGTGGGTGGGGAGAGGATCAAACAATTCAACCTCTGAAGGTGGTAGAACATAAGACTTTGGACCTAGTTACTTTAGTAGAAAAATAAATTAAAATAAAACAAAAATAAACTACAGTTACAAAGAAAAAAATATTTCAGGGGAAAAGAAGGATATGCTAATTACAATTTGAGGATAAATATTTATACTTTGAGTAGCATATACATACTATAAAAGGCTCAGAGACAAATGTTCCAGAAATAAATTCATTAATCAATTAATAAAACAGAACAAGAGAATAAAAAGGTAAAGGGACACAAACTTTTGGCATACAGTTTTTCAGGTTTAAGTAATTGATATTCAATTTGTTAAAAATTTTGTTGGACTGGCTCATGGGAGTTGGATTGTAAATATGTATAATATGTAAATCACTTTTAATGTACTTGAAAGTTTTAAAAAGAGGGATAATAGATATGAAAGTGCTCTACAATGAATACCATTATAGACACTGGAAATGTTGCAAGGGATACCCAAAGAACATTTCCAATTCTTGTCTCATATCTACTTATACGTATTTAATTTCCTGCATAGGATCATTTATAAAATATAAGCTCTTCCTCATTGAATTCATTTTCTTTCAACTAATCTTTCAATTCATTGCCTCTCGGGATTTGTATATAGTGGAGATTCATTTGCCTGCTGTTCTGTATTTATGTTTACTATTGTTGTCATCCGTTTTAGGCCCATAGATTCTAAAAGACAGGAAATAGCCATTTGCATTCCTGGTCTGGAAAAAGTAAATGTTGTATAATAGTGATTGTCAAAGATAAATTTACTAGGTGATATTTAAAAGCAGTTCCATTTTGGAAAATATATTCAATTTAAATTTCTTATATACAGCTTATATGTTCTAATAAAATTTATATTAAAACTGGGTAAGTCTCTTTAATACATAGTCAACTCTCAATTAATAGGCAAATCTTGTTTGCAAATACAGTAAGTTCTCACTTAATGCCGCCAACAGATTCTACCACTTTAAGTGAAACAATGTATAACAAAACCAGTTTTACCATAGGCTAATTGATTTAAACAATATTTAAGTTCCCATGACATCTCATCAACATTATTAAGGACGTTGAACAAAACAATGTTATTCGAGGAACTGCTATACTATTCTTCCAAAAATGTCACTTTCGTCATATTTCAAATGGTTCCTAATCATATACTAAATATGAATCCCCACGTATGGCATTAAAAAATCTCATCCAATATCACCACAGTATAAGCATCAAACTCGTTTTGGTTTTGCTTTGATTCAATTTTGCCAGAACTACTCATCAGAAATTTTCTCCAGTCTGATATACTTCCTCATTTTTTTGCATACTAATGTTTAATATCATGTCTTTACTTCATGTAGAACCTACTTCCTGAAATATCACCTACTGTAATGTTTGTGTCAATGATAATTCAAATTTTCAATAGAATAAGCATCAATGTAAAATACTTATGTTTTTGGAATAAAAAAATTTTTTTATTTTTATTTTAACAATAAAGATCAAGGTGATTTTAAATGTACATTCAGTAACTAAGGTTCAGAGGAAAGATGAGAGAATGGAATATTTTGAAACGGAATCTGAGAATAAACCATTCACCAAGATTTGTTCCTTGAACTTCTTAAGAATGTCTCTTTTCCCCCAGTTTCTCTAGATATCCACTCCCACTCTCTTAGTTTAGACTATCATCATCTTTTGCCAGGAGTTAAAAGGCAAAATTTATAAGGCAAGGATTCATAAGAACTCCTTGCTATATAATTTTCCAATTTTACTATTGTATTTTCTGCAACCCATTTTCTATGTTTTCAAGCAGAACAATATTTCTAAAATATAATCTAATCATGTGACCCCCCTATGTTAGAAACACTTCAATGTCTCCAGATTATGTTTACAATAAATTCTGATTTCCCACCAGGGCACCCAAAGTCCTTCATCCCAGGCACTACTCTGTTTCTTCTGTAAACTTTATGCCCCAAACTCTTGAATCCAATGTCAGGTGCACAAGTGAACCATGTTTCCTATCATCTCCAGGTCTATTTTATTTAGAAAGGACATTTGTTAGGACTAAAGTATTATGTAATGCTGATAAATTTCATTTTGTTTTTTAAGTATTTTATGACTTTAAAATAACTTTGAAAAGGCCTGGTAGTTAATTAGTAGCATATGTAATAGCACTTTAAACATTTTATTGAATTAATCAATTAATTAATGTAACCTTATTCAATCAGTTGTTTGTATAGACAATAGTTTTGCATTAAACCTGAACACTTCCCCTGGTCATTTGGTTTACTATCCATTTTGTCCTTCTCCTCCTCCTTCTTTTAATTGTGGTAAGAACACACCATAAGATTTATCATCTTAAACTTTTTTGTATTCTTCTGTTTTTCTTTTTTTTCTAGTTTTATTAAGATATAATTGACATATCACTGAATGAGTTTTAAGTGTACAGCATAAAGATTTGACTTACATATATTGCAAAACGATTAGCACAATAAGTTTAGTTAACATTCAACATTTTATATAGATACAATTTACTCACTAGTTCTGTGACTTTAGGCAAAGCACTCACTAGGCCTCAATCCGTTTATTCCTGAAGTAAGATACTACCAGATGAGATAGATTCCACCCCAAATGAGACTATGTAAACAGTAAATTTCCATCAGTATTTATTGTTATTAGAAAGGTATACATCACAAGACTCTGTGATTAATCAGAATCTCTCTTTTCCTGGCCATACGTACTATGTTTCCCCGAAAATAAGACCTAGCTGGACAATCAGCTCCAATGCATCTTTTGGAGCAAAAACCAATAAAATATAAGACCCAGTATTATATAATGTTATATTATATTATATTATATTATATTATATTATATTATATTATATTATATTATATTATATTATACCGTGTCTTATTTTACTATAAGACCGGCTCTTATATTAATTTTTGCTCTGAAAAATGCATTAGAGCTGATTGTCCGGCTAGGTGGTATTTTTGGGAAAACACAGTAGAAATGTAAGTAAAAAGTAACTCGGCTAAGGTCAATCTTAACTTTAGATCAAGTTTATGTACTAATGGATTCAGACAAGCTTCACTCAATATCTATCTACAAGATATGAGAACTTGGGGCACAAATGTTCTTAAACACCTACTGTGTTTCCCCAAAAATAAGACCTGGCCAGACAATCAGCTCTAATGCATCTTTTGGAGCAAAAATTAATATAAAACCCGGTCTTATATAAGACTAGGTATTTATTATATTATATTATATTATATTATATTATATTATATTATATTATATTATATTATGTTAACCCAGTTTTGTATAAGACCTTGTCTTATATTATAGTGAGACCGGGTCTTGTATTAATTTTTGCTCCAAAAGATGCATTAGAGCTAATTGTCTGGCTAGGTATTATTATCTGGGAAGCACGGTACTTACAGTCACTTTGGAAAAGAATTGTACATAAATAAATTTGAAAGGAAAACTGAAAAAATAAATGGAGAAAATAATTTTTCCCCTTGTAATGAGAACTCTTGGAATTTACTCTTTTAATAACATATTATATATATATTAATATATATCAATATATATATTATATTAATATATATAATATATATTAATATATATTGATATATATTAATATATAATATATATGGTGTGATCAAAAAATACAGTGAATGCTGCTGCCAAATTCCATCCAGTGGAAAGGCAGGGATCTTCAATATGGGAAGTGGTGCATGGAACCTTAAGAAGAGTGTGTGACAAGTTTCAATTTGTTTGGTACAGTCATTTAGGTTTGAGCTACAGTTGAGAGGTGTGTTTTAAAGTGTGCCATAAATCATCCTCCATCATGAAAATGCTCTGTGTCACATATTGCTTCTGGTTCAGCAACATCTGTCAAGTAAAAATATTAGGGTGTGTCCTCATCCACTTTATTCACCAGAACTGGCACCATGCGACTTCTGGCTCTACCCCAAAGTCAAGATGATTCAGGACATCCAAGCAGCCATGACAGCGCAACTAAAGACACTCAGGAAAGAGGACTTCCAGAACTGCTTCCGAAAGTGGCAAGAACTATGGGATAAGTGTGTTCAAAGTGATGGGGAATATTTTGAGGATGATTAATGGCAATGAATCTTTTATTATAATAATTTTTTTAAACATTCACCACATTGTTTGATCACACGTCATATATATATATATGCAATGTACTATAGTTGTGCTTTTAATCATGTAAATTAAATTTCTAGTACTTATTTATTTAACCAATTTTAAGTGTACAGTACAGTATTGTTAACTATACGCACAGAGTTGTATAGCAGATTTCTAGAATTTATTTCACTTTACATAATTGAAATTTTATACCCATTAAATGTCATCTTCCCATTTCTCCTCAACCCCATTCACTGGCAAACACCATTCTAATTTCTGTTTCTATGAGTTTGACTATTTTAAATACCTCATATAAGTAGGATAATACAGCATTTATTTTTCTGTGACTGACTTATTTCACTTATCATAATGTCCTCAAGGTTCATCCATGGTGTCATATATTACAGAATTTCCTTCTTTTTAAAGACTAAATAACATTTGACCTTTCATATATACCACATTTTCTTTATCCATTCGCTGATAGACATTTAGTTTTTTTCACATCTTGATTATTGTGGCAGGTATTTCTTTAAGACCTTGAGCTCAATTCTTTTGGAATATATATATATATATAGATATAGATATAGATATAGATATAGATATAGATATAGATATAGATATAGATATAGATATAGATACATATATACACATATATATACTATATATTACTATATATAGTAATATATACTATATATACTATATGTTCTATATACTATATACACTATAGATAATATATACTATATGTAATATAATATATATGTGTATCTATGTATATATATATATATTTAATCCATTTTGAGTTGATATTTTTGTATGCTGTAAAATATGGGTCCAATTTCATCCTTTTGTATGTGGATATTCAGTTTTCTCAACACAATTTGTTGAACAGACAATCTTTATCCCATTGTACATTTTTGGCTCTGTTGTCAAAGATCAGTTGACTGTATATGTGTGACTTTATTTCTAGACTTTCTATCTTGTTCCTTTGGTCTATATGTTTATTGTTACCAGTACCAAACTTAGGCATATTCTTTTTTTTTTTATTCTGTTTTTGTATCATTAGACCTCCATGAGAGTAATTTCTTAAGGTTTAGTTAAATTTTTGCTTTATCCAGAATCTGCACCAAGCTAGCCCCTTTAAAATTAAATCTCAGAGCAGCAGAGTTACCTAATGTTTGACTAATGTTATTTGTCTAGTTGGTGATAAAGCTGGAATAAGAATCCTGGTCATGTGAGATCTTGCCCAGTGTTCTTACACCACATGACCAACCACTTTTACATACGACAATAAAAAACTTACCGTGGTTGTGGCATATTGCAAATCTTTCCATTTTCCTGGACCTCATTTCATAATTAGAGGCTAAAAATAAAAACAACAGATGGGAGAGAAAATGAAGACAGCTTACTTCAGCAGCATTCCTTGGACAGCTGGACGAGCAGATTGTGAGAACTGGAAAACAGATCAAATTGCCAATGATGAAGTCACCAATCAGTCATAATCAATTGACTGTCAAACCTAAACCTTGTTCATATTTCTCATAGACCTCAGTGTCTTTCTTATTTTTGTGAACGAAATACACAAAAGGCAAAATTTGAATAAATCATACTGCAAGTCAAAAATTTAGAAATGCTCCTTTACCTCAACATTTCCCTGTCTTCAGTCCGTTCTCTGTACAATTCATAACATTCTTGCCTAATATAAAAAATCAAATATTTATAGTTTGAAGAAAACTGAGCTCTTGTTTACTATTAGTTTATAGAGTATAAATAAATTCTAGATATCCTATTCTAGTGTAAGTTGTGATTCACACATTATTGAAATAAAGGGGGAAATTAAATTTATTTATCTAAAGAAGACTACTACAAATTTCCAGAATGTATAACAGGTAATTGCCTTATCCTAAGACATTTCTTATTCCATTTAACTATGCTTAATAAATATGTTCAATCATTTATTTAGCAAATATTTATAAAATGCTTCCTAGGCACATTAGGGAAGGGACTGTTCTTTATTCACAAATCCAAAGCAAACCAAACAAAGAAAAAACCTGAAAGATCCAAAGTAATTTATAATAGGTTTAGATGAATTGCTAAACCCATATCAGATTCCTGTTGTTAAACTAAGTATGACCAAATGGCCATGGACATGTAAGAACATAGCAAATGTCCAAGTAAAGTTGATTAAAATGACAAGAATGTGAGATCCATGAAGCACAATACCTGAGAAGTATGGGAGCAAGGAGGGCAAAAAAACAATAGATGTCCACATGGTGTGTTCAAGAAAGTTTATTCATGAGATAGGACTAGGAAACAATGGAATAAATCTGTCCCCTGTACTGGATTTTAAGAATGACAAGAAAAGTAATAATGAAAATATTAGCTACCATATATTATTTAGTTATGTAGTTCCTTTAAATTTCACAACAACTTCATGAGTTTGTTTACTCCCCAGTTTTACAGATGAAGAAATCTATATTTTTGGTGGTCAAGCGACATGCCCAAATTGTAAAGCTAATAAATCGCAGAATTCAGAGTATATAAAAGTGTTTTCATTTAATCTATATTACTTCCTGTTTGTAGATCTATGGCCATACTGTGAAATTGCTGCAGAACCAGGTTAAGTCATTGGTGGGTGTATACAGACGGAACAGATAGGTACTGGAGCAGGTTAATCAATGATAAAATGGGACAAAGATGAAAGATGGGAACCAGAAGGGAAAGCTTAAGCAGGCTTATTTCTAAATTATTATTATTTATTTATAATAATATAAAATAGAACAGGAAAAGTTGAATAGAAAAGTGGTTGGATTCTCAAACAAATAAATAAAATTAATCCTCGCTTCCTTGTATCATCTTTAATATGTTAGCAATGCTACTGGGTTTGTTTTTCAACAACTTACCATCCCTGAACTGCCCTTTGCTTCTCCCCTTAGCAATAATTTCTTTATTAGAATTCTCTATAATATGAAGACCATGAGAAATTATTTGCACAGAATATATCATATTTAACACCAGCAACTTTATTCTTATTCAGAGTACTGAAAATTACCCATAATTCTATTTGCTTTTAAAGAGAGATCTAGATAATACACAAAAAATAAAAGCTTTCCCCTAAATAATGAAATGTTTTTATATAGTTATCTGATTTAGTTGTCTAACCACTTTGAAAAGAAATTCTTCTGCAATGCACACAAAATAGATGCCCCCAAAGTGGCTAATGAACAAGTCAATGGTTGAATAAATGTATTTTTAAAAGCAAACATTAACTTTGTTATTCTCTCACAGCACAATAAAGATTAATCAAAGTCTTTATATTGCAAAACAATTATTGCTCATTATAAAAACTGTCTTATTTTACTGCAAGATAAATATGAGCCAATAAGGAATTATGGTTGTGAAAAAAGAAAGAAAAAGAGCTATTGCAAACTTATGATTAATTAATGGAGGCATAATATAACCTAGCAGAGGGGGAGATAATTCCATTTTTCCTATACCAATTAGACAATATGTAGAGGGGTATGCAATATATAGGCTAAAACTTGATTATTATAAGAATTTTCTAGATAGTGAAAAAAACATCAGAAAAAAATGAAAAAGCGGAAAACATGCTATTGAAATTATATTACAAAAAATAACAAGTGATATTTTCAACAGACACCTTACCCAAAATCTACCCATCTGAGTCTCACTCCAGGGTAAGGACAAGGGTTAAGAATAAAGTAAATCTTAGGGATATACTCATATGAAGCACATTTTACAAATAATTATAAAAAAATACTATCTATATTTTTTCAAGTGGAGAAATCAAAGCATCAATGCTTTGCATTTAGAACAGTATCTTGGTATATAACTGCTTCTTTTTAGAAGGGACTTTGTAAAAGTTGGAGTACTGAAAATTGAAATAATCATGGCAATGTGGGTCTTAAGAATCTTTTCAAATAAGGGTATTTTTGAAGAATTCCAGGTCCTATTGTGAGGAGAGGAAATGAAAGGTGGAAACATTCTAGTTTCTGCTTGTTTTAATTATGAAATGGAAAAGATCCTAATAGTCCGTGCTATCAATTTCTAGAAAGCATAAATAACTATTACTTTTAACATTGATGTCCCTCACCAAATTCATTTTAAATATTAGCTCAATAATCACTGGATAGATGGATTAAAGTACATGTTTAGAGTAATTAGATTGTAAGTGAAAACTGAGCTTCTGAAGAACTCTCTACCTGTAAAGGGTAGAAAATTCACTTTGTGAACAAATTACAGCTAATCTGTAAAAATTTTTAAAGTTGGTCCTCCACTACATGTTGATGGGTAAGTAATTGTGGTCATTTAATTCTAGATAGAATTACAACTATACCTACAATTAATTTGCAGGTAGCAGAGTTGTGTAGTTTTGTTTCAGAAGAAAAAAAAAGTCTGCTGCTGAAATTTACTTAGAGGATTAAAGTTATAAAACTTCATGAAGTCCAAAGTAGCTTCATAATACGTGAAAAAGATGTCATCAGAGTTTTCCTAAATGTTGAGTCTTATTCATTTATTAGTCAACACAATTCTTATAAGCCTACCATATGCTGAGCTCTGTTCACATAAGATATAATAAAAGGAAAAATTCTGTCCTCCAGGTACTCACATTTAATTTCAAAGCACTTATATAAGTAAATAATTATAGGAAACTGATACTTGCTAGATTAAAATTTGACGTGGAGGTATAACCTATGAAGGACGTACCAAATTTTGCTAGAATAGGTCAACAGAAGCTCCTCAGAGGAGACAACATTTCAACTAAGTCCTTGAACACAGGAGTTGGTGTTCACCAGATGGACGATTGGAGAATGAGAAGTTCAGCCAAGAGCGGGGGGTTAGGAGTAATTGTTCTCTCATTGTGGTGGAAATAGCATGACTCCTGGCAATTGATAACAAATTTGGCTTCTCTAGACCATAAGGCAAATGAAGGAGAGAACAAGACTGTGCTAACGTAGATAGGAGCTAAATTGAACAGATTGTTGGAAGGCTTTGGATGTCATGCTCAGGAGTTTTACTTTATGCTGGTACAATAAAGAGGCAATCAATGATTTTGTTTATGAGAATAACATGGTTAGATGTCAGTTGCAGAAAGACCACACAACACATGTGTAGTGAGCAGATCATATAGGATAAGACTGAATGCAAATAACTTTGTTAGAAAGCTCTTACAACTGTCCAGATGAGGAATGGTGAAGGCTGAATCAAGGCAGGGTAGATAATAGTATTAATTTTAATTATTGTTATTGTTCTTAATAGAAAGAGAAGTTAAGGGAGAATTTCTGCACTGTTATCCTTCTAAATAGGGAAACTGTGGCCCTTGCACTGAAGAATAATTATGATCCAGTATTTTATTTTAATTGTAACCATGTGAAAGCTAAGTTCTTCTACCATATCTGTTGGCTAAATATGTGATAACGGGACACACATATATCTCTAGTTTACAAAAGAACAAGCAGCATCAGGAGTTCAACTTTTTTAAAGGTTATATGCTCAATGCTCTTATAATGGGGGAGAGGGGACCTAATTATATTAAACAAAATAAGTAGAGCTCCTTTCCTCAGAGATCAGTCAGTACACTGGGACAAGGTAATAACATCTCTTTGCTCCTTCTCACCTTTTTTCTCACTAGGTTGGGTTCCTTTGTTTTTGCCAATTCCAGGTGTTCATTCCATGCATTTTAGTGTTGTTCTTTTTTCTTAAAATGTATCCAATGTTTCTGAACTTCCTTCTTTAAAGTTTTTGTAACTCTTAATCTTTTCCATCCAACCACCAAATATTTTACATTTCATAATTACCTGTAATTCAGACTGTTTCTGATTTTATAGAGCACAATACGTGTTCTTACCTAAAAATATGTTTACTTGGCTCAGTCAACTCGTATTTGCACTGCTCCTATTCCTGGTATAATATCATTTTTAATGTTTAGCATTTACAGCCTGTGGATAAAACTTATCAGGGAAAGAAGAGTCTCTGAATTTTTCACCTGTTTCTACTTTAAAATTGCTATCAATGAAATTAAGTCCTATTAGATTCAGTGCTACCTAATTACCCATTTTTTCATTTTATAATTTTATTACATGTCATTATATTCATGGAGATTCAAGATATTCTAATTATAATAGAACATGTAGAAATGCCTATTTTTATATCCAGTGAGCTAAGAATTATAAAAGTATATCAATGCTTATTTCTTAACACTCTTTATTGTGAAACAGTACATTCTAATGAATGCTTCTAATGAATGCTAATGGTGGTTATTGGGCATTATAAATTATCTTTAAGATTCTATAGAGATGGTTCTTAGATTCCTCTAATATTTACACTTTCTAAGAATTATTTCTTGGCTAAACATTTACTTCTCTAATCAGCTGACTCTATATCAAGTGAGCTGAGAGTTATAAAGTATATCAATGTATATTAGTTAACACACTCTTTATTGTGAAATAATCAGTACCTTCTAATTAATGCCCATGGTGGTTGATTGCCATTACAGATCCTTTTTAAGATTCTATACATATGGTCCACAGATTCCTCTAAAATTTATATTTTCCAAGAATTTGTTCTTCATTAAATACTTCGCTTATCAACTGACTGGACAGCCCCTCAGCATGGAAATGTGATTTCAAGTATATATCATCTTTTCCTTACTTTCTAATGATTTAATACAAATATGGTAATGGATAAGCTACATGGAAATAAACTCAGAGACTACAAGAAAAGACAACATGTTATTTGCTCTTGAAAGACCTGAAATAAAAAAGAAATCAGGTGATATACCAGAATAAATTACACAATGGGAAATAATAGTACAAAATGAAAGAAGTGAAGTGTGCAAATAGAAGAGAGGACAAGGCTAGGAAAACGATCAAATAATGCTTTTTTCATTATTATAGTGAAAAAAAAATTTTGGAAAACTGTTTCTTCTTTAGAAAAGCATTCGAAAATATTTAAATACTAGTATTTCATTGGTTAAGTTCAGATATTTACCAAATAAATATCAAAGAAATATATTTTTAAATTTAATAGCTTTATCAATAAATATTTCATCAATATAGTAACCCAAATAACTACCCTCTGTGTACTAACAGATCAAATTAGGAATTTTCATTTTATTTATTTTCCTGGGTATTTAAGTATAGTCTATGTAACTTAAGTTAAAAGCATATAATTTCTTCATTGTTGATGTTCCTTTATTAAAAATTTTGATTTTCATGTAAACTACGTCTTTTCTGAAACATGTATGTTTTCCATTGTTTATTTTTTTAATCTTTGAACCATTTCCACATTGCTTAAATTATTGTATGAGTAGAATACCTGGAAAGACAAGCTGATTCTTAAGCATTTTTTCAAAATATTCTTGTTATTGCCAACATCTATTCTCCAAGGTGAACGTTAGTATCATTTTAGAAAGTTCCTTCCACTAACACCCCACTCCCTAATGCTGTTGGAATTGGAACTGGTCTAGAATTTTTATATTATATATAATTTTGCAATTTCAAAAACTATGAATAAATTGTGGTACAAATGAGTGTTAAACATGTTTTTACAAAATGATTGAAAGTTATTCTTTAACCCCTTTTTACCCCTCATAGTACCAATGTTGCAATGATCATACTTCAAGAGTATATGCAAGAATATTAGTGCATTTTCTTAACCCTGATTTCCCGTGATATTGAACTGATATGAAAACATATTTGTTTCAAATTTTCAATAAATTTGTTTAATTTTATATTTTGAGATAAACATTTTCTATTCTGAAACAGAGTATACTAGAATGTCTCTCAAGTGATAACTACCCAACATGGAATTTTTATTAGTTAGCACAACTTCTAAACTAAGTTGAGAGCCATATATATATATATATATATATATATATATATGTGTATATATATATATATATATATATATATATATATACATACATATATATATATATATATATATATATATATATATATATATATATATATTTTGCTTTAGTACTTCCCAATATGTTACATAGTACATATTTTTATAGAATTGTTGAGGTTTTCTGAATCAATCTTAGCCATGTTTCCTAGCAACAGACTCAATTCTTCTCTAAAAGAACACTTTTGAGGGTAGGTGGGAAGGGAGTTGCTTTTTTTGGTTTGTTGTTTTTAGTTTGTTTGTTTGTTTTTTGGTGTCAATCAAATCCAGGGTGGGCTCTTTGTAGCAATTTTTTAAAAATGTATGTATAGCTGCTTTTTTTTTTTAAAGCATCAGACTGAGGTCTATGTACCTGCTATTTGTTTGATTTTGAAGAAAGGTTTAAGAATAACAGAAGTTCTTCTAAATGAAAGCGTGATTCCCCACAAAACAGTATTATGATATTGATTGTCTGCATTTCCATTTGAAATATATAATCAATAAATTTGTCTTTGTATTTGCAAGTTTGTTAGAAACATCATACCACACATGAGATTTAAACATGAGAGAGACCCTTTTACCCTACACATCCCAATGCTAGCATACCTAATAACAAGTCAAGAAACTCAAACAATTAAGCTTAACATAGTTAAGACCACAAATTTTGGAGTCAAACAGATCTGCCTTTTGGTTATAATTCTGCCATCTGTAAGCCTGTAACTTTGAACTACTTACCTCAAACTTGTAATTCATAATTTTCTTGCCTTTAAGATGTAGTTAACTATAGCATCTACTAAATTCAGTTATTGAAGTATAAATGACAGTTTAAAGCACTTTAAACAATATCTGACAGAGGGAAATTTCACACAAAAAAAATTAAAAATGAGATGAGATAAAGCTGTGTATTTTTTTCTCATAAAGTTAACATTTCAACACGGAAAGCATACATTTCACTATTAAGTATTCTATATCAAAATTCAAGTAACTCCAAGATAATTTAAATAGAAAATGTCCACAGAATGCTGCCTAATTTACCAAAAGTAATGTTTTCTACAACAAAAAGAACAAAAAAACAACAAAACACTCATACCATTAGTTAAATACCTATTTTGCAACTGAAATTTCAATAAACATTTTAAAGGCATATAATACTTGTTCATTCGATTGAAGGAAAAGATAGTGATTTTCTCCATGTCTTAACTTAATTTCTGAGAATGATTATTCTTGTGCTTTGGTGAGTTAAAGGAGCTTTGAAAGTTAAGGCTAGAAGCACAAATATTTAAAACAAAGAAAAAAGTTTCAGGTAATTGCAGACTCTATTAAAGCCTTAATTAAATGGCACTGGGAAAGTGAATTAGCACATCTGAGATTTTAATCAAAATGCTATTTCGACCAATTTATTAATTGACTTGAGGATTAAGCTGTAACTTGCACTGTTAAGATTTATGTTCGTGATCTGAAAACCTACAACTATATCTTATTATTCTTTCTCTGAAACACCCAAATTGAAATGTACATTTAAAAAATGATCTAGTTTTATAGGGATAATTGTAGATCTTGTAATAAGCATTGATCATTTTATGCCTACAATAGCTAAGATGAAAAAAATTATATAGTTTGGAATTCAGCAGACACTTGTTGAGTGATTGAATGCTTATAAATATTTTGATTCAACTAAAGACAAAAGCCACATTCTTGATTTGAAGTATAGTCAGAAAAGAGTTATAGCAGATGGTATGTTGTACAACATAATGCCTATAATTAAAAATATGATATTGAGCACTTCAAAATTTAAGGGAAAGATTTTATATTAAGTTTTCTTACCAGAATAAAAGAAAAAACAGCAAAGGGACATGAAGAAACTTCTGGAAGTGATGGTTATATTTATTACCTTGACTGTGGTTATGGTATCACAGGTGTATTCATATGTTCAAACTAGTCAAATTGTGTACATTAAATGTATAGTTTTTGTTTGTTTGTTTTGGTATAGCAAGCATTCCTCAATAAAGATGTAACAACAAAAGAATGTACTCCTTCCTGCATTCTTGGCAGGAATACAACAAAAAAGAAAATTATTAGATAGTTAGATACAAATAAAATTCATTTTCAAACAACTTAAAGATAATTGTAGTAAACCAAAAGACATTTACAAAATATAATGAACAATTCTATAAATTCCAACCTAAACATTAGGTATAGGGCCTTGTCTTAGTCTTTTTGGGCTACATAGCAAAATACCATAGATTGATTGGCTTAGACACAATAAACATTTCTTTCTCACAGTTCTACAGGTTGGGAAGTCCGAGATCAAGGCATTGGCAGGTTCGGCATCTGTGAAGGCTCCTTCCTACACATTCTTCTTTTTGCTATAACTTCACGTGTCAGAAGGAGTGAAGGATCCTCCTAGGGCCTATTTTATAAGGGCACTAATCCCACTCATAAGAACTCTACTCTCATGATCTTGTCACCTTCCAAAAGTGCCACCTCTAAACACCATCACACTAACAATAAGGGTTCAACATATAAATTTGGGGGGGACACAACTTTCACTCTATAGTAGGCCTATCTTCTCTCGACATTTTCAATCAATAGATTGCCCTTTTGTGTTTTTGGATGGACAATATCAGTGGTGGAAAAAAACAACTGCACATAGTCTTCTATCTAGAAATGTATTATAATAAAGTTATTACCTGCTTCAAAGTGAGATGGATTTCCTTCTGCTGTAAATAGATTAGGTGTTACTTTGCTCGAATTCCCTTCTAAATCTCCTTTCTCCCAGATGATTTTAAACACCAGCTTATGTTCTTATCTCACTAGATAAACAGGAAAATAATTACTCCTTTACCTTAAATATAGTTTTTTGAATTTATGATGTGCTTGAAAGTCTTTGGAAAATACAAGCAAAAGACAATTATGAATTTTCTTGAGTCTCATTTCTCTCTGACTTAGCAACATGCATAGCACCAGCCCAGAAGTCTCTAGTTGTTAGTGAGATTAACCAGTTTGGGCTTGTAACTAAGAACAGATTTATTTTTCTTTTCTTTGTTTTTCTTTTCAGGGTGAATAAACATAATGGTGCTGACATAGATGAGTGTATTAATCATGCTTTTTAATATTTGTATTTCTGAATCTTTGACATCTGGAGGCTTGCTGATCCCGGAGAGACTACTTCTCCTAGGGCTAGCTAGCCAATTCCTAGAGAGAGTAGTAACATACTAACCTAAAAGATCACTTTTCATGTACTCGCACAACCAACCAATCCAGAGCCCATACTCCACCTACCTCCTTCAGCAGACTTTCAGTGTCCTTATACTCAGGGCCTCTATTCACCTGCCCCTAATTAATTACCCAGTGTCACGTACCAGACAACTAGAGAGAGCAGATACACCTCAGACCACGCTGAAATTAAACAAACTAGCCAATCTTAAGCCCGTTAACCCTGCCTTGTCCACTCCTTCCCATGGAAACCATAATAAAGGTTCCTGCCCATGCTTTCCTCCAGCTCTCTGCCGTCTCCTTACTGACCTTGGTATTTCTCCATGTGGCCCCTATATGGTGTCACATTCCACCTCATCTTGGAAACTGTGAGGGAAAAAACTGTCTCTTCCGTGGCAACCTTCTCCAGATCTATTGGCCACACCACACCTGACTAATAATAAAATCTGAATTTTAAAACAATGCGTACAAAACACTTGGACTACTAAGAAAACAGTTATATCTTCCCCTTTCTAGGCCTGGCGTGACTTTCTAGCCACATGTAATAGTAAAGTAAAAAATGTATTGAATAGTTTCATGCTTCTTACCAATCCATCAAACAGCTAGAACTCCTGCTACTAGTAGGGTTAGCTGATGTACGCATCAACAATACAGGTTGCACCCGGCTAGAAGTGGCATGATGAAAATATGACCTCAAAAGAACACAATAAACAACAATTTTCAGGGTCTTTCCTTAAGAATTAAAGATTCTTTCGCTTTCACCCATAAGGAAAAACGGTTGAGGTACACAGGACAAGTGAGTACTTGTTTATATATAAGGATGCTTTAATTCAACATTGTTACTATAAAAATAATAGGACAGGCATCCAATCTGCCACAATTATTTGACATTAAAGTAAACCTATTATGTTTCAATTTCACTTTTCTATTCTAAAAATTACCCTCTTTCCCTATCCAAGTCCACAACCTTTCTATTTTTAAAGCTGTATTTGAGCCAAGCATATTTAGGTGCAGATTTTTAACAGAATGCAGAAGCAAAAATGATTTTCTCACCCCTCAATATGCTCTCACACAGACCAGCATGACAAAATAGATAATAGAACTTAATATAATAGACATCATGGGTTAAACTATTCTATTTATTATCTTTTCAATAGGTTTAAGTTTAAGATTTGATTGACAATGGGCAGTTGCTGGCATTAATGGATATAAAAAAGCACCTATGAATTATTGTAGGTACTTTTATAGCCACTGTTTCTTTTTATCATTATTAACTACACTCTGCATGGCCATCTGTTTCTACAGTTAGTTAAATAAAGAAAACTGCATGTGGTTGAGTAGATCAATATTATTGACTTATTAAATATGATTGATGTGTCCATAATGAGTTCATAAATGTTTTAAGACTAATGTATTATGAAAATAATTTTCCAACAGTATTTTGACTAAAGAGCACAATAATCTCAACCAACCACTTATTGATAGTGATCTAAAAAATGCACCTCACTTTGACTGTCTTAGTCTTAATGATTAATCCATTTTTTTTAACTGTTCTAATTCACCATCCTCAATTTCTCTTGTTCTAATAATCCCTTTTCTATAAGGAGGTCACACTGTCTTCATGTTCCTTTGAACTGCTGCAAGAGCTTCCTTACTAGTCACTCTCCCTGTATTCTCATCCCCTAAAAATCATCCTACAGAGTGCTGCCAGAGAAACAGGGCTACCACATAGTGAGGAGCAAATTTTCCACTACTAGAAATTTTTCAGGGATTCCTATTAATTAAAGAACATTGTAGCCACTTCCTAACATGGCACAAAGGGCCCTTGAAAATCCAGTGTTTGCACACATTTTATATAATATGGTTCAATTCTAGACTGTTGCAAAAATGCCAAAATTGCATGCTCACTTACGTCTTTTGCACATATTATGTTTTCTTCTTCAAATGCTTTTTAATTAATTGATTATTGACTCATAACATTCCCATGACATATTTCATGACTTCTTCGGCACATGTAAGCATTCTGGATAGTTCCATTGCTCCCTGAGCATACTAAATTGTAGGTATTACGGTCATTTTTTCTTATAGTTGCATGCATGTTTGAGTCTCTAGTAGGTTACAATCTGTTTGAGTATAGGGAATATAAATTTTCATATATATTTGTGTCAGATACAGCTCTATGCATATAATGTGTTCTTAATTCACACAGCCATCCATTTCAAATAGTTGAATGAACGAATGGATATGGAGCCCCTGAGAATCATAGTAGATGGACAATGTTGGATAAAATTTTCTCTTTTTAAGTCAGATAAACTACTATCTAGATAAATGTTAAGATACCACATTCCCTTAATTTATGAGTTCCTTAAAGGCAGAAACAATGTGTTAGCAGTCAACTTCCTCAAAGCACCACCAGAAAATACTCCCAATTGTTTAAGTAAAACTGTGTTGATCAGATTTAATGCAGTAAGGAAGAACACCATGTTGACTGAATCTGTAGTCTCTCAGAAGGGAGGTCATGGAAGGATATTTATAGGGTTTTAGGTCCTGAGCTGGCTGGTTGATTTAGGTTTGTCTTACAAGGTGTGGAACTAATTAGAATTGGGCAAACTTTATGGCCCAATTGGTAGCACAAAGAAATGAGGATCTGGAAGCCCTTCTTGACAAGGAAGCCTTTGTAAGTCATGTTTTCAGTTGTTTTACAGTCTTACCCTCCAGAAACAAGTATTGTAGAGAAAACACTAAGCTATTTTTACTTAGTCACGGTGTTACTTCACATACATATAGGAATGTATGCTCAGCCCTAATATTGTTTAAACTGAGGATAAAAATGACATTGATTTGATTCTCATCTTCCTCATATGAGTTGTATCCCTAATATCTATCACAGTAACTGGTACATGGAAAGATTTAAATATTTTACAGTCTTTAACTTGTTCTAACTTGAAGAGTGTAAGGCATGGGAATTTTCCCCAAATCACAAATTTCTTTTTATGAAGGCAGAGTTGGCATAAAGCAAATGTTCTAAGTAAAAGGCCATTGTCTATAAAACCCATCAATTTACCTGTTTAGTTCCCCTTCATGCCTATTACATTTTCCGCTATCATCTTTCCCATTTATCTTTCTCCCAACTATGCACTGCACCTGCCATCTCACCTGTCATTTCCGTGAGTATTCTACTTTATAATGAGGTCAGTCTCCACTTTAGTTTTAAAATTTCAATAAGATTTAAAATGATATGCTTTCATTGTAAAAAAAATTCCAGAAATTTAGAAAAGTATAATATGAAGTTGTCAGAAATATGCTTTTGACTGTTTACCTAAAATGTACATCTTCCTAAATTTTGTTTTATACACATACACATACACATACCGTATGAAATATCCTCATGTCAGCCATCATAAGAAATCTTAAAGATTTTGCAATGTTCATCTTGATTACTTAACCATCATATTGTGCATTGCATTTTGAAATATGAAAACAGAATCCAATTAAATCCAACAAAGAAATACTGTGGATTATCCATGTGAAGGACAATTTCTTATATCTCAGGGAGTTAACATATATAAAATATTCCTTTCTTTCAAAAGTTAATGAAACATGCAAGACAGTACCATCTAGCAGAAAAGACATCTACTTATTTAATTAAAAGAAATGTGAAAGAGAATGAAACACATACTAAATTGATGTAAGATACATATTGTAAGAACTTAGAGGAGGCTCTTCTGAAGGAGGTCTACTTCAGATTACAATTTTGACACCCTTCATAATTTAAACCTCACTTTTCCTTTATCTTTTCTTATCCATTGTCTTGCATATACACACAAATACATAGAAAATATTTTTTTGGGGGGAATGTACTTTAAAACTCTTATATGCTACTTTTTGCCTTTGCATAACATTAACTTTTAAAAATATATTTGGAGATGTCTATAGATAGAATGTAAAGACAGGACTGAATTGTCTTCTCATGCTGTACATGTTATTTCTATTCTGAATGTCAAATTTTCTCTTGTTTAGTGACACTACATAAGGATGGCTAATTTTTATAACCAGTGAGAGTTTAACTTTTACCTCAAATATTTATTATTTTAATACCTTATAAAAATCATTTAATTTTTTCATGTGTTATTTTTATTTTCTATAAAAAGGGAGTGTTACTATTCTCATGGAGTTACTATAAGAACTAAAGAAATAGTATTCTGCATGAAGAAAATGCTGAATGAATGTGATCAATATCATGGTTATAACTGAAGATTGTCATTTGGTAACCAGAAAGCCACAAGTGACTTTTAGAGAGAAATTCAGTGGGGTAATATTGACAAGAGGTAGGTTGTTAGAGTCTATGGAAGACCTTGTGAGAACATGGAGATAATGATTGCGAACCAATGTTTCAGGAAAATTGGTATTTAATGGAAATATATAAGACTGAATAAGTGGAAAGCCAGAGAGAGAAAAAAAAATGGTTAAAAATGGTTATATGCATATTTTAATGTCAATTAAAAACGATTACTAAATTTTTGATGCATTGTTCCATGAAGAGATGCAATCTGTCCCTCCCCTTCAATCTAGGTTGTGAATGCTGCAACCAATAGAAGACAGTGGAAGCGACAGTCTGTGACACTTAAGGCTAGGTAATAAAAAGTCATGCAATCTCTTCCTGGGTCTCTTGGACTGTCATTCTCTAGACATCTGTTCTTCGATCCCAGCCACTATATTATGAGAAGCCCAAGTCCATGTGGTGATGACAAGTGTAGATATCCCAGTCAAAATTTCAGCTGAGACCAGGGTTTGGGTTATGCCAGGCACCAGTCATGGGAAGAAGAAAACCTCCCAAATGATTTTAGCCTCCAGAGTTTTAGGTTACCCTCGGGTATCAGGAATTCTTTGCTAAGGTCCCAGACTCAAGAAGAGACAAGTCATGGCTGTTCCCTGTTTGCATTCCTGACTCATTGGGGTGGCACTATTTAATAAAGGGCAATAGATAACTAGAAGAAAATCCTTATTAAATCTTGAAGAAAATTTGAACTTGTTTATAAGTCAAGAAGAAAAAAAAGTACAAGGAAAAATAGTAATAGACAAGGAAAGAAAGACAGCAAAGTTCTAGAGTCTATCCAAATGGTAGGGAAAACTAGAAAGGAAAAAAAATTTGGCAGTCAGACCTCTTGGGCTCTATACATGGCTGTCAAAGGAAATCAGGACAAATTGTGAACGGCAAGAGTAAAAAAAATATATATATACAACAGCAAGTACTCATTGACTGCATAGTATGTTCCACCTACAAATCACAACACACACACACACACACACACACACACACACACACACATGTATTTCAATTTTTGTCAACCATCTTAGTATTCTTTATTATTATGTTCTAACACTTCCTTGACAATCCTTTGTACATTTGGAAAATCTTTTCAAAAAAAAGCTTTTCTAATATCTTACAATTGCTATTCAACACATTGTTGCATTTGGTTTTATTTTTTTAATTACAGTTAATGATGCATGATTCATCATCCACTCATAGCTCCTTCCTCAAAGACAAACTTAAATCTGACTGCTGGTGGTTTAAAAAGAATATTTGAAAAATGTGGCAAAAACTTGCAGTCAACCATCTGTTTGAAGAACTGTTTCTTCTCATAGAAAACATAAAGCTTATCAACAATTGAGACTCTTGATTTCTTACCGTGGGAGATGTGTCCAGCAGTATGCATCCATGCACTCTTCTAAGGCAATCTCAAAGTCTGTGAATAAAGCATGGTTGACAGAATACATTAAATTATCTTCTAAACATCAAATTAAACTCATTTTCTACTTTCTGTTATATGTGTTTCAATAAAACCATGACTGTGGACATGTTTGTCTATCTAATAATACAAATGAACAATTAAATCCTCTAAGTATTTGTTTCCATGTTGTCTTCTTACAATGGATGGTAACTTCACCATTGCAATGAATACCTCTAGGTACTAGGACAAAACAACGCTTTCTCTAAAAAGTAAGTTTGCCCAATATGTCTATATTTTTCTCATTTCTGACATCCTCACTATACAGAGAGACCACTGTTTTCTTTTACTTGAATTTTTAAGTATAAACGTTATTTGAGGATCTTTCCTTAGACTTCTCTCTTTAAAATTGTTCTTCAGAAAATCTCTATTCTTTCTCACCATTTTGATCATTGTTATATTTCTACTAAGGCTGAAAAGGTTAATATAGTACTCCCAAACTTATATCCAGCAGTCTGTATACCAGTGTGGCTTAGAGTCATGTTTTGTTTATTCTCCACAGTTACTTAATTTTATTGAGTTAGTTTCCTTATCAATAATTTAAAAAGGAAAACAACCTAAATTTCTGGCTTGTCTTAGAAATGCAGGGTCTGCAGTGGCAAGGGCACCAATATGTTGAAGCTGAGTGGCAGCTACGTCCTTTAGAAAGGCATATTTTTTTCCAATCTGCTACATTCTTCATGACTTTGCTTTGAGCATAGTGTGTTACGGCAGTAGTGTCTGTAAACATTTGAATTTCTAAGCCCTCTTTTAATTCACATCTTGAGAGACGGAGATATAAGCCTGCATTTTCAGCTAGCGAACTTCATTCCAAATATCTTGCATTGATCCTGATACATAAAACTTTCCTAGGTTGGTCAGGCAAAAAAAAAAAAAAAAGAAAAAAAATCCTCTTAGATAACAAGGCTGGAAGTTATGTACATTTTTCTTTTCATTTCTTTTTCCTGTCTCATTGGCACTGATTTATAGTGAGGTCCAGTCTTCCAGATTCAGTTACTATAATATATTCCCTCTGCTAGCCCCTCCTTACCTCTTACATAGGAACATTAGATACTCTAAGTGATCTTCCTACACACATTAATCCTATGTATACCTATTTCATTAATCTTTGTAGTATATAACTTTAATCATACCTTGCTCAGAAAACTTGCACCAATTTTCATTTGCCCACAAATTAAAAAGAAATTTCTCAACTTAGCATTCTAGGCCATTCAAAATAGGAACCAATGTATTCTGCTTAGATCATAGCATTTTATAACAGGCATGACCTTAATGACTATCTAGTTTATTCCCTCTATATGCCCCTGACAATACTAGATTTCGAAGTGCTAAGTGACTCATGCATAATTCAGCAGATATTTGGCTGAGCAAAGATCAAAACTTAGCTCTCCAGAATAAGTTGCCAGGACTACTTCCACACTCATCAACCAAAGTACTTGTTCTGGCCAAAAGACTGGTTCCTGGCCTCTATGCTATTCATACTACCATTGTTTGAACTAGTGCTGATAACACTATCTCAAAGGTCACTTCCTCCTTAAAGGTTTTGCTCATCTCTTCCACTTGCTCATAGAGTGAAATATCTCCATATGTTTTAAGTACGTTATAAATTGTGATTATTTTAGGACAATCACCAAATTTTCTGTCACATTTCAGCAGCCTACTTACACCTGATCTGTTTCAAGCACGCTGAAGGAAGGGACCAAATTCTGTAGCGACTGGCATAGTGCCCTTTTTTTTATTAAAGTTTATTGGGGTGACAATTGTTATTGAAGTTACATAGGTTTCAGGTGTACAGTGTCTTGATTCTAACAATCTGAATTGCCATTGAATACGCAGCTGAGCCTCCCTTCTTCCTCTCTACTTTACCCTCCCCTAAGGTTGCCTGTTTTGATCCACTAATTATTAATAGGCATTTCTCCCTTGCCCCAGCATGTTTCTCTTCCAAATGATCCCCAAATATTTCTTTCTTTCACATTTGCAAATACTAGGGGCTATATTTTTGTTTTTGTTTTTCTTTAGCACATAACTGATTTCAGTACAACTTTCCTCCCTTTGGCCTTTTAAAAAAAAATGTAGATCAGACCGATTTGTGTTTTCAGTACCATTAGTGATTTGCAGATATTTATAAAATATTATCACACATCTGAGGGGCTACGACAGATATAAAGTGAGATCAAGAAATGTTCAGCCACATAGCCCTGAATCTCTGAAAGTCTACCAGGGTTGTGTTTATAGAATATCTCTGCTATTCCTCTGACACCTGCTATTACAACATAAGAAATAAGCAATTTAATAGTTACTTAGCTTAATATCTATTACTAACTCATTTTAATTTTATCAAACTCTTCATTCCAGTAATAGCTTCATGCTGTGTTGTGAAATTTAATCAAATATTAATTTGAATTCAGGTTGTAACGTCTACTTATCTCCTCATAATTAAACTCTCACTTCAAAAAGAATTGAAAAATATATGAATGTACTTATGTCTAGAATTGTCTGTCTGCTACTTCTTTGTTTTGCTGAAAAATAAAATAATTAATGCTAAATACAATAATGGTCTGTCATATTTTTAGATATTCAGTTGAAGGTATTTTATATTTTCATTTGAAATAACTGAGATTGATACAATTACTTTTCTTTCAACTTTAACCTATGCTATATTCTTAATATATGTACTTATAAAGCCTATTTGACCACTATACTTAAAATTAAAATTGTCACAGCTACCGATTTACCTAACATTTAAAAATACTTAACTGTGGACATATTTTATATTTTTAAGACATTTAATAATAATAAAATATTTAAATAATTGCCTATTTTCTTCATAGTTTCTGTATCATTTTTGCATTGGCTGCCAATGTGAGGCCTTCTAAAATATACTTTTCTTATATTTGAGGACCCTGATTTCACTCCCTGTCAGCTATCTTATGAGCACATTGAAGACAGAACTAAGTTCTACTAACAATGAGCACAATGTCTTAGAGATAACAGGGGCTCAAGGAATATGTTTGAATTGTTATTGAACCCCAAACCCTGCCGTTCTTTTATTTCAATTTGATCATCCTCTGCAGTTTTCTATTACCACCTTCTACTTTGCATAACAAGAATAAATGTACAATTTTTAATTCTTAGGAATACCTTAATTGCTATGTGTAAGCTAAAGTGATCAAAATCTATTACATCATGGACCTTCAGTATTCTACATGACCTTAAATCAACAGACACCTATAATGTGCTTGCATGTTAGCAGTAACTCTAGGCTTAAGGGATCCAAAAATGAGTAAAACATGGTCCTTATCTTGAAGAGCTCATGATATACTGGGCAAAACAAACAGATACTGGTTATAAGAGTGATAATGTATAGCATGCCATAGCAGCACCGTGGGGGGGTGGGAGGTTGACTACATAGGCTTAAGGAGATAAGAGATTATCACACTGAGAAGACGACATTGAAGGTAAGTTCAGGAAGTTTGAGTAGCCATTCACTTGTACGGCTAAAAAAAGGCAGAGGAAACATTTTAGGCAGAGAGAATATTAGGAAAAAAAGAGCTATAGGAGAGCAAAATAATGAGTCATTTGGCATGACCACAATAGAAGATGGAGTGGAATTGAGGGTTGGAGGAATGACACGCGATAAGAACAGTCCTTTGAAACAAAACTTTTAAATATCATATAGGCAATGAAGATCTAGTGAGCAATTTGAACATAGATAATCATAAGATACAATTTTTGTCCTCCATAGTCATCATAGTACTACTTACATTGGAGAGGAAGACATGATATGTTAGTTACTTAGTTACTAACATGTCATGTTAGTTAGTTAGTTAGTTAGTTAGTTAGTTAGTTTAACTAACATGTTATGCTAGTTAAAAGAATGCTATAATAGTCCATATGGAAGATAAGAATTTGATCCAAAGAAGATTTGTAATGTTTAATTTATTTGTTTTAGATTAAGAATAACAATAAGAAAAATGACATGCATAAAAACATTCAAAAATCAATCAAATTATTTTTACATCCAGAGATTTATCTGATTAGCTATGTATAAAAACTTATTTCCATATAATCATTAATATTCTCAATAGGTAGTATACATCCAATAACCATATGCCAGTGAGTGAAACATAGTCTGAGTGACAAGTAAATGAGTTAAGTGTTGCTATAGGGAATACATTTACCCCTCCCTCCATAGGGAGCTATTTGTTTCCATTCTTTCCAATTATATTAATAGGCACACTTAAGGGCAGTCCGTGTAATCTTGCTGTCTGCCAAATTGTCAGGATGTAATGTCCCACATCTCCCTTTCTCTTTGCAATTATATTAAAAATTAGTAGTGTGACATCTTAATTCTACAAGTTTTATTCTCTGAAATGATCCACTGTTCATGTGCTTCTGTCTAAAGTGACTAAGCTAGAGAAATTCGAGCCCACTTTTGGTCTGAGCCACCATGTTGTCCACAAAATGTAGGCACCCCAAATAGCTGATTTTCTCAGTGTCTATACAGTACTTCCTGTTTAACACCATCATCTATCCAGAGAGCAAATAAAACAAGTAATGATTTTACTTACAGACAATATGACATCAAATAACACATGTAAGAATGTTTCACATTTTAACTAGGTGCATGCGGAATTTTAATAGATTTGAAAATCAATGTTAGATTCTCAATGTTCATTGTGTCATTGAAAGAGAATATACCAAGTTTTTGATTTTCAATATTTAGGTAGCCAATCAACAATAATATTTCCTGCAAAGACAGTGCTGATAGGCATATTTTCTTCCTTAAAGTTGCTTAGAATGTAGTCAATAAACAGTTAAATATGTATCTAAACATTAATTACTAATTATAAATTTAAGATTTTTAAATAATAACTAATTTGATATTAAGAATAATATATATATACACAAAGGGTGCCAAAAAATGTATACACATTTTAAGAAAGGAAAAAACTGTCTTAAAATTTTCATACTAAATATATATCGATAACAAAAGATGAATATTAAGTTATGTGTATACATTTTTTGGCACCCCCAGTACACACACACACACACACACACACACACACACTTATTCCCAGCACTCAGGATACAACTCTGTCTTTATGCAACATAGTAAAATTCTGAACGATTATCCAAGACTTCAAGGCTGCTTGTGGGTCTGGCTAAGACCTATATTAAGATCTCATTACCACCAACTCCTCCCTCTATCCAGTACTGCTTCCTTTCTTTCCCTTATACAAATGTGAATCCTAATAACTTATATTTGATAGATTATCTTGATTAAGATGCAGATGATTCACTTTCAGTTCATGAAAATAATAACATTGCGGGTAAACTGAGTCTAGCATGATAGACAAACTACCATAGAGTGGTAGCTTCAGTTTTTTATCTATTATTTTAAACAACTGAAATCAATTGTAGTCTTAACCATACATATCAAATATGATGGCATGAAGATATAGAGTAGATACTTTATTCATTCATTAAAAAGTTATTCAATATCTATCAAGTTCCAGTGTGTCTACTTGGTGCTAAGATTAAAAGATTAAATAACAAATGGCCTCTTTGTTGAAAGAAACAAACAAAAAAAATGTACGATCCAGAAGAGACAGCTGCTTCACAAGAAACTTCAGTGAGCTGAGTATCATATAATTTAGAGCAGTATCATCTCCAGATCAGCAGTGTCTGCATCACCTGGTTACTTGTTGCCAGTGCAAATTCTCAGGCCCACCCCAGGACAATTGAATCAGGAACTCGAGAGTGGAGCTCAGCAATCTGTATTTGACCAAGAGGTCAAGTGATTCTGAAGCTCACTAATGTTTGGGAACAAATCTTTTTAAAGAGTAACAACAAAGGAAGTTTTGAAAGTAGTAACTTAGTTTCAATTTTTTCTTTATCTGGGCAAAAAACAAATTTGGACTACATCCACCCTATAGCACAGCTGTATATACAGTTTCTTTGCTTAAAGAAAACTGGACAGAAAAAAAAAAATCACTTAATACAAATACCATTCTTTAAAAAGATTTTACAAAAATTCTAATAAATAATAAATACCAAAAAAAAGTCAAAGTAAAACAACAACAAAATCCTCCTTCCTTTGCTGGTATCATCCTAACCCAGTTTTTTTATCATAAGGTTCTCTCCACATTTGTAATACAAGTAGGTATAAAAATACCTCACATGTTACTCTATGCTTCTTACCCTAGGAGCAATCTTTCTAAAACTCTTATCACTATTGAGCTACCTGGCATAATTACATTGACTTTTTACAATGTTAAAGTTCAATAAACATCAATAAACTATCCTGTGCATGCAAAACATGAGTTAGTTATCGTGAGGAGGTATGCCAGGGAAGTCTTTGATCATCAACAAAGGCAACATAGGGCCAAATATGTTAAGGTGTGAAAGGACTAAATAACATGATAGAGCATCACCTATCCCTTTTGCCTTCAGCTTTTGACTGCCCCCCTACACACTTTCATTTCCTTTGTGCTATCTCTCTTCCCTGCCTCAAGAACTTTGACTAGTTTATAAACCACAAGGCCTGCAAAAATAATCCAAGGAAAGTACTGCACTGATGGTTATTGTAACTCCAAGCAAAAGGCATGACCTCCAAACCATGAGTTCCATTTAAAGTCAAATATTGCTTCGACTTTAAAGTGCAGCTACTCAACTGCAGCTACACAAGTGCAGCTACTCAACTGCCCCTTATCCTGTGAACACTCTGACTCTATTTCAGTTAGGAAGTTACTTCATCTTCAGAGGCTCTGCTTCACATCAGCTGAATAAATCCTTTAACCTCTATTTAAGTTTCTTAAATTTCTTTTGAAAACTCAAGGTCAGAGTGTTCAGGACATAGGCACTAAAATTTTCATTGGGGCGTGAGGACAAAAGATAAAGCATAAGACTTCAGCACTAAATTATTTTATGCAATAACATAATTTAATGTGTATTCTTAGAAAAATTCCTTAACTTGGCTTAGGATCAAAATAAATTGTAAAGGCATAACTCTAATATACCTATAGAAGTACGAGGTCTGATAATTAAGTTCGCGAACTCATCCTAGAAAAAGTTCTACGTACCTCATTGCTGAATATCACTATGGTCACCTTGGAAGTACTCCCCTTGGGAAGCTATGCTTTGTCATCAGAGCCTAGTTCACCCTTCAAAACAATTTTGGAACTCTTTTTCTGGAAAGACCATCAGAGCTGTCATCATATTACCCTTGATGTCCTGAATGTCATCAAGATATCTTCCTTTCAAAATTTCCTTTATTTGCGGGTAAAGAAAGAAGTCATTGGTGGCCAAATCAGGTGAGCAGGGAGGGGTTCCAATACAGTTATTTGTTTACTGGCTAACCTCCCTCAGAAACAGTGCTGTATGAGCTGGTGCATTGTTGTGATGCAAGAGCCATGAATTGACGAAAAGTTCAGATTGTCTAACTTATTCATGCAGCCTTTTCAGCACTTCCAAATAGTAAACTTGGTTAACTGTTTGTCCACTTGGTACAAATTCATAATGAATAATCCCTCTGATATCAATAAAGGTTAGCAACATTGTTGCAACAAATTTGGGAACTTAATTATCAGACATTGTATTTGTGGAATTCTGATCCCTAGTTAGAGCAGGAATTCTCTAGTGTTTTATACATGACTTTACAGTAGATATGATGGTAATTGATTCCTCAAAGACATGATGTGGCCTGCTGATAAAACACAGCTCCAACACTTCAAGAAAATGCTTCAATGTTATGGAATAAAGGTTTATCTTTACTGTAGAAAAATGATGTAGCTACTGAGATGATAAATCAGGAAAAGGTTTTTAATGCTTTTAAGTCCAATACTATGGAATATCCTTTTCCAGTAGGCAATGTAATAATTAACTGTGGTTTCCATTTTTGGAACCAAAATACGACAGAGGGTAGATATTTCAGAAAGATTTAGTAAGTTAACTTTAGCATTAAAGTAGGTACATTAGAGATTGTAGAGATATTCATTTTGGTTACAATTATCTTAGAAACAATGTTGGAATATCCAATTTAATATTTCTGTGTGTGTATGTGTGTTCATACATTTGTGCTATGCACTAAACTTACTGTTTATCTTTGGCTCAGTTTAAAGACAGGTTTGAGTCTGTGAATAGGCCATCAAAACAGAATAAATAGTGACACCCCAATATAATTCTAAGGGAAGAGCCAGTAACATGCTGTTTGTAACTATAAATGTGCTGTTTGTACATTTTTTTTCCAGAAAAAGATACATGGAAAGGAGGAAGCAAGGGAAGGAGAAGGAAAGAAGAAAGAAATGAAAGGAAAAATAAATGAAACTTTCCTGGAGAGAGCATTTCAATAAAGGTCTCTTGACCCATCTATGTATTTTGGATGGGCTATATCTTTCATGACTTTTAAAATCCTAATGGTAATGGGACACTGCAAGAACTATAAACTGTAGGCTACCAGAGTTTTATAGATCTGTGATTTATTGTATTTGGCCATTTTTTGATGTCCACACTGAGTTTTAAAATCAGTGAGATTAAATACGTACTCTGCTTCCCACAACACAAAGAACTTAGCAAATGCGGACACATGTAGCACAATTAAGATTCAGCACTTAAGAAGGGTCCATAACCAGTGGCTGTCAGGCATACATTGATTTTAAATTGATTTGAAATTTCTAAAATCCTAAATATCAATGTATTTTTAGAGAATTACACAAGTGAGAAAAAGACCCTCCCAGGACTAACCTGGGCCAAATTGAAAATATTAACTCAGTACAAATGAAGTCTGTGTTCAAACTCAAGCCATGCTAATTTAGAAAATAGGGTTAAAGGAAAATTTGTAAAAGATCGGACATTTATAAATGTTTCCTTGAAAACTGTTGCAAACTTGTTTATCATATGAGTGAAATGATTGCAAGAGTATTTTCAAATTGCCTTAAAATTAATAATTAAAAAAAAACAACCAGGAACAACTCATGCAAAATGAATGAGATGAGACTGTTCTAGCTTGACTCAGAGTTATGCTCTCAGTGTGAAGTACTGCAAAGGACAGCTAAATATATTCAGGTTAGAGAAAAAAATCAGCAGCTAGTATTATTTCTTTGGGGAGTGGGGGAGGTGATAGAGATAGAATGGCCATCTGGGAGCCCAGTCTCTATAAAGGGACATTTATCATTGGAACAGAAGGACTTCAGCTCTGCAATCTGGTTACTATGTTTGTAGAAAAAGCACCACTTAAAAATGTAGACAGCTTTTCTATTTCATGGATATTTTTTTACATAAGAAAAATAACTGGTTAATATGTTATTCTAAAAATTTGTCCTTTGTGTCTTATTTTCACCTATAGGATGGAATTGTTTGGTTAGATGTCAATAGATTACTCTTGGAAGAGAGAAGATGTCAGGGGAGTAAAACATATTACCACAGTACTATTCCTTTTCTTGTCCATATTGCACACACTAAATTACACCTACCTCTTTTTCTCACAGTACCCCACATTGGTTACTTTCCTCTTCTTCCCTTCCCTCCACCATATGGTAATAATATTGCTTGTGAATGCTTTCAATATGTTCCTGCTCATCATCTGAAGTGAAGGATGGTTTGTCTTGCTTCCATTTTACTCAGGAAATATTGGGAATGAAGGTTAACCTAAACAACTAATTTTCACATAAGGAAATGAGGCATGGAAAAATTAAATAAGAAAACATCATGTAGAAAGGCTTCAGTAGATTAAACTGTTAGGGTTTTAATCTAATGGAAAATTAGGCTTAAAAGTCTGTTTTGTTCTACAAATCCATAGTAATCAAGGCAGTGTTGTATTGGTGTAAGTATAGACACGGAGATCAATGGAACAGAGACCAGAAACAGACACACATAAATATTCTCAACTAATTTTTTTAAAGGTCATAGAAAATTCAATAAAGAAAGGAATTGATTTTTAAACAATGGAGCTAAAACAATGGGATGTTCATGTGCAGAAAAATCAAACAAATCTCGGCTGCTTAGGTCACCTTCCTTATCCCCTTCACATAAAAGTTTTGGCGTATGAGGTTCCCAATAACATATCAACCAATTGATACAGATCTGGGACTCCTTGATTATGTATTTCTAGATCTATTCTACATTGATCTGTAAATTTCTTTCTGTCTTACGTAGCTTTAGAGGTCTTGAACAATGATTCTTGGGTCAGACAGAGACCAGGGCCTAAAGTCAATCTTAATATGCCTGCTCTGTTCTGCGTTGACATTAACTGTAAGAGATAATTTGTCCTGTGAGTTTATGATCAGCCACACTAAAGGGAAGGAGAGTGTGGGCAGAGTGTACAGAGGAACATATAATGGGGGACGAACAAGAGTTGTGCTAAGGTCATTAGCTTCAAGTAACACTGCACAAGAATATAAAGGAATCAAAGAGAAAAAGTAAGTTTGAAAGCGTCATAGACTTCACTTGTTTTATTCAAGGGAAATTATAAAGATGCAATATTGTGTCCGCCAATAAAGATTTGATGCTGTAAAACAATTTAAAAGTTTATTCAGGGTCTTAAAGGAATTGAATCTGAGAGATGCAGATTCAGGTAGCAACTCAAACTGTGTTCTGGGTTCTGAAGAGAACAAAGAAAGGTAGGGTTTATTAAGGCATAGCCCCCCCCAAAACTAATTATTTCATGCAAATGAAAGATTGCTGGCTAGGTTAACAAGGATTGGTTAATTCCACATGCAAAGGAGGAGGGTGAGAACTACAAGAAGTAGGTAAAGTCCATATGTGTCCGTATAGCAGTTGTTGTTCCAGAATGTTTATGGCTTGGCCTTGAGCTGAGTTCAGCAGCAGGTTAGCAACTTAATAGCAGCTCTGAGAACTGAGGCATAAGATGTGCATAGGCCACGTTTTCCTAATAGCATCCTGATTCTATTTTAAGCGACTCTCTTAACAACGTTTGTTCCATTTTATTACTTTCCATTATTAGTTGTTATCTAAAATTATTTTTGAAGCTTCCTCATTAAAAAAAAAAAAAAAGGAGATTCACTAGATGTTTGCAATTTTGCTCCTGTTTTAAGACATCTTTCAAATGAACAATTTTATTTATGTTGAAAGTTGCCCAAAGTGGAACTCTTTTTTATCTTCAGAACTTTTAAATTATCTTCGGAAAAATTAGCTGTATCTTGGAAAAATAGAAATTAGAGTTAAAATGTGAATACACTTTTTTTTTATACAAAAAAATAAGCTAGAATCTAACCTGGAGTAAATACTGATTTAAAGTGAGAAAAAGTCATGAAAGGATGACAGTGGTTGATCAAAAGTACACATTGATTGTGCACTTCACGGCTCAGGCTCACTAACAGTTGGCTGTCTGCAATTGCAGAGCCAACAAATCCAGCGTACATAAAAAGACCAAAAAAAAAAAAAAAAAGAAAAGTGGAAAATTATCAAAAATTTTAAATAGAAAATCTAAGCCAAAGTCTGTCTTACAAGGACTGCCTAATGATGCAAGGGAGAACTTTACGTTGAATGAGTATTAGTATTAGTTCCTCAAGATGCGGCAGTCAGTAGATATTTACAGTAGCATTTTGGGGTCTGTGCTAGAATGGTGTAAGCCGAATCTCTCTAGGCATGGAGTTAACTCAGATGGAGAAAATCCGTGACATAACTGTTCAGTATTATAATGCACAGCATCAAGAGTCTTGAAGTGAGCCTTTAAAAGTAGATTGGTGTTTGAAGTGAGTTGTTTGATCTGGTAAACAACATATTACCCTAATAGGAAAGATTTTCCCCGGAAGCAAACTATTTGTCCAGATAAATTGGTTTACAGTAATTTCCTAAAACAAACTGTTAAGCCATGGCAACACAAGTGGCCTGAATTCTCAGTACTAATAGTGAACAAGGGGATCTCAATGCTCTTGCTTAAGGGGGGGGGGGGGGGGAAGCCAAACAAAGGAAAACTATATACTTTGAAGCCCCAGTTCACACTCCAGTTTTTCTACTGTCTGGAGTATCCACCCATCAACAAATTCATTAATATTCTGAGGCCATACATATATACATATATTTTCATATATATAATGTATATTACAGCTTGCATTTTTCCCTCAATATTAATTTAACAATGCATGTAAAGACTCTAAACCAATACCTGGTATATAGAAGTTGTACATTAAAAGCAAGTTCCTTTCTCCTTAACATATCAATAAAGTTAATAGTAAAAAACAATGAAGTCAATAGTAAAAAAAATATTTCAAGTCCTTTCAATGTAGAGGATAACAAAATACATTATTTTTTATGTTCACAAGGCAAGCTTGTTTACATATACATTTGTGGTATGTGTTAAATTGTATTAACTGTTGTCATGTGAGAAAAAATATTAGTTGTAAAAACTTACAATGTTTGGAAAACACATTTATAACAATTTTATTGAGTTAAATCTTATTTTAGATATATATGATACCATTTACATTTTATAAATTTATAGTTTGATGAGTTTCAGAAAATGTATACATTTGTTGCACCAGTACCTTGATTAAATTCAGCTTTGCACATTTTTGATAAAGTATTACATAGGTGATGATACATACTTCCCATTTCATCACATCAAGAGGCAAAGGCAAATAATATGAGCATTATTAGTGAAGATAAAAATGATTATTTAGTTAATATGGTTAATGTGGTATGTATTAAGTTTCTCTTTCTAAAGTAGCTTTTCCCATTATAATAAATAATATCAGTTGATACCTTAAAATCTCATGGATAACCTTTTTCATAACTACCTTTAACTAATAATTCAGCATCCATTGATGTTATTTGCCTGAATCAGTTATTATTTTAAGGTCTTTAAATGAGTGATTTTCTAGTTATACCAGTCTATTTTACTTCCCTTCCTCCCTTCTTTCCTTTCTTTTTCCCATCCTTCCTCCCTTCTTCTCTCCCTCCTGACTTTCTTTGGAAATATAATTATGCATCCATAGATTTTCATTTTCTTTATGCATTTATCTAGTGGAAGGCCCCTCATTATAGAGCTAAATGTGTTACTTTTTGGTATGTTTTTCTTCTAATACTTTTTACTGTATGTGTTAGCAGATACATGATATTACATAAACTATAATATTTATTGCTAATAGTAAAATAGATTTTATATATATATATATATTTGAATATGAAAACATAGCTTTGTTGAGTATAGTCTAATAATTTCTTCTATAAAACATGCTCCATTTTGAATTCCAAAAGTAAAGAATTAAGTGTAAGTTTGCTTCACAGACTTTCCAACTTGATTTTCAGTCATAACAAGTCATAACAAGAGAAGATTTTCCCTGTTTTCTTGTGTTTCTTGTATAGTTTTCTTTTTTCACATTTAGATCTTTGATCCCATTGGCGATTTTGTGGCTGAGTGCCTTGAAGTATGCGTCCCTGTTTATGATTTTTCCAAGTTGTTGTGCAGTTGCCCTAACACTTTTTCTTAGTGTTTTTTCCTTTTATTGATTTGAAATGTGACTTTCTTTATATTACTAAAATTTTATTACATGCTGGAATCTATTTTAGAATTTTTTTGTATTTTCCATTGGTCTGACTATCCATGTATCGTTTCATACTACTTTGATTTTGGAGGATAGATATATATGTACATATGTGTACATATACATCGTCTTAAATATCATCTTAAATTTTACGTGCATTTTTCTAATGGTTAATGATGTTGAACATTTCTCATGTCTGTATTTGTATCAACATATTTTCTATCTTCTTTGGTATAGTGTCTTCCTTACTATTAAATTACAAAGTTATTTGTATATTCTAAATACAAGTCTTTCGATTTGAAAATATTTTTTCAAAAATAACAAAATTAAGAGATTTTTTAGTTGCATTTGAAAAAGAGAGAGACACATGTAAAAATCAAAGTTTTCATTAGATAGGAAAAGTAATTTCAAAGACTGGGACCTCTACATGTATGCCTGTAGTACTTGGAGCTTCCTAGATTATTAAGTTGGAGAGCAATAGTATTTGGAAAAAAAAAAAAGCACCAATTTTCAATAGATGCCGATATAGGATGAAAAAATGCTCAAGAAACACATGTTATTATAATACATTAGTGAAAAAGAGAGTGGTATTTTTTGTTTGTTTTTGATTTTTTAAAGATTTTTATTAAAATACATCTAACATACAATATTATATTAGTTTCATGTGTACACCATAGATATTCAACACTTATACACCTAAAGTAGTGATCACCATGATAAGTCCAGGACATATCTGACACCACAGCACACTATCACAATATGATTGACTATATTCCCTATGTTGTATATTACATCCCCATGACTTATTTGCTTTATACCTAGAAATTTGGAACTCTTATTCCCCTTCACCTTTTTCTCCCCTTTATAATTTTTCAATTAGTGTTGATTTCAATATTATTTTATATTAATTTCAAGTGTACTGCATAGTGGTTAGAAATATATAATTTAAGAAGTGATCCTCCGACTAGTCTAATATCCACCTAGCACTATAAATAGATATTACCATATAATCTACTGTATTCCCTATGCTTTACTTTACATCCCCATGGCTATTTTGTAACTAGCAATTTTTATGTCTTAGGCCCTTCACCTTTTCACCCTGCCCCCAAACCCCACCCGTCTAACACCCCAGTAAATCTAGTACCCATCTGACACCAAACATAGTTATTACAATATTATTGATTATATTCTTTATGATATACTCTACATCCCCATGACTACTTTGTAACAACCAATTTGTACTCCTTAATCCCTTCCTCTTTCTCACCCACACCCCCAACACTCCTATCTAGCAACCATCAAAATGGTCTTTGTATTTGAGTTTGTTTCTGTCTTGTTTGTTTACCTTGTTCTTTAGATTCCACATATAAGTGAAATCACATTGCATCTGTCTTTCTCTGTCTACCATACTCCACTCAGCACAATACCCTCCAGGTCCATCCATGCTGCTGTAGATGACAAGAACCAGTTCTCTTCCATGGCTGAACACTATTCCATTGTATGTATGTACCACGTCCTCTGTATCCATTCATCCATCAACACACCCAGGTTGCCTCCACATCTTGGCCATTGTAAACAAAGCTGCAATGAAATATGGATGCACACATATCCCTGAAGTAGTGTTGTGGGTTTCTTCATGTAAATACCCAGAAGTTGTATGAATGAGTCCCTTCTTTTTCTCTACTTATAGTGTTTGTTTTACAGTCTATTTTGTCTGATACAAGTATTGCTACTCCAAATTTTTGTTTGTTTGTTTGTTTTTGTTCCATTTTCATGAAATATCTTTTTCCATCTCTTTACTTTCAGTCTGTGCATCTGAAGTGTGTCTCTTATATGAAAGGATCCTTTTTTCTCGTCCATTCAGCCATCTACTTTTTGATTGGAACATTTAATCCACTTACATTTAGAGTAATTGTTGATAGATATGTAGTTATTGCCATTTTATTATTCATATTTTTTAATTTTTTTTATTTTTCCTCTTAAAGAAGTCTCTGTAACATTTCTTGTAACACTGGTTTGGTGGTAATGAACTCCTTTAGCTCTTTCTAGTCTGGGAAGCAATTTATCTGTTCTTTGATTCTAAATGATAGCTTTGCTGGGTATATTAATCTTGGTTGTAGTTCCTTACTTTATATAACTTTGAATATTTCCCACCAATTCCTTCTGGCCTGAAACATTTTTTGTTGAAAAATGAGCTGACAGTCTTATAGGAGCTCCCTTGTAGGTAACTGATTTTCTCTTGCTTCTTTTAAGCCTCTTGAATTCTGTGACTACAGTATTAACCTTTGGCATATCAATTATGATGTATTTTGATATGGACCTCTTTGGGTTCATCTTGCTTAGAACTCTCCGAGCTTCCTGGGCTTGTATTTCTATTTCCTTCACCAGGTTAGGGTAGTTTTCTATCATATTTCTTCAAATAGGTTTTCAATTCCTTGCTCTCTCTATTCTCCTTCTGGTACCACTAAGATGCAAATGTTGGTAGACCTTAAATTGTCACAAAGGCCCCATAAGCTATCCTCATTTCTTTGGAATTGTTTTTCTTTTTGCTGTTCCAATGAGGTAATTTCTGCTACCTTATCTTCTAAATTGCTGATTCAATCCTCTGCTTCATCTAATCTACAGTTCATTCCCTCTATTGTGTTTCAGTTATGGTATTCTTCATTTCTGACTGGTTCTTTTTTATGTTTTTTTATTCTGCTTTTATGTATCCTGTCACTTTGTGGAAGTTCTCCCTAAGATCATTGAGTAGCCTTAAAACCACTGGTTTGAACTCTGCATCTGGTAGATTGTTTGTTTCTATTTTGTTTAGTTCTTTTTCGGAGCTTTGTTCTATTTTTTATTTTTTATTTATTTTTATTTTTGAAATGTTTCTTTGTCTCCCTATTGTGGCTGCTTCCTGCTTATCTAAATATTTAGGTAGGGCGGGCTGCTATACCTCCTGGTCTTAGTAGAGTGACCATATGTAGAAAGTATGCTGTGGGTCCCAGTGGTGCAGACTCTCTGGTCACCTGAGCCAGGTTCTCCAGTTGTGCCCCTTGTGTGGATTGTGTGTGCCCTCCTGTTGTAGTCAAGCCTTGGTTGCTGTTTCACAACAATGGGTAGGATTGACCTCAGGCTGACTGGTTGTGAGGACTGGCCGTGATTATAATGGAGAAGCTATTGTGCAGGGGCTGACCCTATGAAGCAGGATTCACTTCAGCAGGGCTTTTGTGCCTTCCCAGTCTGCTCTTTGGGTGTGTTGTGCTAGGAGGAGGCTGGGCGGTACTCTGATTTGGTCTGCAGCCGGCTACTGGGAAGCTCCTCGAAGCAGCCCTGTCACAGACCAATTCAGCCACAGCTTGTGCCCTGCCCACGGCCACCTGGCATGAGCCACAAAGCAATCACAGATAGCCACCACCCACATGGGTCTTGGAAGTGCCTCAAGAGGCCAAGCCATGAACTGAGGCTGGCAGTCACTAGTTCCAGGCTTAGGGCTGCTCGGCAACAGGTATGGGTTACTATGAGGCCAGATGTTGCTTATTTGGGGTTTGTGAACCTTTGAGAGATTTTTAGGAAAGTTCGCAGCCTGAGCCAAGACAGGCCATTCACTGGAAGCTGCTTAAGTGGGACTATAGTTTGGTTGGGGCATGGTTTCAGGGTTTCAGGAAATCACCACAGCAGAGTGAATGGTGTTAGTGTTGTGCGGGAGACCCTGCTCGCTGCGCCATTTGTCGTGTGGGGTGTCAGGAGGGGTCTCTGCTTCCGCTCCCCACAAGAGAACGCAGGATATGGTGAGGCCAAAAAGGAACACCCACGGAGCCATAGATAGGGGAGTCATACTTGTATATTCTCACTGGCAGCACTATACTCTCATTGGAGACTGGATCCACACTGTCCGCAACCCACCATCCTAACTGCAATCCGCTCTTGCTAGCTCAGCCACCATCTTCTTTGCTAGCCCCCATTTTTTTCTTGCTAGCGTAGCCACAGCAGTTATATTAGTAGCCAATGGCTCACTGGTTACAGCTGACAACCAACTAGCCACAGCTGATGCATATCCAATCACAGTTGATGGCCATTTACTACCTGAGCCAGCACCTTTCTATGTGAGGCCGAGAGCCTGGAAACTGCTTTCTGGGGCTCTGCCCCCACAGTTAGGTTGACAGAGACTCAGATTGGCATCTGCCTGAATCTGCACACAGGGAGAGGGAAGGGCTCAACAAACAAACAATGGTTTCTTCCACCTCCTCTGTCCAGGAAAAGCTGGCTCTCCAGGCTTGCCCTGAAGCCAGACAATTCAGTTCCTCCCCGTGACTGGTGACTTTTATCACTGGTGACTTTTGAGCTTTTGTACCAGCACTGGAGCTCAAAGCGAGTGAGTCCATCAAAAACTAAGTCTGTTTTGGGGCCTTTTAGGAGGAGCACCTGGGACTTTAGTTGCCTTCTGTTTCACCCACCCACAATCTCTACTGGTTTTCACAGTCAGAAATTTTGGAGATTTCTCTCCCTGGTACTAAAACCCTGGGCTGGGGAGCTCAGTATGGGGCTACGACCTGTTGCTTCTCAGGAGTGATCTCCACAGCCAAGCTATCCCTACCAATTTTTAACCGTCATGCATGGGTATGGGACCAGCCCGTACCACGTCTCTGCTCTTCCTACGAGTCTCAAGGTGAATTATTCTGCATGTTCTTATTGGTAGGGTTTCAGTTCAGCTAGACTTTAGGTGTTTCTCAATGATGGTTGTTCTGCATTTCAGTTGTAATTTTGATGTAGTTCTGAGAGGAGGTGAGCACAGCATTTACTTACTCCACCATGTTAACTGGAAATTCAATAGTAGGTTTTAAGTCAATTTTAAGAATTTTTATTTCCACTTAAAGAATAATAGTAGTAAAGTTGTAAGTTAACATTTCACCTCTTAAATGGAATTTAATCTCAGCCAAAGCAAAGAATACAGAAGACGAGCAATGTGAGGATGATCTGGCTCATTCTCTGGGATGTATAATAGCCTGTAATTATTCAGTATTCTAGCTTAAACTTTCATCCAACATGGACATTGGACTCCAAGGGATAGAAGAGAAACTGTCAATCTCTTTAACGCTTGGGATCCATAGTCCTGGAATACCATTTCTGCTGATTTCTCTTGATCACAACCATCAAGCCTCAAGGAAGAGAGAAAATCCATCTCTTGAGGTGAGGAAAGGCATTGGCTTGCAGGAGTGAAGCAGCAGCCATTTTTAGAGATTGTTATACACACATTTATGTTTTCCTTGGTAACTTGATTATATACATAATTTTCTAGAGGGATGAAACCTTGCTTATAGAGAAAAACTGATGGTTGCTAGATGGATGAGGGGTGAGGTTGGGGAGAATGTGAAGGTATTTGAAAGCACAAGTTGGTAGTAACAATATAGTCATGGGGATATGAAATACAGTATGGGGAATATAATCAATAATGTAAAGTTTCTGTAGGGTGCCAGATGGGTACTGGACTTTTCAAGGTGATCACTCATAGATTGTGTAGAGGCCTGACCACTGCACTGTACACCTGAAGCTGAAGCTGAGGCAAAATAATATTGAATATCAACTATAATCATACATATACATAGTATATGATTTTATATATATATATATACATATACACATTATATATTATATATATATGTATAATATATATATGATCACGGGATGTAAAGTGCAGCTATACACAATGTCAGAGGGGTAGTAGATTAGAGGGTGTTTTCACTTTGTGATAGGTGTAACTGTCAAACTAGTAAATTGCTTTGTATACCTGAAATGAATAATAATAATACTAAAAAAGAGGTCAAGAAAGAGAATTGAGAAAGCCAGACAATATATTTTTGCTATAATATCCATTTAAATTCAATCATCAAAAAGCTACAATCAGAGAAAGTTATGCCCACAGTCAAACATAGGTCTCCCACTTCCATTTAAAAATTATGTCTAATAAATAATATTGTATGATAATAATTTTTTCATACCAAAGTGTCCTCCAAAGAAATTTTACTTCTACTGATGAATTTCTACCATGTCATAATAGTATAACTAATAATAGTTAAGATTTGTTGAATTGTGTAAACAATATTCAATTTTGCACAATTTAATACTTTTTTAAGTTAAAGTTCTTATTATTTTTCTTTATCGCTTTGTGTTCTACCACAGCAAATACCATAGTTCTTAGACATAATGGGTAGTCAATAAAATTCAAAATATTTATTAAATATTAATAATATTTAATACGTTTGATTCCTTAAGTGCAATTTTGAAAAAAACCAAGCCAAAATAAGTAACTACTTTTAAATTTTAGTTAAAGGAACAAATTCTTCTTAATCTTTTGGAAAGTGTGTAGTTAATCTTAGTTCCTCCCTTTTATGAGGAGGGGTGCTAAAAATGGCATTTTATTTATTGCATTTTTTAAAAGGAAGTTTACATATATATCAAACCAACATATTCTTTAAATATCAGTGACATCAACAGTGCAGAAAACTGAATTACATACCATGTTTCCCCGAAAATAAGACCTAGCCGGACCATCAGCTCTAATACGTCTTTTGGAGCAAAAATTAATATAAGACCTGGTATATATTATATTATATTATATTATATTATATTATATTATATTTATTATATTATATTATATTATATTATATCCAGTCTTACATTATAGTAAAATAAAACCAGGTCTTATACTAATTTTTGCTCCAAAGGATGCATTAGAGCTGATGGTCTGGCTAGGTCTTATTTTCAGGGAAACACGGTAGTAGAAAGTGCATTTAATTATTATAATTTACATATAAATTAATTATTCATTTACAGTTAATAATAAGTTATTATTAAATATAGTAACTTATTGTTAATTATACATAAATACATTCTTAAAATCAATTATTATAAATAAGTTATTAATTATTATATTAACTGCAATTCATTTTATTTACAAAAAAGTACATTGACTTATAATTATAAAAACTGAATTACACAGTAGAAAGTGAATTTAATTCTTGATTTTTCATTTAATATTTGTAAAACAGATAATTTATTTACCTTTTCTCATTTTTTTTCAATGAGCACAATGTGTTGACGGAGAAACTGAAATTACATATGTAGAAATAATATAAATTTAGATTTTCATTTTAGCTTCTTAGCAGATTGGCAATATTTTTTTCATCTCTATAACCACAGGACTTATAACCTTAAAATAGGAGGTGATTCTTAAGTTTAGCAATTGAATAAAATAATGCATACTGAAGAAAATATCATTTTTTAGTTGTGGAGTGATAGAGCTCAACTGCATACAGATTCCAACATGACAACATCTGTAGAATTTTAGAAAACTTTTTAATGCAATTTTATAATATACTCTTATTCCTGTTTTTTTCCAAAATGAAAGAACTCAGCGCTATTGTTAACAAGTTGTGTTTTGGAATGTCCCATATACTCTTTCAGTTTCAATTTTTTCACTTGTTTAATTCGTTTTTTTAATACTTCATCTATATAACTGTTGTAAGGGTCCAAATAAATGTAGCAAATAAAGCCCCTTTGCAAAACATGAATTAAAATTAACCAATGAAGTGATTTCAAGAGAATGGAAGCTTTAGTCTGACTTCTTTCAGTAGAGAAAATTATTTTCATGCAATAATTGATGTAATAGTGCTTAGCTAACATTTGATTTCCCTCATTTTTTATAGCAATTAACCTTTCTAAAAAAACTATCATCTATTCCGATAAAGTAGATTTCAACTGCCATGCCCTCCTCATGAGATATAAAGATTCATAACCCCAGAAATATGACAGAATATGCTTGGAATATGGTTAGGAAGGCCAACTTCTTGCTTTGCTATTATAGCATACATCTTTTAAGAGACTACTGAGATTTTGTTTGCCTTTGTCATATTCAGTTTGTCAACTTCATTTCATCTTTTGTTAGCCAAATGTAATATTATACAATTCCTGTAAAAGCCAGGAGACAAAGCATCTAGGTCATCCTTTGTTATGGTAAGTTTTTAAAAATATCTTACTTTTTAAAAAGTTCCTCTGATAATATAATAATGGCCATGCAATGAAATGTGATTTCACAAAGTTCCCTCAGTGGCTAGGAAAAATGTGCAGCCTTGCATCTCCCCCAATAAAAGCGAGAGATGACCTCATGTCATAGTATAATTAATTGATTGTTTGTTTGATAAATTTTGTATTTTTATTACCTTTGGAAAGAGTCATTGACAATTGCAGACACTTATGACTGGAGAATATAAGCAGGTCTGAGTTGCATGTGTACCAATGTGGTCAAAAATATAGTGCAACCTCACACAGTGTGTAATGCAAAAAACTTCACAGAGGTTATTATTTTTTTTAAACAGTGGAACTTTGCTGTTTTAGTCAAGCTATACTTTTTGCAAAATTGCATTTCCAAAAGCTATATAATAAAGCAGATGACCATAAAATCAATTGTATTTTCTCAGAAAAAAAATGCTAGATGTAGATACTGTGCTCTTTATTCAAAAATGTGTTCTGATAGTAATGAACTACAATATGTCATAAAATTAAAACACTACAACCTTGGAAGTATAAAATTACCTGAATATGAGGCACATGCTCTCATAATCATGGTATTTGAAAGCTTCAGATATTGAGTCCAATCTCCTAATTTCAATGTGAGGAAATTTGAACACAATTTAATTATTTGACCAACATTAACTATCTAGTTTGTGATAAATGTAAAACCAGATTCTAAATCTCTATACTCCCAGACTAATTCTATTCCAATTACTTTAGACCAACCTCCATTAAAAAAAAAAAAAAAAAATGAAGTTGTTTATAAGTGAGTTAGTTTGTCTGAAGTGAAATCATGTCTTGCAGCTGTTCTGATAGGTCTTGCACCTGCATAGCCCAGATAAATTCTGGAGGAATTTATCTACAACTGGATTATGAGACTCTTTTTGTAGGAAATATATACCAATTGCCAGATATAAACAAGGTGCCTCAAAGAATGGAAATGTACCACTTTTATTTCAGATTCTTCTAGAAAAGGATGGGAGGAATAAAGGTTACATGTCCATTTCTCATGATAGTAAATATGATTAGAAATTTGCAAAATGACATTTCTATTGTTTTTAATTAACTCTCTTATTCAACAGATATTTACAAAACACTCAGAAGGACTGGACTCGTTTTAATCCTAGGGACAAACAATTTTTAAAAATTATTATAATATAATATAATACCGGGTCTTATATTAATTTTTGCTCCAACAGACACATTACAGCTGATGGTCTGGCTAGATCTTATTTTCGGGGAAACACAGTATTATTATTTAACCAATTTTAGGTTGGTTTTCTATTACTTGCAGTTAAAGACATTCCCACTGATGTAAATACCACTGAATGCTGGAAAGCACTGAAAAAGGAGGTAAATTGGCTCTTATTGAGTTGCAAATATTTCCTAGAATAATTATAATTGTTCACACAAGAAACTAAAATGAAGATTGCATCTATAATAACATATGTTAGGCATATATTTGACAACGTATGTTATTAGCTATTACTCTCTACATAAATATCATTAGATTATACTATATATAATATATATTAGCTAATATGTCTAATGTACAGTATCTAATATATCATATATATAATCTAACAACATTTTATCCAATGCCCAAATTAAATATGTATGCAGATTACATATGTAAGTGATTTATTGAGTGTGCTAGCATTGTTAGAATTTAAAAAAAAAAATAGTAACTTAATTATACTTTACCTTACCTCTCTAAATCCACTTATTATCTTATTGTTCCCTCCTCTGAATGTAATATTTGGCAGACCTCTTAGTTCTTTGAGTAATTCCAAAAAGTCATGTATAATCTGTATCTCCTTTATTAAAATATCTAGTCTAACCTCATAGCAAAGCTCCTATATTCATTAAATTGAAATTATTTTCTCAATCAAATTGAGCTTGCCTTAAGTTTACAAGCCTACAAAAGGAAAGGGAAACTTTTAAGTTTTTTTCACTTTTTCACCACTTTGATATTCTACTGCACCTACTCAAGTTCCCCTCTCTCCTTTAGAAATTGGAGGAGTGGAGATAAGAGGGAGAAAAAGTCGGAATTTCCTGAGAGAGTATAGGCTGCCTGGGCCTTTTTTGTATTATGTCAATGAATGCTGGCTCATTTTCCCAAGAGGATTATTTGTATGTTTGGGGAGATTTGCTCTAGTAAGAGATTCAGGCTGAAGATCTCTGTAAAGGAGATACCTTCTCTTCCTAACCATTTACCTATTTCCTCAGCCACTGAATTCCTCAGTTCCATCCCTCTGCAGAGGTTATCTTGTCCTGTATGAAATACACTTAGAAGGAATCTGTTGATCATTATCCATTTCCTCCTTCCTTTGTCAGGATATACTTCTGGCAAATACACAGCTTTGTCTCCCCCTCACTGGGGGTAGTAAACCTATATCTCCCCGCTGTCCTGCTCTCTCAAGCATTTCTAACCAAGATTCAGATTTTGAAATGTTGAATTGCTAATCAATCTATATTCTCAAACTCCAGAAGATAAAGGAGAAATTCTGCAATGCTTAGCTCAAATCCTGCCAGTGTTAGCCTATCATTTACCTGCAAACATGTTAAAGCATGCTAACAATCAATTAGGTTGCTAAAGAGATTGGAAAATAGGAGTTTTGGGTTTTTTTTTAGGGAGATTTTGTGTGCTGTCACATCTTTCCTGTTCTCTTATCTTGAATAAAGGAGAAGGGACATAACCTGCCACCTAACTGAAGACAAGAAAATTATTTAGCTTGATATAGCCATCCCATGTTGTCACGCAGCAGCCTACCCGTCTGTCCCCTCATACCTATCCCTAAAGCAAGAAGTGTCTGTGAGACTGATCTTTTCAGAGACTTTGCTTCACCTTTGTGCTTACACCTTATGCTTCCCTGTTTGGCCCCAAAGGAAGCCTGGTTAGTCAATGACGGGTAAGATTCCTCAAGGGAGGAACAACCTAAGACAGGCACAGTCACATAGGGGCCATCAGGAGAACTCACGGGGTTAATAGATGTGGGCATAGACCCACACCTTCCCCCAGGCTAAGGAGAGCTTCTGCCTCTCTGGCTATATTCCTTCCTACAACCTGCTTGGGAAGAGATTCAATGATGTGATAACATCAGTTCTCCATCTATTCATATCGGTAAGTTTCAGCATAAAGGTTTTGTCCCTTGGGGAGGTACAAACAACAATTACTAAGACATCCTGAGACTTTTGGTTCCGGCCACTTGCAGGCAAGGGTGATGGGTTAGAATCAGTTTCCTGGTACAATGTATAAATTCTCAGACCGTGGAGAAAACAATGTTACTTCCTTGTGTGTACATCAATAAAAGCCACAAGGTGGCCCGATTCGGGGCTCTCAGTCCTTTGAGGCTGTGAGAGCCTTGGCCCCTAGGGCATAAATCTCTTTACTTCTGTTTCTTTCTTAACCCTTTGCTGCCCTGTCTTGTTCTCTCACTGCCTGTGTTGTGCTGGACGCAACAATCCCACTTTCCAAATGACCTGAAGTTTAAATTGTAATGCGTTGTTAATTGGCACCCAGTTGTCTCAGATTTGGAACAACTGAGATTGAGCCCTCAGTTAAAATTTTAAGAGGTAGACAATTCCATTTTTACTTTTTACCCCTAGTATTAGATATTAAAATGCATTAATAAGAAGACTGGTTGTATATACGAAAAAATTAATGGAGTTCAATTTTTGAAGAAGGGAAAGATGTGGGATTGAAGTCGTTGAAAGTAGAAGGAAATATTCAGTATTTACAACATCCACTTCTCTTTTATTCAGTTTTTAAAAATCAGTATTTATGTATCATTTATGTACCTGCAAACAACAAACCTTTAAAAAATAAAAAGAGGTGAGAGCAACTAAGTCCTAGAAACCAAAACTATTAGAAAGTTGATTAGATCCTAAAATGCTCAACAATGGGAATTAAGTGTTTTTGTTTGTTTGTTTGTTTGTTTGTTTTAAATCAATGCCTTTTTGGACTTAAGGCATTGATCTTGCTGCATGGGAAGTTTAACAAATTTGTGTTGAATGTAGAAAGAGAAGTAAAAATGACATACTTGGAGCTCCTAATCAGGGAGTTAGGATGTGTCTTGTTTTTGACACTTTGGAAGTAACTGTAACGCCAGCTGGATAGAGAACCTGGACATACTGCAACCCGTTCCCCTGAGGTACAAGTACAGGGGAGGAGGACATATCCCTGTCCTCCCCAACCTTCTGAGATTCATGAGAAATTAAGGTTGACACTCTTGAGAAATGCAGATGAACACAAGGCCTTGTGACCTTTGGTCACACCTAATATTTTGTGGAATCCTACATCGGTCATCTAACAGTTTATCTGATGAGGCCCCACTGTAGTAAAAGGAAAATTGTAAATTCCAGGGGCTGTGTAGGTCGATTAGACTATGGCAGTATTAACAGAGGATTTTCTAGCTCTGTTTCAAATAAACACAAAATATGCTAAAAGCATTAATTTTACAAGGAACCCCATTTATTAAACTGTTACCCTGCAGTAAAATTAAACCATATAAAACAAACGTACTAATGACCAAAAATGTTCAACACAATATTGACAATATTGTTTGTCCTTTTAGAATTTAGAAGGACTTTCAGGAATACTTTCGTAATCTATCATTTTACAAAAGACAAGAAAAGATTGCATTATTTCACAACAAGCTGATAGTGAAAATCACTCTTCTGAAAACTAATTTGAATAATAGCCATTGTAACAATCCAAATGTTGAAAGGCAATACTAAAGATTATAATTGTGGTGGATTCAAGAAAGCAGTTATCTCTTACCATCTGTGTCTCTTGATTGTAGCCTTTCCCTTTATATATACTATTCTCCCCTCCCCACGTTTAAAGGCAGAAAAGAAAGGGAATAGTGGTTTGTACCAGAACTGTCAAAGAAAGGCAGAGGGAACAGTGTTCATCCTATGGTGTACTCAGGGCATGATGGATCTTGAGCTAATTGGCCTCGGGATTTTCATACCAGCTGTTGGAGCCCTTTATTTGATCACTGCTACAGGGTCAGACTATGTGGGCTTGTGCTATAGAAACCAACACAGAGTAAGAAAAGGAGTGCAAAGCGAAGAACAGCTGTTAATTAGACAGTGGTGAATGAGCTGTGCAGTGAAAACATGGCAATACCAAACCTTAAGAAGAAATTGGGCCGGTGTAATAGCCGTCACATTAGTGACAGCAAAGGATGTCTGCAAAGCACGGCTTTCTAAAGGTTGAGACTTTATTCTTACCACAAAGTTCCTTACATAGCAAGGAGGTGTATGATTCACCTATAGCTATCACAAAAATAACAAGGGCTTCCAGATTTCCTCCTGAACTTTACAGATGTTTGTACAGCATTTATGTGGCTCTCAAAGGTAAATGTGTTCCACTTGACGAACATAAACACTATTAGGATGAATACACCTTCTCAGACATTTTTATTTTTTCTGTGTCTTTGTGTTGGCAGATATTACCTCTGAAATGTAAATGGAACTTCCTTATTCTCTTACTATGGCATAGATTTTCAATTCTAATATTGAAGCAAAAATAGAATTATTGCATAATGCAGTTGAGATCCCTTATTTGACATCGTATAATAAAGAATCCTTTGTGTGCTAAGAATTTGACACAGAACTCTGAAAGACACAAGGAACAATGCAAACTCATTTAATGTTTACAGCCCCCAGGCATTTTTAATAGGATTTTTAGGTGTAACATCTTACATAACTGCACTGAAAAGCAGTGTTTCAATTCTAGTCTTTTTATCATCAGAAGGAAACTAGAAAAGAGTGCTTCCTATGCTGGGGAAAAATTTGCTGGTTATTACACTTTTTATAGTTGAGCTCCTTATGGATGATTTTCTTCACTTGTAAAGAAAATGGTAGGAACCATCCCATATTTTAACAGAAGTAGAAGGAAATAGATCCATTTGCATCACATTGCATTTTATTGGGTCCGGAAAGAGACTCCTCAATCTTCAGAGATTTTTGTTTACAAAGATAGTTTCTATATATTTGGAAATAACTTCAGTGGCTTTGTAGTTTACAAGCCTTCAAAAAATAGGAGATTGATAATGTTCCAGTCTTACAACGATGCAACTGCTCTAAAGGAAACCTTTCCCTTCTCTCTGCTTCTAATGTAATGGATGGCAAATGACTATTTTTAAATGGATGGAGCTCTAATTATAATATCAAGTTTAATGCTAAGAAAAATGAGATTTTTGCTAATTAATTTTGGGTGGCTACAAAGAGCAATGCATTGCTTTCTTGGGAAATTTAGATACCCAAGAATTTCCAAACACCCTGAGAATTTATAAAAAAGTAATTTAGTTCTGTGACTTCCAAATGTACAAAAATTATATTATTTGCAATTGGAATGAGAGCTGGCCTAAATTTGGGATTCAAAATTAATATTAGAAATATAACATCCCTTTGATTAATGAATGGCAATGTTTTAACAGAAATGCGCAGGTAAATTATTTGAATGAGGATGCACTCAAAATTGTATAGTCACGATAGTAACAGCAATACTGACCACTATTATAAAATACTGAGCATTTAATATCCTCTAGGTATTGTAAGTGGTATTTTACATACATCTCCTTTCTATCCAGGTGAATTTGATGAAGTAAGTACTTTTATCCTCAATTTACAGGTAACTTAAAGTGACAATTCTAAGTTCACATATATAGTTAGTAAGAAATAAAGGCAAAACTCAAATACCCCTCCCTCTGATTCCACAGCTTTTGCTTTTGGCAAGTGTTTTGATTGTATAATGCCGCATATTACACTGCCACAAAAATGGTGGTTTAAAACAACAATCACTTACTCACATTATTATTCATGTTTCTGGGGGTTAACTGGGCAAAAGCAAGTGTTTCTCTATGGGCCTCTTATATGATTGCTCTCAGTGACTAAGGCTGGTATTATCACAAAAGGTTTCATGCTCAGGCCGGGCTATTGTCCAGGGCATTTAAGCATGATGTCTTCATGTGGCTTGGGCTCTATCAGAACACGGCAGCAGGATTCCAAAACGAAATGTCTCAAAACAAAGAGTGTGGAGGAAGCTTCATTATTTTTTCTAGACTAGCTATCAAATGCAAGAAGCATCCTTTTTGCATGATTCTATATATTAAAAGTCATATTTTCAAATACAGGGGGAACATGCTCTATTTCTTGATAGGATCAGTGTCAAAGAATTTGTGAACATCTTTTTTATTAACATTTATTTTTTAAGTTGTAAAACACACATAACATAAAATTTGCCATCTTAGCCATTTTTAAGTGTACAATTCAGTGGCATTAACTGTGTTCATATTTTTGTGCAACCACTGCTACCATCTATCTCAAGGACACTTTTCATCTGGGAAAATGGGAATTCTGTACATTAAAAAGAACTTTCCGTATCCTGTTCACCCCAGCTTCTGGCAACCAACATACTACTTCCTGTCTCTATGAATTAGACTACTCTAAGTATCTCATATAAGTGTAATCATAGAGAATTTGTCCTTTGTGATTGTCCTTTTTTACTTAGCAAAATACCCTCAAGGATCATGCATGTTGTAACATGTGTCAGAATTTACTTCCTTTTTTATGATTGCATAATATTTCGTTGTATGTGTATACCACATTTTGTTTATCCATTCATCCATTGATAGACACTGGGTTGCTTCCACTTTTGGGCTATTACAAGTAATGCTGTTATGAACATAGATGTACGTACAAATATTTCTTCAAGGTAAGAAGTGGTAAGGAGTAGAATTGCTAGATTATATTGTAATTCCATTTTTACTTTTTTGAGAAACTGCTATATGGTTTTTCAAAGCAGTTGTGCCATTTTATATTTGCATCAACAGTTCACAATGGTTGTAATTTCTCATCATCCTAACCAACACTTGTTATTTTCTGTGGTTTTTTTTTTTTTCAGCTATCCTCATGTGTGTGAGGTAGTATTTCATTTCAGTTTTGATTTGCATTTCTTAATAATTAATGATGCAAACCATATTTTCATGTGCTTATCGGCTATTCGCATATCTTCTTTAGAGAATATCTATTTTAGGCTTTGCCCATTTTTAAAGCAGGTTGTTTGTTTTGTTGTTGTATTGTTGGAATTTGTTATATATTCTGGGTATTAATCCTTTACTGGATATATGATTTGCAAATATTTTCTCTTATCCCTTGCATTGCCTTTTTTATTCTTTTGATTATGTCCTTTGATGCACACTTCTGAATTTTGATGTAGTACAATTTATCTTGTTTGTTGTTGCCTTCACTTTTAGTGCACATTCAAGAAATTATTGCCAAATTCAATGTCATGACGTTTCCTCTCTATGCTTTCTTCTAGGAGTTTTATAGTTTTAAGTCTAATTAAGGCCTTGATACAATTTGAATTATTATAATTATTATCATTTTACATATGGTATAAGTTAAGGATCCAATTTCATTGGTTTGCAAGTGAATATGCAGTTCTTCCAACATCATTTGTTGAAGAGACTATCCTTTCTGCATTGAGTGGTCTCCTGTCAAAAGTCACTTGCCCAAATATGCGAAGATTTATTTCTATGCTTTTTATTCTGTTCTATTGGTCTATATGTATTTCTTTATGCCAGTTCCACAGTTTTGATTACTGTTTCTTGGTATTGCTTGTAGTAAGTTTTGAAATCAGGAAATGTGGGTTCCCCAGCTTTGTTCTTCTTTTTAAAAATTGTTTTGGCTATTTGGGGGCCCTTCAAATTCTATGTGAATTATAGATTTTTTTTTAAATTTCTGCAAGAAATAGCATTGAAATTTTGGCAGTGATTACATTGAATATACAGATCTATTAGGATATTTTTCCAGCTTTTTTACTATAATGCTAGCCAGTTTATCCAGAATAGAAATATGAAACTAAAGTTAACATCATTATATTCAAGACACGTTGGCTTATTCGCAATTCTTTTTAATCTTCAAATATTAAAGCCACTGTCTTTACAAAATAAAGGCAATTAGCAGTTTGAGGTTATTCTTTAAAATATACTTTAAATATGTCAATGATAATGTTTCATATAAGTGAGAAAAGGATAAGTTATTTAACAAATAGTGTTGAGAAAATTAGATAATGATTTGAAATAGAAAAAGTTAATTCCAATCCTTAACTGCCACTGTCCCAAATCTATTACAAAAGAACTAAGGAATTAGTAAGCTGGATCACGAAGCTATCAAGGTACAAAAATAATATAAGAATATTTTTATAATATTGGGGTACAGAAAACCTTTTATAATATTGGGGTATGGAAGAATCACAAATATTGATATACATGACAAAATAAAAACTACAATACTAAACAAAATTCTAGCAAATTGAATGCAACAATGCATTGAAAAGATTATACATCACAACAAAATGGGGTTCATCCCAGAGGCACAAGGATTGTTCAACATACACAAATCCATCAATGTGATACATCACATAAACAAAATAAAGGACAAAAATCATATGATTATGTCAATTGCTGCAGAAAAAGCATTTGACAAGATACAACATCCATTTATGATCAAAGCATTTAACAAAATAGGTATAGAAGGAAAATACCTTAACATAATCAAGACCATATATGACAAACCCTCAGCTAATATCACAATTAACAGTGAAAAACTGAAGCCCTTTGCTCTACGTTCAGGAACATGACAGGGCTGTCCCGTATCACCTCTGCTTTTCTTTTTCTTTTTTTTTTTTTTTTTTTACCTCTGCTTTTCAACATAGGATTGGAAGTCCTAGCCAGAGCAATAGGCAAGAGAAAGAAAAAAACAAAAAAAAAAACGCATTCAAATGGGGAATGAAGAAGTTAAATTGTCTCTCTTTACAGGTGACATGATGCTATATATAAAAAAAAACCTAAAGACCACCAAAAAGCTATTCTAAACAATAAACGAATACAGTAAAGTTGCCATCTACAAAATCAACATATGAAAGTCCATTACATTCTTATATACTAATAATAAAATCTCAGAAAAAGATTAAAAAAAAAAAACAAACACAAAACAATTCCTTTTGTAATTGTAACAAAAAGAATAAAATACCTAGGAATAAACTTAACCAAGGATGTGAAAGACCTATACACTAAAAACTATAAGATATTTTTAAATGAAAATGAAGAAGACACAAATAAATTGAAAGACATTCCATGTTCATGGGTTGGAAGAATCAACAAGTTAAAATGGCCATATTACCCAAAGCGATATACAGATTTAATGTAATCCCCATCAAAATCCCAACGGCATGTTTTAAGGACGTAGAATAAAAAATCATCAGATTTGTATGAAACCACAAAAGACCCCGAATAGCCAAAGCAATACTAAGAAAAAAGAACAATGCTGGAGGTATCACACTCCCTGACTTCAGCTTGTAGGGCAACAATAATCAAAACAGTATAGTATTGGCAGACACACAGACCAATGGAATAGAATTGAGAACCCAGAAATAAACCCACATAAATATGGACAGATACTTTTTGACAAAGAAGCAAAAAACATACAATGGAGAAAAGACAGCCTTTTCAATAAACGGTGCTGGGAGACTTGATATGAAACTAGACTGCTATCTGTTACCATGCACCAAAATGAATTCAAAATGGATCAAAGACCAAAATGGATCAAAGACCAAAACATAAGACCTGAAACAATAAACTGCATAGAAAACAAAAAAAAACAAAAAAAACAAAACATAGGTACTAAACTTATGGACCTTGGGTTCAAAGAGGATTTTATGAATTTGACTCCAAAGGCAAGGGGAGTAAAAGCTAAAATAAATGAATGGGACTATATCAAAAAGCTTCTGCACAGCAAAAGAAACCATCGACAAAATAAAGACGCAACCAACCGAATGGGAGATTATTAGAAACAACGCCTTCTGTAAGGGGCTAATATCCAAAATATATAAGGATAATCATACAACTCAACAATGAAAAAACAAACAATCCAATTAAAAAATGGGCAGAGGACCTAAAGAGACATTTCTTAAAGAGGACATACAAATGGCCAAAAGACATGAAAAAATGTTCAACATCACTAATTATCAGAGAAATGCAAATAAAAACCACAAGGAGATATCATCTCACCCCATTTAGAATGGCTAGCATCGACAAGACAAATATTCACAAGTGTTGGAGAGGCTGTGGAGAAAAAGGAATCTTCATCACTATTGGTGGTAATGCAGATTGGTGCAGCTGCTATGGAAGGCAGTGTAGAGGTTCCTCAAAAAATTAAAAACAGAATTACCATATGACTCAGCAATTCCTCTCCTGGGTCTCTACACAAAAATCTGAAAACATTTATCCATAAAGACATGTGTTCTCCAATATTTATTGCAACTTTATTTACGGTGGCCAAGACATGGAAACAACCAAAGTGTTGTTCGATAGATGAATGGAAAAAGAAGATGTGGTATATATACACAATGGAATACTATTCTGCCATAAGAAAAGATGAAATATTACCATTTGCGACAACATGGATGCATCTTGAGATTATAATGCTAAGCGAAATAAGTCAGACTGAAAAAGCAGAGAACCATATGATTTCACTGACATGTGGGATACAAAACTGAAGACGACAAAAGAACAAGACAAACAAATGAAGAAACAAAAACTCATAGACATAGACAATAGTTTAATGGTTACCAGAAGGTAAGGGGGGAGGGAGGTTCTACAAGAGGGTAAATGGTGTCAAATATATCGTGATGGAAAGAGAACTGACTCTGGTTGGTGAACACATAACGTGAGCTATAGATAATGTATTACAGAATTGTATACCTGAAATCTATGTGACTTTACTAAACATTGTCACCCCAATAAACTTTACTTAAAAAAAAAAAAAAAGCAAAACAACTAAAATATTTTGAATAAAAATAATACAAGTTGAAAGGCAAAATGGGGAAATCTATCACATATGTGACAAAGAGTTATTAAAAAGTGGATAAAGTGGTGAAAGAAACACTACCAAAAAAACAAAATCTGCAAAGAACACCCCTAGAAACTCACAAATAATATAAGCAGACAATTCAGAAAACAAAACAAAACAAATGACCATTGTTTGACCCAACTACAAATCAAAGAATAATGACATTTATTTTCCTGCTGGTGTGGCTAATATTAAGAGCCTTGGTGCTATCTAGTACCTGAAATTTGCTGGTTATTTGCCTATCTTCTCGTAAGTCCATTCATTGTTCTTTCTCTGCTTTGTTTTCCCTTGTAGGAAGACTGACTCCTACAGGCTGCATTACCCAGCTACACATGTCAGCTGCTTTCCAGCTGAATTTGCCAAAGGAATGAACTGGTAGCAGACTCCAAGTTGGATAGAAGGAATGTCAGGTTATTTCTCTCTCCCCCTCTCTCCTTACAGCAGTGCCTTTGGCTAGTAACACTGCCTCTACGTCCAGCTAACTCCAGCTTCCTGTCTCTGGTAACACCTCCTCCTCCCATTATTGTCCACCAGTGTCATACCCGAAACAGTCCAACCAGTGCAAGCAATAATGGGGTATATTGTGTGAAGGGAATTTTTAAACTATTCTGAAACCAAGACTCTGTGTGTGTGTGTGTGTGTGTGTGTGTGTGTGTGTGTGTGTGTGTCCACACACGTGTTTATAGCCATGTGCTAGAAATTTTAAACAATGTCAATGACATTAAAATGATTAAAATGAACTCCTCACACCAAGGTCACCACTGCCAAAATACTCGTTCCCCTGGCCCACACTTAGCCACCAATCCAGATTGAGGAGTGATAGCTGAGCTTCTTACTGTTACTAATCTCAGGGTTGACCTGTTTGGTTTCTAAACTGTCCCATTATCTGTGTTTCAAATTTCCTGTTTAAATTTGTTCCACTTTCATCCCTGACTGATAGTCAGTGTACATGGAATTTGGCACACTCATTTGTGGTGATTATTAGTAAAATAGGTATATAGTCTTTAGATGAAAATTTGATCATATTTATCCAATTTTAAATGTGCATTTACTTATTGTCAAGTTGAAGGTAAGAGGGGAGGGGCTCATGTTTTCTAGCTTTCTTTCTTTTGGTAATAGTTACTTGAATTACTTTTATAAGTAAAATATTGCATTTCCAATTTGAAAAGAAAAAAAAAGCCCTACACTTTAAGCGTATACTGCATGCTGTCTGCATGATGGAGTAAATGTGCATCTCTGATTGTCAGGGTGTGTCTAGACAGCAGAAATTTTAAAAACATAAAAAATAAAAAAAATTAAAATGAAAACTCTTAGTTAAAGATAAGCATGACTGGAATAACTCACAGAGAAATAGAGGGAGGGAAATAATCGATGGTGAGGGATGGACCTGCTGCTAGGATGCAATTAATTTCCAAGCGATAGACTTAATGAACTGGGGTATTACAATGTATATTATGAAACCTGCTGTGAAGAAATAGAAAATAAGTAAGTGTGCTAGCTCTGAAGGGACATATTCTGGTTTTCTCAAAAGTTTAAGTGGTAAACAGGCTTTCAGGGATCACTTTTACCAAACTGCAGGAAGCCAATGAAGTGAAAGTCATGTGCAGAGCTGTGATGGATAATTTATAACTTATAAAGCATGCAGTGCTGAGTGGTGTAAAACATAGTTCTCAGGCTATGTGGCACAGGTACCTGGGGAATGCAATTATTGCAAGGGTCCTGCACAGGCAAAGCATTTTAGTCGTAGACTCACTAAGTAATATGGCTGACACATAACTTTGATACACAACATTTTAATGTATTTGGAATTAGGCCGACCTGAGTTTCGATTTATCCCTCTTTAGCAATGAGGCCCTGGACACTTTAATCAAGGTCTCTTAGTTTCTATTTGTTTATCTACAAAATGCAGATAGCAATCCTTACATCATATACTTATTGTATTAGGTGAGTGAGCACTTTTTATAATTGCTCAATACTCTTCTGGTATCCAAAAACCCATATTTTGATGAATAAAATGAAAATTCATTTATATGTTTCTGTATTCAACATTAATTTGCTGTCATTATGAAATCTTCTCAACCAATTGCTGTCAAAAGTATGACGACTATGATATTAGGCTTCACAAAATGTTTGTTAAAGCTCAGACAGATTGTAAACAACTAAATGTAAATGTTATGAATATAAGAAGTGGTGACACTAAAGTTTTATTTGGGAGAACCCATATTACAATAAATAAAAGTAGTCATTTTAAATGAAATCAATATGAGCAGAGAAAAATCCCCACAAATTAACAAAAGTTTGGAGACATTAAAATGTCAGCAATCTGAAAGATAATATGTGGGACTCATATCCAACGTCTGTGATACAAGAATAATTAGTTGTTTCATGTGATAATTATTATATTTTAATAAAAAAAAACCACAAAACACTTAACTATATGCCAGGTACTCTTCTAAGCATCTCATAAAAATTATTTCATCCTACAAAAACTCCATAAGTATTTTTATCATCATTATTATTATTATTATTATAATTTTACAGATGAAAAGGAAGTAGAGTGTAGGTATTTGAAGTCAAGGATACATAGAGGTATATATACTTTTTAGTTATATTATTAGCCTAAGCATAGACTAACATAACATTGTACACAAATAAAAGTTATGAGACAGGGTGAGTGCATTTCAAGTGTTATATCTCTATAATTAGTATCTGAGTTTTAAATGATAGCAACTGTAGCAACTCTGATGGTGTTCTGTGCCTGCAGACTATTTTTTTTCAGATTCAATTTATCAGAATGAGGAAGTTCTTATCAATTACTACTTTTCCAAGAAATGTTTTAATGAATTTTTCAAAAAGTTTTGCTACATTTACTAACTTGATTATATGTCTTTTATGTTTTTATTCCAGTATTATAGATTGATAAATTTTCAAATTGACTTTATAATTGCATTCCTGGGGTAAATCTTACTTGGTCATTATGTATTATTCTGTTTTTAAAATACATGTACATTGCTATGTTTGACTTGCTATTACATTATTATGGAAATTTGAGTCTATGTTTATGAGGCATGTTGGTGGGCTATAGATTTATTTACTTGCAAGGTCTTTGGGTTTGGTAATGTGGTTCTAATGAAATTCATTAGAAAATATTTCTCTTCCTTTCTACTTTCTGGAAGAGTTCGTATATAATTAGTATTTTTTTTCCTTAAATATTTGATAGAATTTGCCAAGGCAATCATCTGAGCTTTGTGTTTGTTTCTGTGGGAAGGTTTTTAGCTTAGAATTCAATTTCTTTAGTAGACTTAAGAGTAGAGCTATTCCGGGTATCTATTACTTCTTTCATCAATTTTGGGAACTTGAGCCTGTTCTTTGAAGGAATTTGTTCATTTCATATGAATCGCTAATTTGTTGGCGTGAAGTTTCAGGAGATTCTCTTATGATCTTGTAGGATCTTTAGTGATCTGTAGGATTTTTTAGTGACAACCCCTCCTGCATTCCTGATACCGGTGATTTGCGTTCTTTGATTTTTATTATTTGGTCCAGCTAGCTATTTATCAATGTGTTGTTTTCAAAGAACCAGCTTTTAGCCACATTGATTTTCTTTATTGTTTGTCTTCTATTTGGTTTGTTTCTACTCTTATTTTTATTATTTCCTTCCTTCTACTTGCCTTTGACTTACTTTGCTCTTCTTTTTTTTTTTTTTTAATTAAAATTTATTAGGGTGACAATGGTTAGTAAAGTTACATAGGTTTCACGTGTACAATTCTGCAATATGTCATCTATATATCACATTGTGTGTTTATCACCCAGAGTCAGTTCTCCTTCGATCACCTCTTCTTTTTCAGGCTTCTTGAGGTAGAATATTAGGATATTGGTTTTAGACTCTTCTTTCTTAAAGAAAAACTAATTCAAAGTTAAAACATTCCTTCTAAGCACTGTTGTATCCGTGTCCCACAAATTTTGATATACTATGTTTTTATCATTCATATAGAAATATTTACTACTTTCCTTTGTGGTATCTCTTTGACCAATAAATTATGTAGAATTGTGTCGTTTATTTTCAAATATTTGCTGGTTTCCAAAACATCTTATTGCTATTTATTCCTAACACCATTGTGATCTGAGGAGATATTAATAGTTTGTGTAATTTCAATCATTTTTAAATCAATTAAGACTTATTTTATGACACAACATATGGTCTATCTTGGTGAACATACATGTTCACCAGCAAAAAGTGCATATTTATTCTATGTTTTTTGTATGTGTTATTTTAGAAATATCAATTAGCTCCAGTGTTTAAGAGTGGTGTTCAGATGTTGTATGTCTTTATTACTACTTGTTCTATAAATTGCTAAAAGAAAGGAGTTAAATATCCTGTGATTTAGGAGTTGTTTATTTCTGTCTACTTTTGTCAGAAATGATTCATGTATTTTGAGGCTATGTTATTAGGCATATAAACATTTATTATTATTATTATGTCTTCCTGATGAATTGACCCACCCCCCTTTTGTGATTCTAAAATGTTCCTCTTTATCTTTGGTAATACTCTTTATCTTGAAGTCTATTTTATTTTATATTAATATAGTCATTACAGCCAACTCCACAGATAGTGTTAAAACTTATTTTATTCAATCCTATGAATATAAAGAAAGGAGGAGTAAATATAGTTTTATGTATTCACATGTTCACTATTTCTAATGTTTTTTCATTTATTGCTAATTATCCACGTGTCCTCCATCATTTTCCTTCAACCAAAAAATATATATATTTTAGCATTTATTTCTTTATGGGTCTGGTGATGGTAAATTCTCTTAATTTTTGTTTATATGAAAAATATATTTATGTTGCTTTCATTCTTCTAGGCTATTGAATATAGAATTCTTTGTTGACTTCTATTATTTTATTTTCCTTTCAGTCCTCTATAAAGGTTTTCCATTGTCTTTTAATCTTCATGTTTTCTGTTTAGAAGTCTGTGATGTTTTGGATTTTATTTGCCCTGTATTAATATGTAGTTTTTCTGTGGACATTTACATATATATGTTTTTTTGGCAATATTTTTCTCTTTATCTTAGTTTTCAGCAATTGACTTTTATGTGCTTAGATATAAATTCCTTTAAATATATCCTTTTTGGATTTCAAAACCTTTCTTAAGTCTGAATATTTATGAGTTTCATCAAATTTAGGTACTTTTCTGCCACTGTTTCTTCAAATAGCTTGTCTTTCCTATGCTGTCTCTCCTCCTCTGTTGAGAAAGGAGACCTTTGGATATTAACCTTCATGTCCTTGAAGCTTTGCATATCTTGCAATCTTTTCTCTCTTCTTCTGATTGGATGACTTCTATGTCGGCTTTCAATTTATTTATTTTTTCTTCTTTCATATCCCTTCCACTATTTGTATAGCTAATAAATTCTTATTTTAGGTGTTATAATTTTCAGTTCCAAAATTTACTTTAGATATTGCATTTGGTTCTTTTTTATATTTTCTACTATTTTTTTCAGTATGAGCATATTTTACTTTATCTGACCACTAGTTATAGTTATATCAGCCTCTCTGATAATCCCATATCCAGGTCATCTCAAGATTGGCATGTTTTTATTGCTTATTCTTGTGAATGAGTCTTGCTTCCCATAGGCTAAGGATGTCAATTTTATCCTGGACACTTTAATATTATGTTATATAGACTATGAATTGCCAATATTGCCCCCAAAAGTATGAATGTTTTTGTTTTATTGGGTAATTAACTTGCTCAGTCTCAAACTTCAAAATATCACACAGTGGCGTTTGGCAGTTCAGATCTCATTCAGTGCTTTCAGCCTTAGTTAAAAGCTGCTTTCAGGTTTTCCAACGTAGGTTCAGGGTCCAGCTATAAACTCGGGCTGAGTCTACACACAAACTCTTTCCTCTTCTTTGGCTCTCTCCTTCCTAGGGTTTTCCTTTCAGTTTCTAGTGGCTTTTATTGCTCTGGCTTCTTTCCCTTGATTTCTCAAGTAAAATAGATAATTGGCTTTTCTTTTTTTTTCCCCCCAGAATTTTGCAGCTTCTGTACTGGAATCACAGCCATAACTATGGCCACGATCAGGGAAACAAAAAATAAAGCTGGAGAATCACTTCATGCCATTTTTCTTGATTCAAGTTTTGACTTTTAATATTTGACAGACATTTTTTGTTTTTGTTTTTTGGTTTGTTTTTCTGTTTTTCAGAGCCCGTGGTTGTTTTATGTGTTTTGCTCAGAGTTTATAACTCTTATTTACATGAGGATTGGTCCAGATAGCTGATCTATGTAGGAAGATCCCATATTCACTGTTATATTGGAAGCAACACTCTTGTACCTATTTTAACTAAGATCCAACTAAGGATCGTGAAAGACCATGTAATATTTACCTACTCAAGCTACATATTGAGTCTACATTGATGAGATATGATAATCAAAAATGCATATATAGGCAATTCATTTAATCATTCTACCAAGAACAGGATAAATTGATTCAAATGTTAAAGTATAATTTTCTTGCTTGAGGTTTCTTAATTTTTATCATTTTATTTTTTCTAAGCATTGCTCATCTCTATGGCCAAAGAACGTATTAACAAACCAAACCATTTAACTAGTTTCTGAGTTTAAAATTATTGCTAATTTCACTTATTTATTTTAGCAGTTTCAGATTTGTATTGCAATGTAAAAATAAGGTTTAGATAATTTTCTGTTCTTAAAATCAATGGCATATACTAAGTTTCATTTTAAACATTTCAAACATGGCCCCCAGAACATTGTAAAGTTGGCAATATTTCTTGTATTAACATGGTTTGGGCGGGGGGAAGCTCTCTGTGGTACTTCAGCACATCTAAGACACAATCAATCGTGAGAAGAAACTTTGTTTTAAATAACAACAAAGAAAAGAAATACAGCAAATTCATTTATAACACAATGCTTTTTAAAAATCACTTGAAACTTGTTTTTTACACCTCATGCAAATGAACTTTTCTTCTTTCTTGCCATGGATTTCTTTTTTAATCATATATTACTCTGTTGTGTTTCCATATTTTTATGCTCAGATACATTTTTGTTTCCTTGAATCACATTGTTATCTCTTTAAAGATATTTATGCAAGTAATTAGGCATAACATATTTAGTACAAATAATACACATTAAGTCAGTTGATGTAAGGACAATATGAACAACTATGAACAACTAATTTCAGGCTTGCTGAGGCAATGACAACTACATCATGACTGTTGCTTGGCCAGCCATTATCAGTTTTCTGATATTTCCTGAACTCACAGATATCAAAATGTAAAAAAAGCAAAAAAATGTTTATTATTTATTAGTGTAAATAAAATATTGTCAAATATTTTATTTTGTTTTTTTCTAGCCAGGAAAGTAAGCACACCAATTGCTTGAAGGAGGAGCCACTCCTCTGGATAAATATTTTTGTACATGCTACTTTTATTTATTCACTACTAACAGGGCTTTTGTCTGTTTTCATAGGTTCAAATAATTAAGTCATTGAAAATTATTGTCATAAACTATTTTTAAAAAATAAAATTCGAGATCAGAATTTGGGTAACTTTATACTCTAAGACAAAATTAATTTGAGCATTATTTTATACTGCCGTATACTCCCTACACTCTTATATATCGTGGTTTTATCTGTAGAGTTTTTGATGTCTGCTGAAACAACTACACAGAAAAAGTCTACAGCTTACTTTCTTGTGTGTAAAGGCTCGTCTGTCTCATAAAACTAGAAAAATTAGGACAAAGGTCAATATAGAGTATCCCTTTAATAACAGAAACAATATCATAGTATTTCCTAATGAGTTCCTTTAGTTCCAACTAAGCAATCTTATCAGGGCACACACAGGGAACAAACACCCACAGTCCCTAATATTTCAAGGGAAGATTTTTATTAGATATGTATATGGAAATTTTTCAAACAATTTTAGCTTTCTGATCTGCTCCCAATGACCTCATCTCTCATCCCCCTTTGTTTCAAACTCTTTCCTTTACCAAGTCCTTGTATTTCTGCATTATGCCGATTTTTACCTGTGACCCTAGTTCATGAAAAGACTTTCCTTTTTATCTTTTCTTAACTAAATTCTTTTACATCCTTTGAAACTCAGTCAGGGCATTACCTACTCTAAGATAAAGGCCCCCTGGTCTGAACATGTTTGATTTTAATCCAAATTCCAGTTAACATTTTGATTTTCTTTTTTCCTTCAGCTTTCTTTTTAAGTAAGCTAATCAAGAACATAGAGATGGAGGGCTTTTTAGTTCTATGTTAGTCAACCGAGGCTTCCATAACAAAATATCATAGACCACATAACTTAAACTGCAGAAATTTATTTTCTCACAGTTCTGGGGCCTGGGAAGTCCAAGATGATGGGACTGGTCAGTTAGGTTCCTAGTCATTATCTTACTGTATGCTCACGTGGTACAGAGAGAGAGAGAGAGAGAGGGAGAGAGAGTTCTCTGGTATCTCTTCTTAAAAGGACACTACTGTCAAGAAGGGACCAACCCTTAGGACTTCATCGAATTGTCATTACTTTTATAAAGACCCGATCTCCAGGTATAGTCCCACTGGAAGTTAGGACTTCAACATATGGATTTGAGAGGGACACAAACTTTCAGTCCATAACAAGCTATTTAAATAATCCCTTTAGAACCACAGAACCAAAGAATTGAACTATTAATTATTTAAGTAAAATCACTCCCCAGACTCTCACTTATTGCTCAACGAAGTATTCCCCTCTAGGTGGCAAAAGAAGACTCTTGCACAAAAGAAGCAAACAACAGGGGCTCTGTAAGATGGAAGCTATGTGAGAGGCTATTCTAGCTACTCTTTGGGGTATGTTTATTACAAAGGAAAAAGTAAATAACTACCATGTATATTCTAAAAAGTATAAATATGACATTGTTCTATTGTCATCACATATAGCAATTCACATTCTTGACCAGTATTACCACCTCGCTCCTGAACTAGACGTGGAGTCATGATAAAGTGTGATGGCTGGTAGGAGGCACTCTCACACAAGGGAGGAATGAGATTGTTCCCATCTGCTTTCATCCTTCCCCCCTTAGTCCCTACCCGCTAGTCCTCTGTGACTCCAAGATTTCTTTGATATTCTCTTATTTTACTTACTATGTAACTTTCTGATGCCCTGGGTATTTTCCACTTGCCCCTTCACATCGACTCTGCTCTACCCGTGTATATATGCATATGAGGTCTGACAATTAAGTTCGAGAACTCATCCTAGAAAAAGTGCTACAGACTTCATTGCTGAATATCATTATGGTCACCTTCGAAGTACTTCCCTTGGGAAGCTATGCACTGATGCCCACGCCTAGTCCACCTTTCAAAGCAATTTTGGGACTCTTTCTCTGGAATGGCCATCAGAGCCGTTGTTGTATTACCCTTGATGTCATGAATGTCATCAAAATGACTTTCATTATTTCCTTTACATTCGGGTAAAGAAAGAAGTCATTGAGAGCCAGATGAGGTGAGTTGGGAGGGTGTTCCCATACAGTTATCTGTTTACTGGCTAAAAACTCCCTCACAGTCAGTGCCATGTGAGCTGGTGCATTGTCGTGATGCAAGAGCCATGAATTGTTGGTGAAAAGCTCAGGTCATCTAACTTTTTCATACAGCGTTTTCAGCACTTCAAAATAGTAAACTTGGTTAACTGTTTGTTCAGTTGGTATAAATTCATAATCATAATTCCTCTGATATCAAAAAACGTTAGCAACATCATTGCAAAAAGTTTGCGAACTTAATTGTCAGATTTCATATACGGCATTAGCTATTTCCTGCTATTGGTAGCTCCTATCTCTTCTCTCTCCTGATTATTCCCTTTTAAATAGTCCTTTTATTAAACTTTCAGTATTTACCCTTTAGTTGTGTCATTTACTTTCAACAGGACCCTAACCAATACATCTGTTTATGTGTCTTTCATCTAAAAAATCAAGTTCTTAATTAAATTTATATTTCACAACCTAGTACAGTGCCTGATACAGTAAATAGTTTGATCAATAATAATAATTCATATATTAATTTTAAGTCCTTATTTTTATTATTGATTTTGCTATATTTATAGATTTAGTCCATAATAACTAGAAACATTTAAGTGTCTGTCATTTAGAGTGTCCAGAATTTCCTTTTGAAATGTAAAGGAATGGAGAACTGGTTTTTTGTTTTGCTTTGGTTTTTGGTGTGTGTGTGTGTGTGTGTGTGTGTGTGTGTGCACGTGCGCACACGTGCACGTGTGCATTAGGGATATAAAACCTCCAGACAATCAGAACGCCCTTTGTTTGTAGTGGCTATCTCACATAAAGTTTTCTGAAAACTACTTGGAGTTAAGTAAAAAATTGATAGAGTTTGTTGAGGAGTAAGGAGCTGTTTTATCTCATACAACTACAATATGAGATTTGCTATCATATTAAGGTGTAACATATGAAACCAAGAGGGAGCAACTGAATGTTACAGAGAGAGGAGAGAGGAAAAACCAAATAACCACAGCATGAACAGAGAGAGTAATGGGAGGATTAAAAATCTGACACAAGATATGTCCCATTGTTCTTTTAAATTTGAGACATTATTGTGTTCATTTTCTCTGTTTCTTATTCACATGTGTCCTGGATTGCTGAACTTAAATAATGCAGTATGCTCATATAAATACTTTAGCTTGATGACTCTTGCCGAATATGTCTTCTTTCAAAAAGGTACCAATGGGAGGAAAAAATATATATAACGAAAAATACCTCTCTAAAAGATTATAGTGGCCCTTTGAAATGAAGACACAGATGGGAAAATGTACTTCTCAGTATTCCTGAACAGATATCTCTTTTTCTTTTGTCAATGATAACCGTGGATAACTTGCTAGATGGATAGTGCCATTAGATTTAAATGTCAGTTCCAACAGCAGCTCACCTGGAAATGTCCTCTAGAAAACAATAAAGGTGAATGGCATAATGTAGCTTAATTTGAAGGTAGAGACACACTTAGCATTATGAAAAAATCACGCCTTGTGTTTTGCCTGAGGGACACCAAAAAGGATGATAAAGTAATGCAATAAAGTCTTTTCACCTAGTCTAAGTACAGTGGGGGTGAAGGTGGATAGATGGGTGGTAGACCAGGGCTCAGAGCCACTACTTTGAAAACATTGTCTCTGGCATCGGAAATCCTTTTCCTCTCAATAATCATTAGATCTTTCAGAACATACCGTCTGGAAAATTTTGCATGCAAATTGAAGAAAGGGTTAGTTACTCATAGTACTATAGACTTGTTGTCGTGGAAACTTTTGAATAACATTTAGAAAACAGCTTGCAGTCTAACTATGTAGATTTTCTTTCTTTTTTTTGCCCCCTCTAGTTTTTTATTATAGTTTAAGAAATGTTGTGATATTCCATATGGTGCTCAGCTTTCATGAAAGGAAAAGATTTCCTCTAGCTTATTTAACAACTGTATATTCTCCCAAATTATAGCCAGGTCTGGTAGCCTCACGGATTGTGTTTGCCTTTCCTGAAAGAGGCAGAACACATTGTTCTTACTGAGGGGTCTGTTCATCAAAACATCTCACTACAACACCGTGACTTGTGTATAAGTAGAAACGAAAAATATTTATCTCAAATATTCAGTATTCCTTTTGTTCCTTATGAAGTAAAATAATTTCTGATTCCAATATTCTGAAAAGCTAAATTAGCAATGTAACTGCTCAGCTGCATAAAGTGTAATATGTAACAAAATTACTGTGTTAAAATAGAGATCTAATGATACCTTCATTAACTTGATCACTGAAATGGCAAACCCTTTCCAACATAACAGTTTCTATAGATACCACGTGCCTATGATCAAAATTGCTTTTCTGAATGTGTTTTTCTCCCCTACTTGATTATATTTTATATCTTACTGCCTGTAAGTTACAATTAAACATAAGGAAAAAAAATTTACAAGGCAAAATATACTCTATATCTATTATGCTGCTCAAATAAATACACAAGCTGCACAAAACAGATTTTCCTAGTAGGCAAATTACAAATGACTACCAAGATAGGTTCTAGATTTCTTTGTTTGTTTGTTTGTTTGTTTGTTTGTTTGTTTTTAATGCCACTAGGGATCTATCAACTATTGCTGGAGGAATTTTCCATGAACTCTAGCTACCTACCAAAAAGAGTAAATGTTCTGTCAAAAACATTTAATTTAAGCTGTGATAATATTTGGTATCACAAAAGATAGATTCTGATTAACAAGTAGATTTTTATCCAAATATAAATATATTTCCCGATTACATATTGCTTTAAAAATATGCCAATAACTTTGGGAAAAGAGTCTTTGAAAGAGAAGGAAACTTCTTAAAAATCAGTGGAAATGGTTTTGTCATTTTTCCTCAATAACATTTAGAAAGTTGTATTCTTGTTTTGCATTTCCCTATATATTATAATAATAAAAATAAATAAATCTAATGAAGAATTCCACAAAATTTTATGCTATTTATCAGGAGACCAATTTTATGTTTAAAACTTTATAGTAATTTATATTCCAACTTAGGTCATTTCTACTAAACTATTAGAGAAAACTATTGAAAAGATTGTTCCATGATCAGTCATATTGAAGTGTAAGGCACAGGAAAATCAGTAATTCTAAGTCTGTCTTTATTTACAATTTTAATAACTTGTTCACCACAGAGTTTTGAATTAACTTTTATTTTATTACTACTGCATTAAAATATCATTCTTCTCGATTACTTTGTTTTTGACATCTTAAATTTTGCACCTCAGGAAAGTGTCTCACTCACTTCATTTTCACTATAGTCATAGCTTGCAAACAATGATACAGTGTAATTATTAAAATTATTAAATTATATTGCATATATCATGTTAAATTATAATTATTAACAACTTTGACAGACATGAAATTTCATGACTCTGGTTTGGCTTGTCTAGGGCATTATGATACTGTTGGCCCTCTTAGCCCAGAATCTCCAAATAATTAGACTTGTGCTCTCATCAAAATTATGTTAGGATAGTGACATTTTATGAATGCAATTTAATAAACTGCTTTATGATATATGAAATGCAGTACTAATACTTTGATTAATATACTTAAATTCAGAATGTTTCTACATTGATCTATACTTCAGTTAAATTTATTTTTTTTTGAAAACTGTAACCCAAGATACCTGTACACTTAAATAACTCATGATATCAAAAGTTCTTATAAAAGCATTTTCCATGTTCATATGATATTTGGAAAAGCTGCATAGGAAGTACTCCCATGGAGGTTTACAATCCACATTTGTGTGTTAACAACTCTACAGTTTTGTAATACTAACTTTATTTATACATAAATGCACTAGTTTAACTTTGTTTAATTCAGTGTTCCCCAAAGTACTGACTTAGATATCTTTTAGTACATTTTTGGTAAATAAACCCTGGTAAATAAAACCACTATCAGCAGATATACTGTTTTCTGAGAACACAATTTAGAGAATACAGTTTTGAAAGATATAAACATACATTTCTTATGTTGCTGGACAATAGCATACAAAGTATTTTCTCCACCTCAGTGTTATTAGAATGCAAATGTTTATACAAGTGGTAATATTTGACATGCATATGAACTTATTTTATAGCTTTAAAAACTAAATTAAATAAGGCAAAAATAGATCAAACATAAAATTAAATATTTTCTATCACTAAATTATATGCTAATGAAACAGAAAATGATCTTTGAAAAGCACAGGACCTATATTCTACTTTAAAATATGAATCTTTACTTGAAATATTTATGATGACCAATATATTTTTAAATTCTTCTTTCTTTATGTAGTTTCCAATATTTTCAATACCTGATTTTCCAATATTTACCCTGCATTTTATCAGGTACTTTAATAAATCTTACATGTTTTCCAAACTAGTTTCAAACTTTTCTTGCCGTAGTCCATATGAATATTCCTCAAAGAAGTGCTTAAAGGATTATCTGAGCTGTTCTTTAGATTTTTCATATTATGAAATTCCTCTGTTATTAAATGGAGAGTCCTCTGAAAAGAAAGGTTCTGTTTTTTTTGTTGTTGTTGTTTTTTGTTTTTTGGGTTTTTTTTTAATAGATGGCACACTGCTGAGTAAACTGAGGTGCATTATAAAAATATTTGAATTAATTAACATAGTCAAATTACTGGTCATTGTTAAAGTTTTATTTGATAACTATCCTTAATTTGGAAGGAATTTTATAATACTTTTCTTTTTTAAAACTGCTTGTTAAGAAATTACCATTGGTAGAGGGGACTAAAGTCAGTCATAGTTGATTATGTCTGGCCTTTAAAGGCAGACATACTGTGGTTCAAATCCCAAGTTCTTTTATTTACAAGTTGTAGAAAAATCAGAAGGTATCCTGATTGTATATAGCTGTAAAATGGAGATTTTGCAGAGCTTTTAAGAGGATTAAATAGTATAACATATTTGAAAAGACCTAATAGCTCTTGTCAGTTCAATTCTAAAGAATTTCCAAGTACTTGCTAAGAGCAATGCATCATGTTTGGAATTAACTTTCATCAATGTAGAAATTTAGTATAATCCAAACTTTGCCTTCACAGGACTCCAAAGTGGGTACATCAACAGAAACTATTTCATTTTTACTATTCATTTGTTTGCCCCTGGATAAGATCACAAACTGGTGCTATCACCTTTCAAGTTACATCTACATAATAGTAGTTTTTTGGTCATTTTAAATATCACATGTAGTTCAGTTGGTAAAATATCTTATTTAAATCGATAACTTCTCTTTGAACTTTAAAGTTAAGGCTCTTTCCCCTCTTCCCCCTCAGTACTACCTTAGGTCAAATCGCAGATTGGTGGGAGAAGTGAGCCCTTTCTCCCCTCTTCTCCACTAACCTACGAATCGTGTTTTGAGTATGTGTTGGAAAAAGAGGGCAAAATAAGAAAATAAGTGTTCTACTTTGTGTCCTACTGTAATCTTGCATTGGCTTCCTCTAAATTGGGTTGATTTTCTAAGCCAAATCTTTCTTTCATGGGGAAAGTGTCTGCTCCTCTAGGATTCCCCTGCTGAGAAAATCCCAACTCCATTGGCCCAACACATGTGGGATTAATTTCATCCTTCAGCCCTGGGGCACTTCTCAGTATACCTCATTCTTTGGATTACAGTGCCCCTTCAATTATGGATCATTGACCAAGCCTACTGTCTTCCATTGGGCCTATATTGGTCCTTGAGAAACAACCACATATTGTTCTATCATATATGAAGTAGATATTTAGGAAATACTCGTTTGCTAGGGCTGCCATAACAAGGTATCACAAACTGAGTGGCTTAGAAAATAGAAATGTACCACCTCACAGTTCTAGAGGCTGGTTAAGGTGTTAGCAGTTTTGTTTTCTTCTGAGACCTCTCTCCTTAGCTTATAGACGGCCCTCTTCTTTTGGTGTCTTCATGTGGTTTTACCTCTCTGGGTCAGTATTCTAATTTCCTCTTTTCTCCCCCCGATCTCTTCTGCTTATAAAGATACCGGTCATATTGAATTAGCACCTATGTTGGTATCCTCATTTAGCTTTAATTACCTCTTTATAGACTGCCTCTTCAAATATAGCTACATTCCACCTTCTGAGGAACTTGGGGTTAGAATTCAACATATGAATTTTGAAGGGAAAACAATTTAGCCTGTAACATCATTATAGGTCAATCTCTCTTCCCACATTTCCCCTCTCATTCTTAAATGTTATCTCCATGGTTAGCCACAGTCTATGCATTGTGCATTTAAGCTTCTCAAGACAATGTAGAAACCAAGATTCTGTGCCCTGCAAAAACCAGGAGATATTTACCAAGCAGTCTGAATCATACCATTGTAATTTCTCCAACTTCACTTGTGAGGGTGTGGGGGTAGGGGGGGGGAATTCCACAGCACTCCAACAAATTTATCCCCCAAAAGTTATTTTTTGGTCTTCTTTTTAATTGTCACTTTTTTAACACCCTTGAGGTGATTACTAGATCAAGATTTGAAAGACTTGGTTTTTCAGGTTTTCTGTGGATTGTCTTAATACCTCATATTGAAGTATCCCACTAACTATTTTGTTCTCAGAGTTTAGGGACTCAGCTACATTGAGAAAAAGAAATGTTATATTTTAGTAAATAAACTTTCTCACTTTTCAAGTATTGAAGAAATACTTTACAGACTTTCTAAATATTTCTCTTTCTCCAAATGATTTGAACAAAAAGAAAGATAGAGGGACTGACAAAGACCATTATGTATATAGAGGACCCAACGTGCCTTCATAAAATTTTGCCCTTCACTGCATGAGTTTTGTTATTGGTTATTAACATTCTGAGGGTCCCAAAGTTTACTAAAATCTCAGGATTTTCTTCATCTATTTCTCTATCTATTATGGAAGGTAAAAATCAGTTATTTAAGGTGATTTTTTATTGCGGCTACAAATCACCTTCATAAACTAGAGAGAGTGCAGCAGACCTGAAAGAGAGCAAAGCCTACCCTCTACAACCTCTACAACACACACACACACACACACACACACACACACACATACACATCTTTGGCTGCATACAGATGATGCTTGATATTTTTTGAAGACTTGGAAGAGAAAATGAAGATCAATGAAAGCAAAAACGGATCAGTAATAGTTTGGCAGTCTCTCTATATATACTACCTATGTATAAAAACTGCCTCAATGGTAAGAACATAATCCTTTGATTTAGGACACAAGTGGCTGGAGGATCCGTATATAAAAATAATAAAAATATTTTTAAAATTTTTATCTTAAGAATACTTTCCACATCATAAATATAAGCTTATTTTCCTAACAACATATTAGCTAATTTGCTGTCATTTGCATTATTTAAATATAGGAAATCAATATTTCCTAGTTCCCAAATATGAAATACATTACATTTCAAAACACCCCCTTCAAGAAATAGTAAATTAATTATGCTCCTAAACACGCTCCTATACAGAAAATTACAAAATGGAACCTAGACTCCATTTCCTTTATATAATTTAATTTTTCTTTATTCATATGAAAGATACAATGATGTGGCTATATGTATGTTTGGCATTTAAAATTTGAACTTTTTGTAATTTCAGATCCATGTTTACTTATAAATGTATCACTAATAAAGTTACTTTATCTTTGTCATTGTTTTTCCATTCATGTTTTTTAATTATTAAGTTTGTGCAAATATCACTTCATATATCAATGCTTTCTAAATGGTATTTAAAAATAAATGTGCTTTTCTAGTAAACAACCTAGTCACAAAGGCCAGTTGAGTCACTTCTACTCTTGTTATTCTGTCATATCCATTTTGAAATAAGCTGCTGTTTTACAGCATATACTGTGTTTGAGTGAACAAAAGAACTTGGTGAGCTCAGCTGAGCTTATAGAGTAGGCATAAAAGAAGACACTGCTTTGCTATGGTGAGGACACAGGGATTAATATATTTACTTCAAAATTATATTTAACAACTGTATAATACTAACAACTCAATTTTGGTTCCTTTGCAAAGGCAGGGATCAAGACACCTTAGAGCTGGTGGATTTATACAGCAGTAGTGCCTGGCATGCTCCCATTAATTATAAAATTTTGCAGAAAACACTACCACCAAGCATCTGCGCTGTTCAGTGGGTGCTTCCTAGCAATGTGTTGAATAGATCTGCTTCATACAGTTTAAACACTCAAACATAGATCCTAATATGCTTTCCTGAGATAAAAGAAACATATTCACTAATAAATGAAGTGAATTTCAGAAAGTCACCATCCCTTGCCTTATCGTTCACTTTCTTCTTTTCCTACCTGGCTTCTCAACACAATGGGAAACATGACCAAGAAGTCTTGAATGAAGAGAAGCATCAAAGATACGACAAAGTTAAAGTGGTTCATTTCTTTTCAAGTGACAGCACCCTGCATTCTATTTTTTTTTTTATCATATTCCTCTATAGTGCAAAGAAAATGTAAAAATGTAGAGTCCTATTCCCTTTAACACCCCCCCCCAAAAAAAAGTTTTAAGTGTAGTTGTTTGCTTTGTGCATTACCACATCCAAAATAAGATAATTACACATAGTTTACAAAATCATTCATAGAAATTGGCTGTTAGGGACAGCTTTTCCTGCTAGGCCCCTTTTTGTATGGCCTTTCATGTTGTCTAAACTTTAATTCTTAGGCTGGATGATAACAGAAATTATATCCATATGTTTCTAGACTCACCTTTTTTCTTAACTTTACTGAGGAATAATTGACACTGATAATAGTATCTATTTAAAGTGTAAAATGTGATGATTGTATATATATATATATATATATATATATATATATATATATATATATGTGTGTGTGTGTGTGTGTATATACACACACACAATAATATATATACACAATAATATATATGTATAGATAGATATGTATATTACCAAGATAAAAATAATTAATACATCCGTAACATCATATAGTTAACACATGTTAACATTTTTTTTGTGTGTGTGAAGAGAATGCTTAAGAGCTACTCTCAACAACTTTCAAGTATAAAATACTGTATTATTGACTACAGAGTCACCATGATATACATTGGATCCTTGGAACTATTCTCCTTATAACTAAAAATTTGTACCCCTTAGTCTATATTGTGCTATTTTCCCTACCCCTCAGCCCCTGTAAACCACTATTCTATTCTGTTTCTATAAAATTTGGCTTTATTATTAAAATTCCATATGTAAGTAATACTGTACAGTATTTGTCTTTCTCTTCCTGTCATATTTCATTTAGCATAATGTTCTCCAGATTCATCTATATGAAACTCACCAATGTTAACAATAAAATTAGCTGCATTTGATTGTCTGTCAGCGAATTATGGGAACATGAGTTTATACCAAACTGATTTTAAGAAATTAGAACCCATCAAAATACTTCTATGCTGTTACCAGCAGTCTCCAAAGATTGCTGCATATCAGCCCACAGAGGTTTAGCAGCTAGTCAAACAGACAGGAAATACAAGCAAAACTATGCTAAAAGGAAAATTTAGAGGTGGCAAATATTTTAAACAATGATTTTTAACAGAATATTCAAAGTTGTAAGCCCCCCGCCCCATCTTCTATTGGGGGTTATATTGCAAATATCATCTTTCTTCCATAACTCCTCTCTGGCTGCCATGGGTACCCCAACCCTGGTGCAGCCCTTTGTAGCACTCTGCTTATGTCTAGAATTTCACAAAGTTTCTATGAAAAACGTCCCACAGTTTCGGGCTCTTCCATTTCTAATCATAAAGATCTAACCCGCTTACAGAATTGTTGAAATACACGAAATATGGGTACCAACTACTTTTCCCCTCTGTCCTAAAGCTCTCATTACTCTTTCTTTCCGAGTTAAAAGTACTTGATTTTTGTAACCTATATTGAGGAAAGAGAAGGTGGATTAAATGAAAAGGATGTCATGCCTAAAAAGATCTGTGTGCTGAATAATTTCCATTTTTCAGATCTACTCTCCATTCCTTCTCCATCTTGTTCTGTGACATTCAGACTAACCTTTGTGAATTATATCAACAGATTCTCTTTTGGACTTAGACTTGATCAATGAGAGGCAAGGAGGAGAGTGAGATTATATTATCCATCCATCTGGCTGCCTCCTGGACAGATCAGAGCAGTTGACTGTTCTTCTACCAAAAAGCCACAGCTTCTATCTGCTGTCAGATGTCCCCCCCTTATAGCTGTTGGCTCTGATTTTTAAGTAATTACTCTTTCTTCATGGCTTTAAATTCAGAGGTTGTAATAGTTCTCCCCGTTACTAACCCTACAATTCTTTACCAACTCTTATTGATTTTCCTTGTAAATCCTCCTCAATTTCTTCCTGCATATGTCTTTTCAAATTAGTGTTTGGGATTTCTTTCGATAAATACCCAGCAGTAGAATTGCTGGGCCAATTAAGTAGTTTTATTTTTAATTTTTTCAATTTGCAATTCCACCAACAGAGCACAAGGGTTCCATATATATATATATATATATATATATATATATATATATATATATATATATATATATATGAGGCAAAATATATGTATTGCCTGGTGAGTACTGGCCTAGTCAGGGGGATCATTTCTTAAATTATACAAATGTCTTACCACTATGTTGTACACCTGAAATTAATGTAAAATAATACTGTCAACCATAATTGAAAAATAAAAAGGGGGGGAAAGTAAAGGGAGATAAGAGATCCAAATTTCCAGGTATAAAACAAAGAAGTCATAGAGATGTAATATACAGCATGGGAAATAAGTCAGTAATATTGTGATAGTGTGGTACGGTGTCAGATGGTTGCTGGACTTATCATGGTGATCACTTCTTTAGGTATACAAATGTTGAATAACTATGGTGTATACCTGAAACTGATATAATATTGTATGCTGGCGATATCTTTTTAATAAAATCTTAAAATAATAAAAATAAAGGTGAAAAAATTATTATAGACAAATCAAAGGTATTCATAGTTGGGCTAAATCAATTCGGGGGACAAAGAAGTCTTTTCTTCTTGCATTCTCAGGGCAGTGCTGAGACTACAGTTAAAATACAACTGGACTCTGTCATACACTTTAAGATAATTTCTGGAAAAAAACAAGTTTCGTGGCCTTATTATGCCTTTGGAAGCCATACAGGAGACATAAAATGAATGGCAGGTTCTGAAACAGCAACTATATGGGACCAAACAAAGTGTAAAGTCATAGGTCACAAATAGATTGACTTTCTGTGTCTTAGACAGAAGGTTATGTTTTAGAAGTATAGGTGGAGAGACAGCTTTATGAGAGTATCTACTGTATGTGTGCTATTCCTTAATGTGTTGCCACAACCTAAAGAAGGGGCTGACAGAAAAAAAAAAAAATTTTTTTGAGCTAGTCAGTGTAAATTTAGCACGGTTTTGTCCAAAAGTCCTCTAATTACCAGATCTTAACAGTTTACCCTTAGATAATCTCCCCTCCACTATTATCTTAAAGCAGAATCAGAGAATGCAGAAACATGCTGACAGTCTAGATAACAAGAATATACCCCTGCCACTGACCTCAAAATAATGTTTCTATTAATCTGAAGATATTTCTACTCTCTGTCACTCCTGAGCTCATATAGCCAAGCTCTAGTCCATCTGTCTTGTCACCAGACCTAAAAGGATCAATACTTTTCAGGTTTGTACTATACTTCCACTGATAAGGTGAGTTTCTTGGTAGCTATTCATATCATATATTGCCTTCCTATACATATTCTTTTAACTTTCATCTCTCAGACTGTCCTTGGTTTTTGTTCTAGTAAGTACTAAAGCAGCTAGGTGAAGCTGGTTTGTTATGTCGTCATTGCAGACAGGACATTTTGGGCCTAGACTTCTATTGGAACATAGATGCACTGGTGATTGAGAACAGCAAAGCAAAGCTCAAAATATGGAAAATATGTCTCCGCCTCTGGGGATTCCTCTTTGAGGCCAGTGGGTGGAAGGCCAGAGTTCCCAAACATATGACATCTGTGCAGTCACTGACCAATGAAGACTCAGATCCAACCTGATTTCTGGGTGAAAGGATGACACAGTTCTCTTGACTCTTTCACCCATTGCTCTTGGCCATGATCTTCATTACCAGTATCTGGCTTACTGAATATCTACTTTCCTAGAGCTCCTGTAATAAATTACCATATACCTGGTGGCTTCAAACAACAGACACTTATTATCTCATAGTTTTGGAGGCCAGTAATTCAAAATCTAAGTGTTATCAGGGCCATTCTCCCTCTGAAGTTTCTAGGGAAAAATTCTCCCCTGCCTCATCTTGCTTCTGGCGGGTCCATGCATTCCTTGGCTTGTGGTTCCATTAATTCAATCTCTGCCTGCATCTTCACATGACCTTCTCTGCATCTCTTCTTCTTCTTATAAAGTCACTTGCCATTAGATACAGATATCACTCTAAACAGGATGGTTCCATCTCAAGATCCTTAACTTTATTATATCTTCAGAGACTCTTTTTCTAAAAGGACATATTCACAGGTTTGAGGCATGAACATATCTTTTGGAGGGTTACAATTCAACCCACTACCCTGACAGATTCAGGAGGACAAATATTCAGGATCTTCACTACCCTCTCTTTGGCAGATGCTCTGTCTTCCAACTTTTTCCCACATTATCAAAAGCTCTATTTGTGCTCTTCCTTCATAATAACCCCTGTGGAAAAGTCTCAATAGAACATTTATTTGGAGTGCAAATGATAGGCAATTGAAAAGTAGACTCTGGAGAAATAGAGACCTAGAGCCTCAAAAAACACATTTTCCTAATTCTCCTTCTATGACAAGAGCACAGAGAAGTTTCCATTCAGATAGGGCTGAATAACTCCTTTCGCATAAAGAAAAATATCAAAATAAAGCAAAGTTGGTGATATTCAACAAATTCATATATTTTTTAAATGTTGAATGATTACAGCCTGCTATGTGTACAGATATAAAACTAAGTATAAACTCTCTATATTTAGGCATTTTATTCAAATCACGTAACCAAAATGTATTTACAAATTAAATAATAACAACACAAATAAATAGATATAATTCAGATTTTGGCATTAAATGAAAGTGACAGATTATTATTTTCTGAAATAAAATCATCAATGTGAATGTAGAATCTTCAGGGTATACGCTACTGGAAGCTGGGTGTTGAAGGCTATCTCATTATTTTCTCCATCCAAACGATTATCTAACCTTATTCACATGCCAGGCATCATTGGCATTTGGTCGTCCCTTCATGCTAACTCTGTTTCCTTCTCCCTATTAGAACAATTAAAGGGATATTATTGAGTGCTGATATAACAAAAATTACGTAGTAGTATACACAGAAACGAATAAAAGATGGTAAACTATTAGGTAAGTCAGACAATTTCCAAGAACAAACCATGAACACTTAACTAGAATCAGGTTTGGTGTGGGGACGGGTGTGCTGGTTCTTTTGGGTTCAGATGAGGATATTTGAGTCTGAGACGTTGGACAACAGATAGTATGATTATATCTTATATAATTCAACTCAATACCAGTGTTTCTAGGGAGATATTTTTTACATTAAATAATATCTTGTTTTACCCTGAAGGTTATGGACTCAAATAATTCTCTTTCTGGTTGAATTTCAAGCAAACCAGTTACTATGTGTTGCTTATTGGTCTGAGAAAAGTGACACACATAAGGTCAAATTACTCAGATTTTCCAACTAGCCCTATGACTGATCCTGAGAGGGATAAGGGACATTTTACTGCCTCTTAACAACTGCTTATAGATTGTAGATAGTCTGATTTTTATATTAGGTTGGTGCAAAAGTAATTGCAGTTTAAAAGGTTAAAAACAATTGTAAAAACCATAGTTACTTTTGTACCAACCTAATATATTGCTCTTAACAACATTACTGCTATTCAAATAGACAAATACACACACACACACACACACACACACACACACATAATTGTATATAGAAATTAATACAAGAGAATGAATTCAGTTTTATGCTTAGTCTACACATTTATAAAGTATACAGGACTATTATAATTCTTTCCACAAGGATCTAGAACAGTCAAGTAAAAGCATTTGGGTCTCAATTATCTAAGGTGTCATAGTGTTATGGACTGAATTGTGTGTCCCCCAAAAATACATGTTTTGAATCCAAACCCCTAATGTGACTATATTTGGAGACAGGAACTTTATGGAGGTATTAAAATTTAAATGAGATCACCAGAGTTGGACCCTAGTCAGATAGAATAGCTGTCCTGCTAAGAAAAGAAAAAGACACCAGACCTCTGTCTCTCTTTCTACATGAGCCCAGAGGAAATGTCATGTGAAGACACAGCAGGAAGGCAACCGTCTGCAAGTCAGGAAGAGAGCTCTCATCAGAAATGGAATTTGCTGACACTTGATCACAGGCTTCTAGCCTCCAGACCTATGAGAAAATAAATGGCTGTTGTTTAAACCATCCAGTCTATGGTATTTTGTTATGGTAGCCTGAGCAGACTAATACACACAGCAAAGTTGGATTGGTCCCCATTATCCTAGATAATTACCTTTCTTTGCACTTCACTGTCCACCTCTAGTTAGAGCTATAAGGTCAAAGTCTGATGGAAATGATTTCATCTGTGACTTTGCTGAGACACAGTCAAAGCATTTCATTTTGCAGAGTGTGGGAAATGATTTTGAGTTTAATCCAGTTCTTAAAAGACAAAAGTTGGCATCACAAAAACTCCCATCATCACTGGCACCAATTAGTCTCCTTCTTGACAGCTGAAGGAGGTATGACTAGGACTGAATATTAAACCAAAATGAAAAAAAAATGCTCTCTCCCTTAGAGTTTATCTTTCTTTCCCAAGGTTGAGATATATTTCCTTGGAAGCCAAGGGAAACTTGTTCTTTGCCATCCTGGTTTTCTGACCAATTAAAGTACAGTGACCCTCGAACAACATGGGTTTGAACAGCACAGGTCCACTTACACATAGATTTTTTTGAATAAATACATTGGAAAAAGTTTTAAATATTTGTAACAAATTGAAAAAACTCACACAACTGCATAGTTTACAAATAGCAAAAGAAAAAATTTAAGAAAAAGGTACATTTGTCATGAATGAATAAAATACAGAGGGTGTCAAAAAATGTATATACATTTTAGGAAAGGAAAATTGTATACAAATTGTAATAATATATACTGATCACAAAAGATGAACACAAGTCACATTTGACTTCTGCAATTACCAGAGGTGCTCAAAGTGGTTACCATCAGCATCTAGACACTTCTGATTACAGCGAACTATTGCTTAAGCAACATTGACCAAAGTATCCACTTGTATACATTTTTTTGGCAACCCCGGTATATGTATATACTACTCTATTTTACCATTTACTACCATAAAATATACACAAATCTAATATGAAAGTTAACATTTGTTAAAAAAAATACACACAAACATTTGCACGACATACATGTACATGGTGTCCTTTGCAGTTGAGAGAAATGTAAACAAACATAAAATGTAGTTTTAAATCATAACTGCATTAAATTAACTATAGTACATATTGTACTCTGTAATAATTTTATGGCCACTTCCTGTTACTAATGTAGTGAGGTTGTGTAGCAAGTATCCGCTTAACACACTGTGTGACTCTAATTATCTACCCATGAGCAGTTCCTTTTTCAAGTAAATTGCATATCACAGTAAAAAGTGATCTCCTGCAGTTCTTTCATATTTTTATCATATTTAGTGCAATGCCATTAACCTTGAATAACACCATGGGATCCATATGAAGTGCCACTAGTGATGCTGGAAGTGCTTCCAAAAAGCAGTCATAACATTACAAGAAAAAAAGTTGAATTGCTTGATATATACCAGAAATTGAGGTCTGCGGCTGTGGTTGCCACCATTCAAAATAAATGAATCCAGCATAAGGACCATTTGTAAAAAAGAAAAGGAAATCCATGAAGCTTTCACTGCAGCGATGCCAGCAGGCATGAAAACCCTGCCCTTTTGGGGAAATACCTTTTTATCTCATATTGTAAATAAAGCTTTTATGTGGGTACATGATTGCTATAAGTAAGGCTTACCTATAGACGCTAACATGATTCAAGGAAAAGCAAAGCCATTATATGACAACTTAAAGCAAAAAGAAGGTGAGACCTCTAAAGCTGAAGAATTTAATGCCAGAAAATGATGGTTTGATCATTTTAGAAAGAGGTTTGGCTTAAAAAATGTCGAGTTAACAGGAGGAGCAGCTTCTGCCGACCAAGAGGCAGCAGGCAAGTTCCCAGATGTCATTAAGAAAATCACTGAGGAGAAAGGATAACTGCCTGAACAGATTTCTCATGCAGAAGAAAGTGCCTATTCTGGAAAACAAAAAATGCCACAGTAAAGAACTACCTTTTAAAGTTCTTTGTATATTGTACAATGTCCCAGGCCACCCAGAACACAAGGAGTTCAACGCCAAAGGCATCCAAGTGGTCTTCTTTCTCCCAAACGCAACAGCTGTAATTCAGCCTCTGGATTAGAGGGTCACTCATAAGGATATTTAAGACTCATTACACAAGGTACTCTGTGGAAATGATTGTCAATACTATGGAAGAGAACCCTGATAGAGAGAACATTATGAAAGTCTGGGAGAATTACACCATGAAAGACGCCATCATTGTTATAGAAAAAGCTGTGAAAGTCATCAAGCCCAAAACAATAAATTCCTGCTGGAGAAAACTGTGTCCAGATATTGTGCATGACTTCACAGGATTTACAACTGAGGCAATCAAGGAAATCATGAGAGAGATTGTGGCTATGGCTACAAAGGTAGCAGTGAAGAGTTTCAACATATAAATGTTGGGGAAATTCAAGAGCTAATAGATGCCACACCGTAGAAATTAACAGAAGACTTGATGGAGATGAGGACTTCTGAACCAGTACCAGATGACAAGGAAGAAAAGCAGTGCTAGAAAACAAACTGACGTTAGACAATCTGGCAGAAGGGTTCTGATTATTCAAGTTTGATTTTGACTTCTTTTACTTCTTCTTCCTTGTGTGATACATACAGACACTGAAACTAAAGCAAATGGTGGAAGGTCTGGTACTGTATAGAAACCTTTTTAGAGAAATAAAGACAGCAAACATGCCAGACAGAAATCACGACGTATTTTCATAACATTACACCAAGTGTGCCTGCCATTCCCACCTCCTCTTTCACTTCCTCTACATCCCCGGCCTCTTTTTGATGATCTAGTTGTATGTGATGAATAATAAATTAGCACCATGCCATACAGTTAATAAACATTTGTTGTGTATGTGTGTGTGTGTTCATGTGAAAATCTAATAACTGTATGGCAAGAACTATATGAGACCTTCTCGTGTCGCCATCACCTAAATACTCAATGTGTAGACCGTTGCGTGCAAGATTTGTATTGAAGTGAATAGATGGTCCTACATAGGCATACGGTGAGTGATATTTAATTTAAAAAATTAATAATGTGTGTTTTCTTACGGTTGTGTAACTTTGCTTCCAAAGAATTACATTACCATATGGTATACCTGTCTTTAATTGGAGGAACTGTGCATTAGCCTATCATCACAGGTTTTTCTTTGCAACAATGTTTGCAATACTGTATTATGAATATGACTGTAATAATGTATGCCATAAAAGTTTATAGTGATTTATTCATTAGTGTATAGGCTATCATGAGGCAATTATATCAAATACATGAAGGAACTGTACCAATTACAAGAGGCGATCACATAATCGTCATATAGCTGCTTCTTTTTCATTAACACATAAACCATTATACCTGTAAATAAATATGATTCTTTTTAACATTAAAAAAAAACATTTAATGCCATGTTAGTAATACATATAACATCTACAGTGCTTTGTGTCATATAACACAACACTGATGTAGGTCTTGACAAGATTCATCTTGTAAACAGCGGACATAAAGTAACAGTATCGATAAATACAGTGGTGTAATACTGTAAATGCATTTTCTCTTCCTTCCAATTAATAACATTTTCTTTTCTTTAGCTTACTTTATTGTAAGAATACAGTATATAATACATATAACATAAAATATGTGTTAATGACTGTGGTATCTGTAAAGCTTCTTGTCAATAATAGGTGACTAGTTAAATTTGGGGGGAGTCAAAATTGTATATGGATATTCGACTGGGCAGGATTTGGCATCTCTAATCCCCATGATTGTCCAGGGTGAACTGTATTTTATTCTTTTTGTTATTATCACATATTCTACCACAAAATCATATCACAGTACAGGGATACAAAAAAAAAAAATCTCTTGATGATTTTTATGTAAAAAGTGATATGCAAATGCGCAACAGTGGTATGTCTTGAAAACTAAAACCTCTGAGTAATATATGAAACCTGCTTTCACATTAGAAATGATTCACAAAATGTTCGTTTCTTACGTCTTCAAAAATGAGTTTTTAAAAAATACCAAAATGGCTTTAGTTTATTGCAAAGAGTAGAAGAAAGTACTCATTAAATCCATAATCACTGAAAATTCAAATCGATTGACCATCAGGTAGGTCTTTTCTTTTTATTTAGCTTACTTAGCACTTCTACTTTGTACTTTGAATTTGCAAAGTGCTTATCAGTCTTATTAGTTAACCCTTGTAACGTGTCCATGCAGTAGATTGATGGCAAGCATTAGTATGACACACATTAGTGTACTCCTTTGAAAGTTGTCAGCAATGAAGCACATGGGACTTAAATGATTACTGCAAGATGGCCCATCAAGTCTGAAGAAAAGAAATTCTTGGTCTTAATTTCCTACTTTCTAATCCTTAGTGATAACAAGGGTAAAACTAAACTTAAGATCATCCACAAGATTCTAATGTGTTGTTTCCTTTAAAAATGAAAGCTCTCAAATGCATTTACTTAGGGTACTAAAAAATCTATTCATTGAGCAAGTATATTAGATATATATTTCTTTGTCACTTCCCCATTTAAGATGGGATCATCTTAAAAGGCTATGACATAAATTGCTGTGGAAAAGATCGATTAGTTTAAAAGCTTTTTCCTTTTAACAGATCAGATAGTCATTATATTTTACCCTTTTGTGTGTGATTTTCATTGAGCCATTTTAATCCTTTATTCATCTGAAAAAATTTCACCCAAACCAAGAGGTCTACAAATCTCTATATCACCTCTGGCATGATTTGCTAATCACTGAGTTTGAACTTCGGGGAACTGGGGATAACAGCCTGACTCTGGAATCCATTTCTTTAGAAGCCGATTTTTTTTTTTAAGAGTTCAATTCTCTTCCTGGGTCAGACTCACAATCTCGTTTATAATCCTTTCTCTCATTTGGGAGCAGCATTAGGGAATATTTATGAGAAGTGAAAGAGGAATATGTTTCGAACTTGAGGATAAACAGAAAGGTATTGTAGTCAGTTCAATGCGAAGAAACCTAAATGATTTATTTTTTTAGAAAAAACAATTTGTTAATTTCACATCTTTCCCAGTATTTTATTAATATTGTTATTTTACACCTGCGTGGCACCTTTACTTGGAAATGGCTACAGAGAAAAAAGCGTTCAGAGTAAAATTCATGGCATTTCATTGCCTCTTTTATAACTTAAATGACAATTTCCCACCAGTTATAATTTAACTGGTGGGAAATAAAGTTAAAAGGAATTTTATACAATGTAATTTATGGATATTAATCATTCACCTCTGTTGATCCCAAACATGAAAAATCTAGCATATTAAAATAGTCGGAGAATATAATAAAATAATGACTGACATTTGTATAAATTTTATAGTTTACAAAGTACTCCTGCATTCAACATTGTATTTTACTCTTATACAAACTTTGATAAGCTATGGTTATATATTGTCATTTCTGGTTTACAGGTAAAGAAAATAAAGCCTCAAGAATCTGATACTGGTCCAAGTCACATGGATGATAACTTAGCAGTTGTACAGCCAGGACCTCAACCTTTTGACACCAAATCCAGAGAAATTCTCCTTATAATTTCCTCTCACTATTTTATACTGTAGATATATGGGGCATATTCACAAATAAATCTTGGAGTAGGTACAATAATACCTGTTATGCCTAAAGCAATAAATATGAAAAACATTTAGATCTTTAATTTATCTCAATAATGTTTGCATTTTTTTCATATAGAAGATTTTAATGTAGAGGTAAAGTCATTTGGTAAATTTATTCCTAACTATTTCAACTCTGTCTTCAAAAAGACTAGTGCACAAATGTTCATAGAAGCTTTTTCACAATAATCAAAGTTGAAAACAGCCCAGAAGAATGGATAAGCACACTGTTATGTATTCATAAAATAGAATATTACTGAACAATGAAAAGATACAAACAATAACATAAATAAATCTCAAAAATATTATCCAGTTTAAAAAAAAAAGAAAAACATGACTGATGCAATATCAGTAAAAATCTCGACAAACATGTCTCATTACAACCCATAAGAATATAGTCTAAAATTATCTAACATTTTCAATAAGTGGTTGAGGACTTTTCACCCTCTTATCTGCAAATAGCTAACAGGGTAGTTTCCAAATGAAAATTGATTCAGAAATGTTTCATATGATTATTGTACAAGAGCTAAAATTACTTTTAAAAGCTCCAAAAGATAACTTATTCAAAAAATTACTTGAATGTAAATTCAGTACCTGTCCACATGTCCAGGACTCTTGTTATACAGATTAAAAAATCTGGGGTATTTCATATATCACACTATGCAGCCGTTAACAAGAGTTAATATGCTACCAAAAGGACCCACAGCATAACAAATTCTGTTTATCCTTTGGAATCATGCCTTGTGGAACTAAATTTTCTAAGGTAACCTGTTGTTTTCAGAGTCAAGTCTTACTCTGATGTTCAAGTCCCATTAAGTCTGGTCCCAGTTTCATACTATTCCCAGCCTTTCCCTAACTACTCATAATCATAAATCTACTGTTATTACTAAACTCATTTATTGCCCCTTCTTCAGGTTTATTCTGTTATTTTAAGTGGGCACCAAAAATATCTTTTTTCCTTATCTATCCAATCCTATTCATTTGTTAGTATCCGAATTAAGGCAGGCTCCCTTTAAAACTTTGTTTCTTAAATCTGAACTCCAGCTTTTAGTACATGTAATATTAATTTGACATTTAAAATACACTGCCATTCTTGCATTATATCAAACATTTTTTAATCTCTGGCCTCATTTCACTTTCACACTTCTACTTTTTTAAGTGAATCAGCATAATAAAACATATTTACTAATAGTCATTAAATGCTAGTGTCACACACCAGATACACACTTTAAATATATTGACTGTCTTCGAACAACCCAGAAGTTGCAATTATTAGTCCTATTTCATAAATGGGCACCCTGAGGCCTGGGAAGCTTAGGTTCCATGGTCAATGTTACTGTAGTGAGATAATTGGTAAAATTACAAGTTGAGACTCTAGAACCAACTTTTATCTTAACACACAAACTCTATTAAACATTGTAACTGAGGATGGAAGTTATAAATTAAAATCATTTATAGCCCAAATGTATTCTGTATCCCAGATGTATTCTGGATGAACCCTGCAACAGAAAAAAAGGACTTTAGTGGAAAACTAGTGCAATCCAAATAAAGTATTTGGTTTAATTAATAGTAATGTACCAAGTTCAATTTCTTAGTTTTGACAAAAGCACCATTGTTATAAAAGATGATGATATTTGGGGAAGCTGGCTATACAGGAATTCTCTGTATTATTTCGGCAACTTCTCTCTAAATCTAAGTTTATTCTAAAATATAAAACATTTTTAAAAATAATATGAATAATTAATATCTGTTATAGCTACATTTCCTCAGCTATGTAATTTTCTGCTCTCCCATAGCCTTATGATGTTATGTTTACGTCTTTCATAGAATTTGTCTTGTTCATATGTGTGGGTGGGTGTGTTCATCTGTGTATGAATATTTATTTTTATTCTCTACAATTTTGTCAACTTTATGATGACAATCACTTTGTCTTATTAATTGTTTGAGTCCTCCATAAACTTTGCTAAATAAAGTCTCCTATATGTAATGAGAGTATAAGTAAAGTATGTTGAATTAATTTCAGTTTGAGCTTGCCAATTTGAAGGTGATTTGGGAGTTGTGATAAATTTTGACAATCCAGTCATCTCCTTTCCCCCCACTTTATTTTTTACCAACGGTGTATAGAATGATAACCAGTAAGATTTATAGCTATAATCTGTAGTTAATAAATAAAATAGCTAAGCCAGTCATGTGATCCCAAAACTATGGCACATTACACTGCTGTAAAAATCCACCCACAGATAGTGGAATTAGATATAATGGAGAATGAAATCCACTCTTAGGTGATACCATTTCCCAAGAAATACAGGTTTTGTATTCAGAAAAGAACAAGGGGATGTTTCATCTCAAATACAAAACCGCATTCTGATATTTTGGGGGCTTTGTTTTATATTTCAAAATGCACTGAGTCACATTGTACAGGCTTCTTAAAAGATATGAAAGACAGTTTGGGGAATATAATTAATAATGTTGCAAAATTTTGTAGGGTATTTGATGGACACTTCTCCATCAAAGGGAGACCACTTCATGGATGGTGTAGGTACCTGACCACTGCAGTGTACACCTGAAGCTGAAACTGAATAATGATGAATGTCAACTATAATTTCATATATATATATATATATATATATATATATATATATATATATATATAGCATAAGGAATAGAGTCAGTGGAACTCTAACAGCTATATACAATGTCAGAGGGGTAGTAGATTTGGGGAAGGCGGGTTATCACTTTGTGAGGGGTGTAAATGTTTAACTAGTACATTGTTTTGTACACCTGAAACTAATAATAATAATAATAAAAACAATTTCATTTTTTCTCAACCTAAATAAAGGGAGGATGTGTAAAACATGATTTAAAAACACTTCACTCTGTTCTTTGGTTTGTCAAAGTTTCCCTGATAACCAAATAATCATATCACATAAGGCATCCAGACATAAGCTATGTGACTTCATAAAGGCAAAAAGCTTCCCCAGTCTCAGACTTCTCTCTTCATCGTAACAGTGGCATGCTTGTCAGCACATGCCTTGGCTGCAATGGTAAAGAACATGGCAAGGGATGCTGACAAATCCATCCTTCCTATTAGAAGAGCTTGGCTCCTCCTGAGCTTGAAAGTAATTTTTAAAATGAACTCCCCAGTGTTAGTGTGCCTTGCCTCATTGGTGGATGTAACAAATCAGTGGCAGTTGAATTAGAATTATTTTCTCTTGACACATCAAAGTACTGCTCAACCCAGTGAGTTAATGGGTTATTGCAATGACATATTGCAACATCCTGGTTTCTGAATACGTTCATACTTAAGAACAGAGTGACAGGACACTTTAAGTCATCAAGCAGGAAAGATTTCTTCACTCATGCCCTGAAAATGGGAATAAATGTGCAAATCTATACAATTGTGCTTCCCTTACCATCTATCTTGTCAAATGAAAATCGACATGGGAATCAAGTCAAATATGCTTCAGCAGATTAGAAAGAAATAATGTATATTTTCCCTCTTGAGACACACAGAGCAACTATCACTTCCTGCTGTGCCAATTTGTCTTGGGTTAGTGTTTGTGAAGGTCAAACTTTGAAGGTCCTACGAATGAGAAGCCGGTACTATACAGGGTGAATTAAACGCATAAAGAACAATTGTGGATAAAATAAGGTACTGTAGAATAAACGGTAGATTGTACTCTTTTTTTTTTACTTTCAAAAGAATATAATGTTCTCTTGAATTGTTAGACATAATTAAGAGAGAAGTTGTAAAATTATATGTAAAATGTTTTTCTAATAAAAAGTAGGCAGCTCTTTAGTTATTTTTTAAGACTTTCATTCTATTTGTTGTTACTTGCTTTCATGTCATACTATAGGCCCCCTCTGTATGGGTGTGTGTGTTGTGGGTGGGGCTGCACTGGAAGGCAGACCTGTGATAAGTAAAGTAAGAGATGAACAAAACTTGAACTATTTGAAGAATGAATTTTGGTCAGTGTCAAAAGCCAAATGTGATTCACGGTATAAACCACTCATTCATCACCCTGCCTACATGTTTGCTTTCTCCACTAACATTATTATATTCCCTGTAGTACACCCCTACCACATGATAATTTACTCACTCTGGACAGATCCTTATTCTTTTTCAAGGAAGTGACATGCTGCTCTCATTTTTAAGCACAGCTATAATTGTTTAAAGAAGCTATTGGCATATTCAAAGTGAAGGGCAGATGATTCTTAATCATATTTTTACTTTTGTGAGATCACTTTTTGAAATTCATCAAGGCAACCTACACTGAAGACCCCAAATGTTGTAATCCTTCTGCTCCTAACCTTGTTGGATTGTTGTCTAGCAAAATCTCATTACTGCAGGACTCTCTGTCCAAGCAATTAGCAGTGAGAAAAGTAACCCAGGTGACTGTCTGCAAATTGACACAGATTAACTGTTCTTTGTCCAGAATCCTGGTGGAATACAGAAGAGCTGTGGAACGTCATTTTCAGATACAATGTTGAGAATAGAACTGAAAGATGATATATACACTTCCATAAATTGCAACAAGTGCCACACAAGTGAAAGAACCATAAATAAAATTAATTTGGCCCCAAATGGCATCCCTAGGAACAGTTTTGAACAAGCTTCAACATGTTGCTACAACTGACAATTTATTTAATTGGGAAGACTATTAAACCATTTGATTGCAATGGGCAACATTAGATGAGATTGTGAAACTACATACAAACCACAGGTTTATCTTTTCTCCTTGTATTCAGTTGGGGACACTAATTGAATTCTTTCACAAAGCACTGGATTTTATTGTGGATGGAGTTGGTTTCTTTCCAAGAATAAATTCCCATTTTAAATGTAGCCCTACAATGTCTGGGCTTCAGCCAGATGTTTCTAAGAGCAGGGTGATTAAAATGGTTGCTAATCTCTTGTTGAATATTTTTCTCACCATTCTCACATTCCACCTTGAGAGTCAAGACATACCACACATATGGATTACAGATTTCTGGGAAGGTGATTTTAATTAATGTTAGTCAAAAATAAATACTATGTGTGTGAAAACAATTTGCAGAGAATATAAATTTGATTTGGATAGCATTTCACCTAATAAAATGATATCTATCTATAAAAAGATAAGGATGTATACTCTGAAATTATGACCATTGCAATTCTATTTAATTTTTTTTTTTAAACTTGTGATCACTAAGAATCACTTTGGAATTTTTCTTGCAGTTAAACTTATTGCTAAATCTTTACTTCCAATAATATTTCAAAGTATAAGTTTGTGATACTAACTCAGAATATTTGCATTTTTGAAGGAGTAGTAGAAGTGAAATGAAACTTTTCCCTATAGGAGCCCAACTCTGATCAACCACAAACACACACATCAACAACAAAACTACAAATGATCAAATTTATGGATGATATAAGACTTTTTACTAGTGTCTCATTTGGCCAAAAGTTTGCTTGTCCGGTAACTTTTAATTTCCATTGCTGTATAATTTTTATAAAAAGCCCTGATCTTTGTATCAGTGACTTCTCAGCATCCACACATTAAAATGCAAGCATCTACTACAACTCTTTTTGACATTTGTATTTCTATTATGTCTGCTACTTAAATTTCAGTATTTAAACACTACTATATATAAATCTATCTAGGCAATGCAGGTGACTTAAGAGGTGTGATTGTCCTTTATAATTTCTTTCCACAGAACAACAATAAAACAATTTCACTGTTGTAGAACAGGTCTAGAAACCAAATGGGCCTCAAGTAGGAGAAATTTAAATATCACAAGTAACATAGAAGAAAAATATTACTTCCATATTCCAGATGAGGCAATTGAGGATCAGGGAATTTATCATACTCGATGAAACCTAACCAATACGGAAGGCAAGTGAGTATGTTCTAAACACAGGGTCTCACAGAGTCCTTGGATAAAAGCTAGAGATGATGGAATTGGGTTGATGGGGTAAAGCTTTAGCATCCCTCCTCATTTAAAGCAAATCAGCTTCACATGCAACTCATTTATGTTGGAATTCCAAGAAAATTTTGTTTTGAATAATAGATAAATAGCTTAGAAAATTTACTGCAGGACACATAGGGTGACCAACTGTTCCAGTTTGCCTAAAACTGAGGATGTTGCCAGGACACAGGAGTTTCAAAGCTAAAATAGGGAAAGTCCCGGAAAAATTAAGATGAGTCAGTCACCCTAGTACTCTACCTTTCATCAATATATGAGTATTCAGTCGTTGAAGCCTAAAGATATAGCAAATGATAAATAATACTGAGGACCCTAATTTATGGGGCCAACAGCTTCATGTAATACAGCATTGTAAGAATATAAAACACCTCCCATGAGTCTTGACTTAGTGCAAAAGAGATGCAACTATGTACTGACCAATCTGAATTTTCCTGTGCTCACCCATTTTAAAAGTAGGCAGACATATCCATACATATATTAAAATTATATTGTTTTACTTTTTTTTTATTTCAGTAGAGCAAGGGCTTTTAAACATTTTTTACCATAACCCACAGTAACAAATACATTTTATAATGCCACTCAGTACTTAGACCATACATAACTGTTACAAAGGTTTTATAGAATGTTTGTATGTGTAACACTAGCCTTCAGAATAGTACATGTAAGGTCTTTAGGTCCTCCTGAAGTTCAGCACCGTAGGCTTCCATTCCTGTAATCTGCTCTTCACACAGAATCCTCATCCTACAGGCTACGGCTGTGGTTCTCAAATGACAATAAACATAAACATCACCAGAGAGTATATTTACTCTCTGGCAATAACGCTGCAGATCACAGAGACCTTGATTCCAGACATGATTATGGGCTAAGACCTGGAAACTTGATTTTAGCAAGTAATGTAGACATAGGTGGATCTCTGTCCATGCTGAAAAACACCGCTTTGGGGATTTCCAGTCACGATGGTGGAGTAGGGAAGTACTGTGCTTGCCTCCATCACAGCCACATCAAAATTACAACTACACTACCGAATAGCCATCGTTGAGAATTGCCTGAAGTCTAGCTGAACTGCAGCCCTACAACTAAGGGCATACAGAAGAATGGTTGGGGGGCAGACACTTTGAATGTGTTGGACCCACACCAGTGTGTGAACATTAAAAATCAGGAGGAATATCTTGGCTGTGGAGTTACTTCATCCACACCCCTGAGGATTGAGGGATCCCAGCCCCATACCATACTCCCCAGCCCAGGGTTCCAGTGTGAGGAAGAAAAGTCTCCATCACTTCTGGCTGTGAAAATCAGTGAAGATTGTGGCTGAGTGAGATGGGAGGGTGACTAGAGTCCCAGGCATGCCTCGTAAAGGGCCTGCACATGAACTTACTTGCTGACAGACTCACTTGCTGTGAGCTCCAGAACTGGGGCAGAAGGTTGCAAGTCACCAGGGAAATATGCAGAGGTACTGAATTAACTGACTTCAGGGAAAGGGAAAAAAAGGCAGCTTTCTCTCGGATGGAGTAGCTGGTGGAAGCCATTGTTTCTTTGTTGAGCCTTCCCCTCTCCCTGCATGCAGACAAAGGTTGCTACCATATGAGTGTCTATCAACTAGCTAACCCATTCTCCCTGCCCTGATGATCCCCTGAGACCCTGCCCAAACCAACTTCCAGGCACACCCAAGCCACTTCTAGTGCTTTTCCATACAAATAGACTATCTTGCATCATGCTACAGACTTTCCTAAAATCTATCAAAAGTCCACTGAACTGAAACAAGTGGCATCTGGTTTAGCATATCCCATACCTCTTGCTGAACAACCCAAAGTCCAGCTCTTATCACAGTCAGCCTTGGGTCACAGCTTGGTCTCACCAGGCACCTCCATCTCAGTGCCTCCAGTATGGTCGCAGCCATTTGGGATTGCTTTGTGGCAAATGCCAGGTGGCCCCAGGCAGGACAGGCTGTGGCTGAACCTGCTCTGCAGTGCACGAAATATTCAATGCAATGAAAAGACTTACAACCAAGATTACTCCACCCAGCAAAGCTATCATTTATAATCGAAGGACAGATAATGAGCTTCCCAGACAAGAAAAAGCTAAAGGAGTTTACCACCACCATACTAATATTACAAGAAATGTTAAAGGGACTTCGTTAAGAAGAAGAAAAAATATATAAAAAATATAAATAATAAAACAGCAATGACTACGTACATATCTATAAACAATTACTTTAAATGTAAATTAATTAAATACTCTAATCAAAATACATAGGTTGACCAAATGAATAGGAAAACAAAACCATTACATATAATGCCTACAAGGGACTCATTTCAGATTGAAAGATACACACAGACTGAAAGTAAAGGGATGAAAAATTTAATTAAATGAAAACAGCATAAAGAGAAAGCTGGGCTAGCAATACTTATACGAGACAAAACAGATGACAAAACAAAAGCTATAACTAGAGACAAGAAGGACCCAGTAATTCCACTTCTGGGTATTTATCTGAAGAAACCCAAAATGCTACTTCAATTGCACATGAACTTCCATATGCTCACTGCAGCATTGTTTACAATAGCCAAGATGTGGAGGTAGCCTGGTTGTCCATCAATGGATAAAATGATAAAGTGTAGGTGGTATATATATATATACAATAAAATATTGCTTGGCCTTGGAAGGGAATGGGTTCTTGCTATCTGTGGCGGCATGGATGGACCTGGAGGGTACTGTGTCTCCCCCAAAATAAGACCTAGCCCGATAATCATCTCTAATGTGTCTTTTGGAGCAAAAATTAATATAAGACCCAGCCTTATTTTACTATAATATAAGACCGGGTCATAATATAATATAATATAATATAATATAATATAATATAATATAATATAATATAATATAATATAATATAATATAATATAATATAATATAATATAATATAATATAATATAATATAATATAATATCAGGTCTTATTTAATTTTTGTTCCAAAAGATGCATTAGAGCTGATTGTCCTGCTAGGTCTTATTTTCGGGGAAACAGGGTATTGTGCTAACTAAAGTATGTCAGACAGAGAAAGACAGATGCAGTGTGATTTCACTTATATGTGGAATGTAAAGAACATAATAAACAAACAAAACAGAGACAAATTGTTAGATACAGAGAACATTTTGATGGTTGCCAGATGGGAGAGTGGTTGAGGGTAGGTAAAAAAGGGGAAGTGATCAAGAAGTACAAATTTGTTGTTACACAGTTGTCATGGGGATTTAGGGTATGGCATAAGGAATACAGTCAATAGTATATGGTGTCAGATGGGTACTATATTGGCGTGATAGATGGGAGGGGTGTGGGGCAGCTAGGTGAAAAGATGAAGGGATTAAGAAGTGCAAATTGGTAGTTACAAAACAGTCATGGAGATGTAAAGTAAAGCATAGAAAATGTAGTCAATGATACGGTAATAGCTATGTATAGTGCCAAGTAGGTAATAGTCAGGGGAGCCACTTCTTAAATTATGTAAATGTCTAACTAGTATGCTGTACACCTAAAATTAATATAAAATAATATTGAATGTCATGTGTAATAGAAAAATTAAGAGGAGGAGGAAAAAGGTAAAGGGGAATAAGAGGTTCAAACTTCCAGATATAAAATAAATAGTCACAGGGATGTAATGTGCAGCATAGGGAATATAGTCAATAATATTGTGATAGCATGGTACAGTGCCAGATGGTTGCTGGACCTATCATGGTGATCACTTCTTTAGGTATATGAGCATAAATGTTGAATAACTGTGATGTACACATGAAACTAATATAGTATTATATGTTAGCTATATTTTTATAAAAATTAAAAAAAAACTGCCTTTGAAAGTATTGTCTTGAAATAGTCCACAGCTTCTACAGTATCATTGATTTACTTTCCTGCTATTTAGTTATTCATCCAACTAGTTATGTGCCAAAAACTGTGAGAGATACTAGGCGTGTGGGCCTCACATTGCTAGAACATAGTTGAAAGAAATGCAAAAATTGATGTATGATCATTCATATTAACAAAGGTTATTAAGAGTTTTCCTACACCATAGGAAAGCATTAGAGAAATGTGGGCCAAAAAGTGACGCCATGTTTTTGCTGATTACAGAGACCGCCTTGGTATGAAGGAGGGCAAGATCACTTCTAGGAAGTTGTTGCAACAACCTAGGTAAGAGATAGTTAATGTACTAAAGAATAGGCCTGGGGGCCAGCCCGTTGGCTCAGGCTGTTAGAGCTCCGTGCTCGTAACTCCAAAGGCTATCAGTTCAATTCCCACATGGGCCAGTGGGCTCTCAGCCACAAGGTTGCCAGTTGAATTCGGTGGGCTCTGCCCCCTGCAACTAAGATTGAACACGGCACCTTGAACTGAGCTGCCTCCCAGATGGCTCAGTTGGTTGGAGCACTGGCTCTCAACCACAAGGTTGCCAGTTCAATTACTTGACTCCCGCAAGGGATGGTGGGCTGTGCCCCCTGCAACTAAGATTGAACACGGCACCTTGAGCTGAGCTGCCTCCCGGATGGCTCAGTTGTTGGTTGGAGCACAGACTCTCAGCCACAAGGTTGCCAGTTCAATTACTTGACTCCCACAAGGGATGGTGGGCTGTGCCCCCTGCAACTAGCAATGGAAACTGGACCTGGAGCTGAGCTGCGCCCTCCACAAGTAAGACTGAAAGGATAATAACTTGAAGCTGAACAGAACCCTCCACAACTAAGATTGAAAGGACAACTTGACTTAAAAAGAAAAAAAAAAAAAAAAGTCCTGAAGTATACACTGTTCCCCAATAAAGTCCTGTTCCCCTTCCCCAATAAAATCTTTAAAAAAATAATAATAATAATAGGCCTGAAGATAGTTGTAGGTACTCAGGATACAAGAAGCATCATTTCTCATTGTTTAATAGGCAAAGTAGACAAGCAGATGGGCATCCTGATGCAGTGCAACATGTTCTGTGCTAATGGGATTTATAAGTTACATGATTGCAAAAGTCAGGGACCTACTCAGAAACACTCAGGTACACATTGCAACTGTCTCAGAGCAGGAATTAGAGAGACTGTGGATGAGCAAATGGCACCCACATTAACGAGGCTGGAAAGTAAGCTGAGCCCAGAATCCTGAATTACCTTTTAATAAATGTGAGAATATATTACCATTTAACATTGCTTTAGACTACAAACAATGAAAACAAAACTTCATTTTCATGTCTTTAATAGTAAAACCCATAGGATCTAAATCTAGATTTATTTGCAAAAGACAGGGATGCTACTGAATTTTTTCTAACTTTATATAATCTTCTCACATAGTCTGTATATAACAGACGTTTGTTGAAAACCCTCAGGACCTTCTCTGAGACAATCCAGAGATTGATAATTCTCCTCCCACTGAAATTCCAGTTCAATTAGGTAGAGGTCAGGGAGGCATCTGTTCCACATTTTACCACTGAGTATTAAGGACTTCAATGAAAACTAAGTTCTGTAATTTTAGGTCTTGTTACAACACAAAGCAAATATATATATGTGTGTGTGTATATATATATATATATATATATATATATATATATATATATATATATATATAGACAATTAGTTGACTTCTTCCACCAAATTCTGCATTTCAGATTTTTTTAAAAAACCCCTTATTATTTATTGCCTTATTTTTTGTTATTTTTAATTTCCCTCTCCAACCTTCCTGTTTACCCTGTTGATATACAGCTTGACTCTGGATCAAATGCAGTGGAGGGTCTCATTAAATGCTGAGCAGCAAAGTCTTGACAAACTCTACTTTCACACAAGTTCCACAAGAGAAATACATAATATAATTTTTATGGTTGACTGCCTTGAGAAAATTTAGCACACCAGAAGCATAATTCATTCAAGGGGAAAAAATCTCTTTAGCTGAGTTATTACCTGAGTGCAGCTCTGCAGCTGGAAATAAAGTTTGAAAGCTTCTGCGTGCATAAGGAGTACAAATGGATTTAGGTCATCAACAACGTGACTAAGTTCAGAATCAGTGTGTTAAGGGATTTCCCTCTACCAAATAATAATAGTATTTGTTGCACTTGTGCCTCTGATGTGACAGAGTCACTGTCCTACATTTTACATATGTTGCTTCATTGTAATCCCAACAGCTCTATCATATGAACATTATCCCCATTTACAGATGGAAAAGCTGAGGATAGGAAAGGGTGAATAACTGCCACAGGGTCACATGGCTGGTTAAGTGTTGAATCCAAGTCCCTTAAGATTCCATAGCTCAGGCTTTTCCTATGACTTTCGTGAAACTTTTACTTCTCAGCTAACTAGAGAGTTTGTTCATCATTGAGTGCCTTTAAACCATATATTTGATGTTCTGCATATTGTTTGTCAGCGCAAGAGTGAGTACTAAAAGTACAGCCAGGGGTAATCTGATCTGAAGGAAAGCAATCAAAAAGTTTTAGTCTGAGAAACACCATGCAGAGAACACATTAATAGATGAGTACATGATGAAGAGGACTGGAGCCAGAGCTGATTTTGATGCTAATACTCCAACATACGAGAATGTGCATCCCTTGCCAAATCATTTGTTTGCCGTTGTTTGCAAAATCTAAATGTATCACACTATGGAGTGTGAAATGCTAAGTAAAATGTTTTTTGTTTTTTCTTCTTTTTTTTTTGCATATCTATCTATACATAGAGAGAGCTTTGATTTCTTCAATACAATATTTGCATATATCCAATATAGTTATAAAGACAGAACTACACCGCAGTGGCATTTAAAAAAAAGAGCCATTTAGAAAGTAAATGAGAAATAAATATGGGACCGATAGTTTGGAATATATTATGCCTTTTCCTCTATGGATCTTTGGCCTGTTCTCTTCAACCATCTAATTCATTGGTTGCGTCTATTTTAGGACTCTTTGTTGCAAGAAATAAGCTTAGTTACTTTTCTGGAAAGAAAAAAGGAAGGAATGTGGTCAAATATCAGAAAAGAATGAAACGTGGCAATGCAAAGATGTCAGGCACTTGCATTAGTGCTACTCTCTCATCTCCACTGTTCTCTATTCTCTCTGTATCTGTGAACTTCTCATATTCAGTCCACCTGGTAGGCAGAAGATGGTGGTCCCTCAAAGTTCCCAAGTTTGTATGTCACTAAGGCAACAACATGGAGAGCTAGTCTTAGTGCTAGCTTCAATTTTCTTGAAAATGAACCCCAATTTTATCACTTTATTCAAATGTGCCCCCTTGGTCCTATTAGTGTGAACAGATGCTCATAAGACACTATCCATTTGAGGATCTGAGGTCAGTTGAGAATCATCCTGAGCAGAGCAAACACTCTCAGAATGATCCATTACACCTCCTTTTGTTGGTTTATGAAAGTTACAGCTTCTATGCCCAAAATATCTTCTTGTTTTCAAAGTTCTGTCAAAATATATGTTTAATAAACCTTATCTGATTATATTTCGCTATCCACAGGACGAGTCTTAGCCGAGTTTATGAGATCGGTTTGGCTTTCTCACTTATCTGACCAGTGGGATCACTGCTTGAGCTTTTAGGAAAGATTAATTAGTCACAATGACATATTTTCAATTAGAAAATACTAAATTAATCACAATGAGGTCTTGCTGAAATTAGAGAATTTCTGCTTTTGTCACTTATCACCTAGCTTATACTCTATTTTCAGTCTGTACAACCCCTGCGTAAAAGCCTTACTATTTACCATTTAATTCTCATTACTTTTCTCATGTTCTTTGTGTAATTATCTTGTTTACTGTTGACTGTAGAAATTAATGTGAGCTATTTTTATACTGTAAACCTCTTGAGACTAGGGGGAACATTCAAATGGTTTTGCCTCAATAGTTGTAAACTTCCAAATGGAATCTCTTAGTAATTATTATTTAATGGCAATGATCATCATGAAGATGATAGGGATAAAATGAAACAACATATTAATCAGTAAAATTACATAATCAATAACTACGAATAAGCATCCACATTCCAAGAACATCACGCCTTAGAGATAAAACAACAGTTTCCTGTGGCTTACAATAAAGTAGAAATATCTAGTGAATTATCTTGCCAAAGTAATAGTTCTATAATATAGTAGAAACAGTAAAATAACACAAGGCCAAACAATGTTTAACTCTTTTTACAGTAAGAGTCAACAGTTTTATGTTAGGTCTCAGGCTAACAAAATACACAAATCGTCCACTAGAAAAATATTTTACGGAAAGCTAATCTCAATTAAATGACCCTTGTATAAATGTGGCAAGGAATTTATGATGACTCACACATGAAAAGTCTGAAGATATGTTTACTAAAAAGAATTATAAAGCCAAGTGTGCATTACAAAAAACTTACTAGAAAAAACAAATCATTGTAGAGAACTTTTACCATATAATATATAATACTGTGAGTAATGTAGATACATATTCATCTATTAAAGATACACATAGATATAGAAATAGAGATAGGCATATATGCATGAATCTCCAGGCATACTGATAAATGTAATTTTCATTTGCATGTGGTAAGTATTAACTAGAGTGGTGAGAAGTTAGGCCAGGTGGATTTGAACAATACCTTGGACAAAGTCAAGGCACTACAGAAGTGCTATTCATGGTCACAAATAAAAGAGAAGGAATAAATCAAGACTGAAAACATAAATGGAAGACTGATTGAAGTAATTCTAAAAATAATTCCAGGACGGTCGTTTTTGCATAGGAAGAATCAACACCGGGGTTTTCCTCATGACCCAAATCTGTTAAGTAATTTTAATAACTGTGTACCCAGTTACATCCTCATCCTACCAGAGGGACTTCAGAAAAGGTATTTCCTCTGGGCCACATGGATATTCCTCTGGGATCCTTGCATCGCAGTGCTGGTTTGAGCAGCATCTATTTTCCCTTGACTATATTCACTAGATAATTCTTTCCCAGGTATTAGTTGCCTTCCTGCTACCATCACCTTACAGCCAGAGCATAGAAGTTGATAACCAACCCCTTAAGCATCTGTACCACCTTTTCTGTGAAATATCCAAAACAAAGTTTAAATTCCAAATTCACTTTTGCTCTCTCCTGTAGACCACCTACCACAGTTGTTTCCTTTTTCTACTTAGCCGTCCATGTGTACATTGTTTCCTTTTGCAATAATTTCAACTAAAGATTTACATGTAAAACCAGACAGAGTAAGTGAAAATACTTGAAGAAAGGAAAAGGGAAGGGAAGCTATGGACAGAATTCCTAGTACAAACTCTGATAGAGATTCAGTCCTTGAAGTGTCTCCTCTTGGGTAGTAAAAGGAAAAAAATACAAATAAGGCTTGACCTTGTATCTTGTTTTCCTTTATATTGCAGCCCTCTTCTAAGATTGGCCTACACTTCCAGTGAATAATTCCATATACAAATCAAAATCTACTGGGCTGCTCTGATAATCACCAAAGGGTGCAAAGGGTGATTTTTGCAGGCCTCATTTCATATTGGGCTCCAAAAAGGAACACCTGTTGGCAGCTTTGAGTGGAAGTAACACAGCTTTGCCAGAGCCTACCAGCAGCTGTGGAGAGACCATTCCACCTAGAGGAGAGATAGAAGACCTTTGCCACCAGCACATTAAGACTGATCTTTATGAATGTTCTGTAAATTAAGACCAACTTTGGAAAGGGAAAAAGAAGGGATTCAGAAACAACTGCTTTAATTTTGTAGATGGTTGTACACATGAAAATGAGTTGCACCCATAGGAAAAAGAAAAATTCTATATTTAAGGATAAAGACTCAAGACTCATTCACAGAAATCCCAAAAACAATGCAGTGCACCACCATATTCAAAAACATCAGGCTAGCAAGAATAAGGGGCTGCTATGGAAAAAACATTACTACTAGGGAAAACAAGAGGGCTGAGGCCACTCTCTTTCCACCATTTAGTTTCTTTGTTGGGAAGTAGAAACAGAGGAGGATTCAGCTTCTCTAAGAGAATGAGATCTAACAGGATGGTTTTAACCAGAAATATGAGCTCATGCTGAGGACTGGGGTTATTGCAGGAATGACTTGGTGACTATAGGGAGCTCTCAGGACATGGGGATATGTGTGTTCCATGTCTGCTTAATAAATTCTCCAGTACCAACCTGGACCACAGGTCAGAGCCATACTCACAGATATGTGTCTAGTGTGGAAACAATTTTGAGCAGCCTGGTAGATACTCCTCAGGATGCGTGGAAACAAAGGACCCCCTGGGTGGACTGGCAGCTGGTGGCAATCTGATATGATAAGAAGGTTTCCCCACGGGACCTCCAGAAATTGAAGGTGGGAAATTAGGGAGGGACCAGAGGGCTGACCTCTTCTGACTTAAAGAGAATTAAAGTGCTTCACTACATAGGGAAGAGACCAAGTTCACGGATGGATGACACAGAAATGGCCGTGTTCTCATCTGATGATGCACATTCCCTGTGTGAGGGGTTAGAACATCTCTCATTATGGAAATATGGCAGAGGAGTAGGCTGAATAGTTTATCTCCTGGATTACCTTTAAGTTCTAATACTGCTGTTTATAATCTATGACAGCACCTGGCACATCTGGAACTATTGATCTGCGGGGAAGAAAAGAAAATATCTTCTTACGTTAGGCACCGAGATGAGCCAGAAAGTCAGACTATAAATGGGTTCTCAGAGAATAATCCTGCTGAAGCTTATGTGAATACAAAAAAGAGGAATTGTTCCTCCATTTGTCTAAAGATACTCATATGCAACTATTAATACGCTTTGTCTCGTCTACCAACAGGATAAATAATTTCCAACAAGATAAAAATATTTTTGCAGAAGAAAGTATAAGGGAAAAATTATATTTACCTAGAATTTTAGTGGTACTAACAAAGTAATATGGTAGTCAGCATAAAGATTGGATATATCTTTATATATCTTTGGATATATCTTTATGCAGCAACTCCCATGGAATTGCTGTTGGCTGACGGTGTTAATTCTCAAGTGTAAAGGACACAGAAGGGTTTAAGAATGAAATGCTGATGGACCAAAGGGTAGAAAGAAAAGGCAACAGAGGAAGGTTGGCAATGTACAGAAATAATAGTCAAGATCTGGATTTAGCAAGCCATAAATTTGGAGATCTGAGCCAAGTTTGTGGCCATGCATTGCATACTAGAGATTTCAAGTGAAATATGTTAGGTTGGTACAAAAGTAATTGCAGTTTAAAAGATTAAAAATACTATAATTGCAAAAACCGCATTTACTTTTGCACCAACCGAATAGTTTACATATAAATACCCTTTATATTTTAAATGTTCCCTTGATTTGCACTCAGATCTTCCAAGATCCCAAATGCTATTTTTAAATAACTAATATTCATGATTCTGGGGAATACTTTGTTTTCCAAGCTTCTTGATGTGATTCTAAATCTTCATCACACATTAGAATTAACTAGGAAGTTCTTAAAAATCTTGATGCCTGAGCCTCTACTCAAAACAATTAATTGGACTGTTTTCCAAGTTCTCTATGATTATCAAGCCCAACTAGAGATGGGAATCCTAACCTAGAGTCACTGATATTTCCAATCAAAAGTTACAGCCTTAACCTTCAACTTAGATAAATTAAGGCATCATTTTTGTCATTTCTGGAAGTTTTTTCTTGTATGCTATCATTAAATCACTCATTCACTCACTTATTCATTATTATATTAATTAATAGTGACTGCATATCTTTGAGCTAGGGGTAATTTGTCAAATACTGAAAATACAGTGAGGGACAAAAAAATCTTAGCACCAGACAGTGGAGTTTATCATCTCATGGAGGAAAAATGTGAGTCAAATAGTCACTAAAATAAGATATAATTACACATTGTAAAACACATGTTATAAAGAAAAGTTGAAGTTTCTGATGGGAATAAACAAGGGACTCTGATTTAAGGAATAGGAATAATTTCTGTGGAATTCTTTAAGCAGAGACCTGAAGGGATGAGATATAAGTTATTTCGAAGGGGTGGGAGATAAAAGGATTCTGGGCAAAAGAACCACCTTGTACAAAACCTTTGGATAAGAAAGCACAGCCATATATTTGAGGAAATGAAACAAAGTCACTATATAGGAAACACAGAAGGCAATGAAAGATTTTTTTTTTTAAGGTATAAGCCTGGAGAAGTCGCAAATGTCAGCTAATGCACAGCTTGGAGACCTTGCTAAGAATTTAGATTTTAAATTGCTGGGGTTTTTCTTGTTAATTGTATATTCAGCAGGACACCACTGAAGGGGTTTTAAATAGCAAAGGCCATGATCTAATTTGCAAATTGAAAGATTATTCTGACACTGCAACTGCAGTCTAAAAATGGATTCCAAGAGGGGCAAGTTTGAAGTAAGATCAGTTCATAGACAATTATACTGGTTCAAGTATAAGATGATAATAATGTGAATCAAAGAGAGAGTTGCAGAGAAATGGGTGACATTGAGTTATAGTTTCAGAAAAAGATCATCGTAGGGAGCAGGCAACATTATAGAATCCTGGCCCTTTCACTTATTATCTGTGGGACACACAAGGAAGTTACTTAACCATTCTATGCCTCAGTTATTCATCTATAGAATGAGGGTAATGCTGCTACTTTCATTTTAAAGATATAATTGGCTTTATTAAGTGATTTATGAATCAAGCAGCATCCCATCGAGCAGCTAGAAGGGAGCTCCAGGCTATTACAGGTAACCCCGTATCACCGGCACTTCTATAACATGGTCTCGCTCTAACTTGGTTCCAGAATTGGAGGAAACCCTCGTACAACACAGCATCCTAGAACACGGTTTCACTCTAACGTGGTTTGAGAATTAGAGAAATCCCCGAACAACATGGAGCATAATAAGAGCTTTTAAGAGCAACAGAAAAAAACATTTTGATCTAACAAAACTTAGTACTTCCGTAGACGTAACTGCAGTAAGGGAGAGCATCATCATGAGAGATCTCAGTATTTTCTCAAAAGGGTTGTGACTGAAGAAGAGATTTATATCATTTTAGTGCATAAATGGAGTGGTTTTAAGGTGGATCTTGCAAGTAGAGATTGGACAGAGTTTATGACTTAACAGCTTTGATTTGATGGGCGAAACAGGGGAAGGACTTGCTTTGATGAGCAAGTAGTTACTCTTAGGGCATGTACTATTAGAGAGGATTCACAGTGTTATCTCCCAGGAGCAAGCCGTAGTTTTTGTTGCTGTTGTGTCAGTATTGTTTAGCACCTGTATGGGGAACTATGCTCATTCCAGAAATTTTTAACATGTGAACAAGGAGTGTTTCCAAATCCTTGTAAGATATTAATATTCAGGATTTGAGAAGGAGAAATTGGAATTCACTGCGATTCTTGGGACTCTTTGAAAACATGTTATTTTTTAAATTTATAACAATTTATTTGTGTTTTTAAATAATTGTGAGTTACCAAGATAGTAAACAGTGTATTATTTTATCTGTGATCATGATATATTAAAATTTTCAGAGTTTTTAAAGATATATTGACAAGTGAATTATTTATTAATAAAATGAACCTATATATGGGGACAATGCTATATATTTTAATAACATTCAAATTGACCACTATCTGATATGGCTATTTCATAATAGGGAATGTTAAAACAAAATAAATGCCAAATAATAATTTTAAAATTTAAAAAGTAATACACACATATTTAATATTTAAATGTCGTTACTCTTAAAATAAATTTTAGAATACACAGGCATTATCATTACCTTCAATTTGAGTGTTAAGGTACTTGTTGCTTAATATAAACTCATTTTACTTTTTAACCATGAAAACATTTTGTGTGCTTGACCTGATTTTGGTTTGCTGTTAAAATTAGAGTTTCTTTTGTTTATTCAGATTTGAAGTCTGGTTTGGATTCATATCAGAGCACTGCCCAACAATATCCAGATCTGCTTCCCTTTGAATCTCTTCTGTTATGGTATTTACGAATGACTGTAGACTAAAGCAAATATGCAAGCACAGAAAATCACCAGTAAATATAGCTGAGTACTATTCAAATAACTATACACTCAATTCTCTTCACAAGAATAATAACACTACACAGAATAACATTTCATAATGACCAAACTAAGAACTTTATTTTTGCTTCTAAAACTTATTTCTTGCATTACTACTGACAGAATTCATGTGAAATGTACAATGCCTATAGACATATTAATAATATATACTATTTGTAAAAATGACTCACCATCAGCAGCAAACTGCACCATGAAAACACAGTTATAACACAGCAATGATGGCTGTAAGAAAGACTGAGAGATTACATTATGACCAGACTCTTTTCCCCAAAATATCCAGCCTTATCCTTCAACTGTGAGGGACCTTGCATCTAATTCTTGTTTGCTCGGCGACATCAGTGGGTTACCTTAAACTACTCTGTATCTTGTTAGATTTTTTATTCTTTCAAGGAAATTACAGTATTATAACACTCTCCCTAATTTCTTGAGTGTTTTTTCTTGGGAATTAAGATTTGAAAAAACAGGTAAATGTCCAGAGAAATGCCAGAGGAATTCGTGCATGGAAACACTAGGCAAAGAAACGTATCTTGGCTCTTACTGCTATTTCAAACAGGTTGTAAAGTTATGATTTTTCAGTTTTAAAGTTGAACATCAAGCACTTACAAAACACCTCAAAAATAATGAATGCTCAAAAATAGTATCTATAATTATTATCATTGGAGTAACTATTTGGATGAAGTGTTCAATTAATGAGAAAAGGATCTGGCTGAGAGAAGAGGGGAGATGAAGTGTTCGGTTAGGGTGTTAAGTTTAAAATGGCTGTGGAATACTCAAGGAGAGATATCATGGAGGTAGATGAGTATACGGTCTGGAGTAATAAAAGTCTAACGTGGAGATATAAATAGTATTCATATGTGGATAGTATTTAAATCCATGATTTAGGATATTGTCACATACATAGGTATACAGTGTGAAGAGAAGAGGGACAACCTCAGGTACTGACTGAGGCATCTGGTCACCTGTATAGCTGCTGAACTATATTTTCATGCCACATTGTGATAATTTCTTGGTACAAATGAGCTGTTTTTTTGTTTTTCCTAATGGCAAGTCACTTGTGCTTGAAAAATTACTTTGCTTAGGTCTTAACACCCTGTCTAACACTTGCTATTCTTTTTCCTTGAGCCTGAAGCATCTGTCTCCAATCCTTTATCAGGTTCCTGTTCCAATTTGATTGGACCCAGAAATTTGAGGTTGACCTTAAGCATTGTCCTCTTTTCACATATGGTACCTCATTCACCACACTGGGCAGTCTTGACCATCAGTAACAAACTGAATCCAGCCCTGATGACCACATGCCTTTGAAACCCTACCTGTTCCTGACTTTTTCTAATTTCTATTTGTGTATTTCCCATAATGCATCTTGATCATCTACTTTTTGTCTCACCAAAGTGATGACAGTCATTGTATAATTATTTTTTAAAAGAAGGCATTGAAATATCATGGAAAATATAAATGTACTTTGTGTTATTTTCTATTTTAAATATTTTCTATAAATTAGCTTCATTGGTCATGCAGGCATTTGCAGGATGGAACCAGAAGGCTTTTATAATAATTTAACTAATGTAAGTTTTACCATCAATGCACAGTATAACTTTGGACACGGTACAATATATCTATTATTTTCATCTAAAAATTAAAAGTGATAATATTGTCCCAGACGCCTAAAACATATTAGTAAAATAAAATAAAACAAAACAAAAAGTTAATATGCTTTACAAATTAAAATTGTTGAATGAATGAATGGTTATATTGGTATGAGAAGTTCAGGAATATTTTCATAAACAAAATAATTTTTCTTCTCTATTTATATTAATGCTTTAGTTTAATGGCATACATAATTACATTTATTTTCTTAAATGATATGAAGCTTTTAAAGAACTCTGAGTATTATGGATTGAATATGTTCCCCCCCCCCCAAATTCATATGTTGAAGCCGTAACCCGCCATGTGACTTTATTTGAAGATAGGACCTATGAGGAAATAATTAAAGTTAAATAAGTTCATAAAATTGAGTGCCTCATCCAATAAGATTTGTGTCCTTATAAGAGATACGAGAGAGCGCTCTCTGTTTCCACATGCACACAAAGAAGACATGTGAGCACACAGCAAAAAGGCATCTCTCTGTCAGTCAGGAAGCCAACTCTCACTAGAAACCAAACCCTGTTGGACCTTAATTTGGGACTTTCCGCCTCTAGATTTGAGAGACATAAATTTCTGTTCTTTAAGCCATCCAGACTGTAGGATTTTGTTATAATCAAGCTGATGAGAACCAGGTAGCTCAAGCTGATCAATGCATTCTGTTAGATGATTCTTTTCTGTGCCCCCCAAATATTATTATATTCATACTATATCAAATTGAGCTTATATTTGTCATTGAATATAATCTCTGAAGGCTGGAGCTATATCATATTCAAATTTGTATTCCCGTTATGAAGTATATTTTTTAGCACAGAGATGATCAGTAAGTGCTGGTTACAAACACAATGTCTATTACTATGGAAGAGCCTGTTTTGTTTTTGGTATTGTTTGTATCATGATCTCTTTGGGTCCATTTATTAAGAGATATTTTTTGCTTGCTTGTTTGTTTTTTGTTTTTGCTTTTATTTTGCTGGTTTGATTACATAATTTTGCTGGCACTGCTTTAACATGATCCATACTTCATGGTGAGTCAGATTTGTTGCTATAAAAATTGTATCTTAAACATTATTCTCCAAAAACCTTTGTCCAATAAATTAACTAGATAATATGAAAAACACTGATTTCTGAATAGGTAACTACACTATCTTAGACACAAAGTTAAGAATCTAATTTGACAGAAGAGAAGCATGAAGGGACAATACTAAGGCACACATGAATAAACCACAAAGTACCAGAATCCTACAAAACTATTCTACATGCAAGACTGAAAAGAGAAGAATAAGGAACCAATGCTGCATGAATATGACAGCCAGCAGGAGAACACATTAGAATATAAAAGAGGTCATTCTTACTTTTTAAAATAGGTTAGCTTCAGAAGTAGGTTTTGCTGATATTGGAAAATTACAGTTTTCAAGCCAGAGTTATATGATGAACAGCAGAAAAGATGCCAGTTTGTTTCATCTAATCCAGAAAAGAGAGGAAAAGAGGGAGGGAAGGAAAGAAGGGAAGGAGGGAAGGAGGGAGGGAGAGAGGGAGGGAGGGAGAGAGGGAGGGAGGGAGGGAGGGAGGGAGGGAGGGAGGGAGGGAGGGAAGGAGGGAGGGAGGGAGGGAGGGAAAGCAACAGCTACTCTTTATCAAAGAGTTCCAATTAATACAGGTAGAATAAATGAGGAAAATAGAAAATCATCATTAGAACCTAATGACATTTGCAACTAGTAAGTTCCACCAATAGATACTAAAATGAATGGATGAAAGCATAAGCAGAAACATGAAATTCTCATAGTATTACATAGTATCTTTCCCAAATAATTTAGTACTTATGGAGGAAAAAATAGTAACTTCAGAGGATGATTGTGGCAGACACCCACTTATGCAAACGATCAAGATTAACATCATCATTTTTACATATCAACATAGTGTACCACTTAACACATGTCCCAAACGCAGCACATCATCTTTGTAATATAGAACCTAAATTTAAGGATGAGAAACCATCAGAAAAAGCCTAAATTGAGGAACATTATACAAAATAATTGATCAATATTCTCCAAAATTATCAAGATCAGAAAAGATGAGAAGAAACTAGTAATTATCACAGATCAAAGAAAACTAAAGAACTAAGTGGAATGCAGGATTTTGAATTGAATCCTGGATCAGAAAAGAAAAAAAAAAACAGGCATTGGAAAAACAAAAACTGATAAAAATCTGAATATATTCTGGATTTTAGTTTATAATATTAAGCCAACATTAATTTCTTAATTTCAACATATGTACTTTGTTTTTTTTAGTATGTTAAAAGGAAGAATAGGAAAGAATATGAGAATTTTCTCTGCATGATTTCTGACACTCCTTTTAGAGCTTATTTTTTTTAATTATGTCAAAATACAATGAAAATGAAACATAATAAATGAACACATAAAGACATTGATATGACAGTAGATAGACATGCTTAATGCCAGCTAGAACCTAACATGACCACTTCTAAAACTGAGTTTGTAACCTACATTGTACTTTAGAGCCTCAGTTATTATAATTACATTACAGGAGGCCTTTTACTTTGCTTGAGACTAATACAAAATAACTGTTTTCTCTTTTTTACCATCCTGACTTTCATTTCTTTGCCTTTCAAAAGCATATTGTTCATTTTAGAGCAATGGTTAAAATAAATCTCCCTAAACTCCTCATTCTACTGATTCCAGCATGTTGAGAATGAAAAATCCATAGGATATTATATATGACTCCATTTGGTTATATTTTGCCAAGTTAAGAGTTAATATATCAATACAATAAAATGTTATAGCTCCTAGTTCAAAGAACAACTATAAAAAATAGAAGATAACATAGTTCACATCATCATACTATGCATGAAATTGCCTATTTAGAAAGAGAAATAGTAAAGTGATAATTGTTATGATGTTAAAATCTCTGAATAGAGATTGTAACCATTTCTGGTTGGTTTATCAATATGATTATAATTTCCTTTGGGCCTGCACTATACTTCATACAGCTTTGTGAGAGTTTAATCTCTTCCACCATGAGAAGGCTGAATTTCTCTAGGACGATTCAATGGCTGTACAGCTAGTATAATGCTCATGCCCATATTTCATTTGGGTGATCTGAGTTAAAAATGATCATCAGAGACAGTGAGGAAGAAGAGAGGCAATGGCTAGGACCTGAGAATTCTGTCTAATTATTGATAGAGAATTATTCCTGCTCAGGAAATGAGCCTATCTTGTAAGACTCTTGGTATCCAAGGGAGCTTACAGACATATCACACATACACACATTTGTATATTGCATATCTTCAGCCTCTGCTAGCTCTTTCTGTAAATCACTGCATGAAATCTAGAAAGGGGGGTTCAACTATGTCTTCAAACCCAGAATATAGTCCGTGAGTCATGAAAACCTAGGAATAGCCTTGGGAAGAATGTCTAGATATTGAGGGGTGGAACGCTTGAGGACAAATGGAGCTCTTTAGGTTTACCTGGGTTTTCTCTGAAGTCCCATCACTAACTCAGTTTACATTCGCTCTTCTAGGGACTTTATCCTGGAGCATCTATCATTGCACCTGAAAATAATCAAAGAATTTCAGTTTCCCTCCTTTTCTCTTTCTAGATACAAGGAATCTCTTAGTTTTCTAGTAGAAGTGATGCAGCAGTGGACTCTTCAGACTTGAACTCATGTTCTCCTCTTTTCTAGAGTCACCTAAAACCAAAGACATTAATTATTTATAATTTTGCTAATTTATTATGGAACCCTAAAGGTTCTGCCGTTGAGATACAATGATGGTACATTTAATGAAGACATTAAGCCAGTTAATCAGCAATTTCATCTAAACCTAAGAATGTTACTGGGTCCTCAGTGCTCAAACTTTTATTTCTCCATGTTCTAGGAAACACAAAAAGGAAATATGTGTAATCACCTAATGGGAGCTAAAGGACAAATCAGCTTCTCCTTCCTATTCCCAAATGCCTTTCTCAATTCCCCATGCCTATAATTACCACTGAAACTTCAGTGCTAGATGTATAATTGCTTACTTAAGGTACAAAGGACCTCAGTTAGAGCCCAGTGTCACATTCTCTCTGCTTTTTTATTGCTGTCAGCCTTGTCCTAGAGCATGTTTTTTTTGTTTTAACAGTGTTTGGCCTAGTGCCTGCTTTATACTTCAACTGCATTGATCCTTAATCTTCCCTGGGTACTTGTACTTAGAAGGCCTCAGAAAGACTCCAGTCCTGTTTCACTCAATGCTACTTGCTCCAGTGTCTGCCCATCAGACTTTCCTCAGTCTTGCCATATTGCATGCATCCTTTGAATGATTGCCTTGTGTTTTTTTTTTTTTTTTTATTTTACTTTGATTAATCTACATCTTAGTTTCTGTTGATTGGTCTACAAATTTAATTTCTTATGTTCCTCTCCCTTCAGTTAATAAAAGGAAGTCAATTTAAGTGCTACACAGCACACAATTTTCTATTCGTCATGCTGTAAAAGTTCTCTTCCGCTAGGGACCAAGAACATTTTCATTTCTACTGGTAGCCATCCCTGTAATATCTGGGGTGTATATCTCTACTAGAATCCATCCTGGTAAAATCTGGGGTATATATCTGAGGTTTGGTATTCAAATACAAAATCCTAGCCATAGCTTTCAGTTAATAACTAAGAAGAAAATTATATCCACATTCTCAAAGAATGCTAATATTCATTGATAAGTAGAAATGTTAAAAATCATGTTTTAAGTAACAGAAAAACATTTTCAGACTCACCTATGTAAATAAAAAATAAATCTGGTAATTTATGGGATGGATATTGAGCTATCACAGGACCTAAGGAGAGGAAATGCAACAGGAATTAAAAGTCATTAGGGACGTAAGCAATCTCTGATATTCATTTTTTCTAGCTATCCTTCCTCCATATCTCACACCATTTTATAGATACTCTAGCATCTGTGTATTTATTTCGTTCATTCTCTTTCTCTAAAATCCCTTAATTTTCTGTTTTTGAATACCGATGGCCACCTTAATCTCAATTTTTATGGCCTCTTAGTTCTTCTACAAACATCCTGAGTGCCAATTCTAAAGTCTCTGCAGAAAAATTTCAATTAAGTTACCTTGGCTCAGGTGTTCACCCTATCCAGTTAGCACTGGATATGGGTCAGCCAGCTGCCTCATCAGCAAGGGTGTGCAAGGAGACTCTCAGAGAAGAGTACCAGATGCCCGGGTAATACTATAGGTACTATTGCTTGCTCTGTATCATTTAGAGACAGACTCCAGATTTTCCTTGCACTAAGAAGTAATGTACATGTTCTTTATGTTGGTTTTGCATGTAGCTATCTCCTTCAAACAAACAAAAAAACATAACAAAGTACTTGAATGTGATTGCTAAAAGTCTTTGGTGGTGAGATTTCCTCTCCTGCTGCAGAAACTCATTTCTAAGCACAATTTTCTCAATCTCTTTTTCTAAGCATTTACTGTCCATTAGGCTAAGATCATTTTTAAGATTACTTTCACTAGACTTAATGGTACAAGAGTAATTTTTCAATAGAATTCATGGTCGTTTATGTTACATATGTGCTTCCCTAACTTAATGGTTCCTAAGCTTCAGATGATATAGGAATCACCTGGAGGGTCCAGGTAGGGCCTGAGAATGTGCATGTCTAACAAGTTCCCAGGTGATGCCGATGCTGTTGTTTCTGAGATCGCACATTAATAACCAGTGACCTAATTCATTGTTACTCTCATTCCAAGAGAATATAGCTAAGAAAAGGTCGTATGTTTCACCATTGGGATCCAGGTGTGGGCACTATGTTCCATTTTTTCCAATCTGTATTAAGTTACTATTCTAAAATCCTTGGATTATTAAAATGTAAGGGACTTTTGAGATTGTCAGATCCTTCCTTTTCTATACACACTCATACTACATTAATGAGAATAAACACTTCCATGTACCATTTCCATTATTATATCCTTAATATCTTTATTTTATTTACAAAGAAAAATTTATGTCACTCCTGGGGATGGAAAATAAACATCTCTTACCTTAAATTGAAGGTAACTATAAAAATAAATTTAAAATGTTCCTTAATTTTCAAAATAATGAGTATGTGATACCACATCAAACAGTTTTTAAAATGTATATGAAAAAATAAGTTATTCAATGAGAATAAAGAGATGCTTATGATTCATTCTGAATAAAGGGGAAATTCACCTCAATGTCTATTTGCTTAAGATAGAAAATAAATTTGACATCATTAATTTCATTTTTCAGTTGTGATATTTGCTCTTATTGTGAATCCCAATGCATATGTGTATGTAGTCAGAAAAGACAGAAGAGATCAAAGTACTTTCTTTGAAATGGTTGAATATTAATATTTATTCCTAGTACTATGATGCAAGTTATTTCATTCAAAGAATAAAGTTTCAAGAAGATATCTAAAGCCATCTAAAAATCTCTAAAGACCTTGTTCTCCTCTCCAAACTTCATCTCCTTTGAAATATTGCTTAGGACCACCCTTTCTGCGTTGCTCATAATTAAGAATCAGGAGAGGTCGACTAAGTACGTAGGTGGTTCAGCCCAACTGGCCCAGCTCCTTGACAAGAGGAAGGAGAGATCCACCATCATTGGAGACCAAAGATCTTTCTTTCCTTAACTTCATAGGAATTTCTTGAGTGTTAAACCATAATACATGCAAAAGGGTTTCAACAGCATAAAAGCATACTAGTGCTCAATGTTGATTATTCATTTTATTTTCTATTGTGTATAAAGCACTTTGTGAAGCATCCTGCTTATTTGTTTTGTTTGTTTGTTTTTCTTAATTCTCTCAATACCTTGTGGTAAGTGTTATTATTACTCCCTTTTTTTAAATGATATAAAATAACAATAATGACTCAAGCTCAGATAGATTAATTAATTTTTATGCCCAAGGTCACACAGGTCAGTGGCAAACCAGGCTGTTAGACTTCCAGGCAGTTTCATTTCATAAAATGTGGAAAGTTATGGATCCTTCACAACATTAGCTGGATAGCCTGTCAGAAATACAGACTGTAAAGCAGTTAATTTGGTAGAACTAGGGAAGGTCTGTAAATTAGTTAAAAAACAAACTATGCAAATGTCACTGACATGAAGATGATTTGGAAGTTACTAGGAAATATCACCTATAGGTGGTAGAGGAGTGATCATAAAAGTTATCATCCGAAACAAATGTTTTGGGAAAAGTAGACATAATAGAAAAATAGACCAGAAACCTGGGATATCTATAACAATTTATCAGCAGGTAACATGAAACAGGGGGTAACATGATCAGATTTTGCACAGACCAATGACTTACTGGGTCAGAGTTTAAGATGGTTCTTAGTGTTTCACAGGGGTGTTATCAGGATAGTGAAAAATTTAAACATTGAGACTGCTTTCAGGATGTGTAGAATCAGGTAAGCACCACATTACAGGTAGTGAATGTCATAAGCAAGGACAGGAGGGAGAAAGAGGCTGAAGTGCTGAGTATATTAGTCATCACACGGCTTCAACATCACAGGCATATATTCAAGTATAATTTCACTGTATCGTCATATAAGCTAACACAACTAGTGTATTTTACAGTCACCCTCCTGACTTGAAATCTATCACTCTTGCTATTTGGCAACAGCTATAGTGACGTATAAAAACAAACAAAACAAAGGCAAAGAAATGGAAAGTAAGAGAGGAGATAAAGACAAACTTCATCTCCTTTGAAATGTTGCCCGACCACCCTGGCTGCACTGCTCATGATTAAGAATCAGGAGAGGACGAATAAGTAGGTGGGTACAGTTTGCCTCTAATTTCTTTCACCATCTATTTGTCTATTTTTTTTTCTGATTCCAACACACAGTAACTGTCCTCTAATAAAAAAGTAATTTTCTTAAAGGTGGACATTGTGACAGCCTATGAAAAGAATGGTGATATTTTTGCCCTTTTGTGAAATTGGTAACATTTTTCTTGTAAAATTGTTTTTACAATTCAATCTTGTATTTACTTCAGGTTAGATTTTACAAATAATAATCATCTCTGATGGCTGAGCACCTTCTCCAGCACATAAGCCATCTAAATTCTAATTCATCTCAGTGATTTGAGATTTGGATGGGCCTCTGTAAACAACTTCTAATATTTTCTCAATTTTGTGAATGCTTCGGAGGGAGATATTCAACAAAAACTGCCAGCATGGAGATAATGATATATGGTAGAGGGAAAAGCCAGGCTTACACCCCACCACAGGATTGGTTTATCTTAGAGATCAAGGGGTTACTACTCTCAACTCCCTTTCTTTGAGGAAGACACTGTTGCTATGGTTTCTTCTATCCTCAGTTACACATTGCATGAAAAGGGGGGAAAAAATCACAGAAAGCATATCCAAGGAAACAAGAAACTATGATAAAATCATTGGTACTCATAAAATGTTAAATAACCTTAAATATACTACATTTTTCTTCCACTCCTCACTCCCTCTACCAAACCCCCAAGTCACTCAAACACTTTGAACTTTCCAAGGCACTGCTACGGAATTTAAATACAAATTGATTAATCTAAAATTAAGAAACAATATAGCTTAAACAATAAGGTATGTTTCATATATTCTGTAACTTGAGAGAAATAAAAATAAACTTGCCACAGAAATTTGTTTTAAAGGAAACTAATTGAAAAGTAACATGTAATGGAGCCAATACTGACTGACTTGGCCTATCTCAACCCGTGCCTTTCCCATGATAATTAGTTCAGTGCAAATGTTAGAAATAATGACCTTGAAGTACAATTTGAAGTTGGCTCTGAAATCTTCAAAGATATATTTTATCATTTTCACGAATATGTTCATAAGAAATATACTCATTTAGTTTGAAATTATTCCCTAGAGCTTGATAGCACTATAGTCTACACATTCAGGAGAATGGTTCTAATGTAGGGATACTTGCCTTCAAATCTCAACTCTGACAGTTACCGCTGTAAAAAAATTAGTAAGCAGAAACTTCACTTAAAGTGAAGTAGAGAGGCCAGAAGAGGGAGCTCTCAAATCAACTCAGTTGCTGAAGAAATATCTAGCTTTTTGTTTAAAGATCAGTGCTATCTATGATGCAGTTTTCTCATCATAAAATGGGATAATAGTCATATCACAGTCATAGCGTTTTAGTATGTTTGGCCTAGATGAACTGTCAAATAAATACTAGTCACTACTACTAATAGAATTATCATCTTTTAAGGCAATATTTTGTGATTATTAACCACGTCCATTGAGAATATCATTGAGTGTTTAATATACAATGTATAGGTAGATAAACTAAATTCAAACCTGATCCCTGCACATACTTGCTCTGAAAACTCAAGCACATTAAATTACTTGAGTCTTGGTTGTTAGTAGTACGTACCTGTTTCAGAAGCTAGTTTTAAAAATAAATTGCATCACTGAAGGGTCTAGTTAGCTGCTGATGCATTGCAAACATTTTTTTTCTCTAGCCATTTAGAATAACCAGTTTTTACCAAAATGATGTTATAGCAATAATCCGTTAAAAATAAGGTCCTTGCACCAAGTCACATTTTCCAGCCAAATTTTGGTGAGGATTATTTTTGAAATAGTATATATAGTATTTCATATATATATGAACTATTTTTGAAATCACTTATATATGTGTATTATATAATACATATATGATTTCAAAAATAGTCCATATATATTTTTTTTTCAATTTTTAGATGATAAAACATGCCCATATCATTTAGTCACATTTCTGTCACTGTTGTATTAAAGAAGGAACAAGTTTAGAATGTTTCTCCTTAGGTTTAGACTAAATGGTGTGTCAATGCTGAATCCGCTTCGTTGTTTTTCTTGTGGTGGAGACCTGAGAAAACTTCACGGAGATGGGGACAAGGATTCAGTAAGTGAATCAAAACTAAAGACAAAGCAATCTAATGGAAATCTTTACTGGAACAGTTATTCAGAGGTCAGTTAGCTGCGGAATTAGAAAATTATACCTCAGAAAGATAAATTGGGGGGCTAAATTTTTTCTTACATTTTTATTTTTTCTGTGGGGAATGGGATATTTTAGACGAACTATTTTGTCATTAGTATTATTAACTCTTTTAAATAAGTGTTGCCTTTCTAATTAAAAGTTGAAGTCCTGTTTCTACGTTTAAGCCATTTTTAAAGAGCTTTGTTTTTTTGTTTGTTTGTTTGTTCATTTTGTTTTGTTTTTATTTTCTTACCTGGAAAATAATGGCATTTGAAATCTCAGTGACCTCTCAGGAATTACAGAAGCAAACAGATGTGTTCCTCTGCTAAAACTTAGGAAGAGGCTAACATGCCGTAGGAAAAGTATGATAGGCTGTAGAGACTCTCAGAACATTTGAACTGGAATGTGATTTTGCTCCAATGATTTTAAAAGAGAAATAAAACAATTCAGATGATCTTGCCTGGAAGTTGTTTTATTTTCAGTTCTAATTGACTTGTGTATAATGTGCAGTATATTTCTTTGACTTAACTCTAGAAATATATTCCTTAAGGTGGGGACACACTCAAGTAAGAAAATTACATTCTTCCCTGAATCAAACAACTTTTTTTTGTAGTTGAAAAGTATTTTCCAAGGATTACTACCATCCATCCGTCAGCTGCAGCAGAACAGTGTACTGGATTAAGAATCAAGAAAGCTGATTTTATTTTCGTTTTGGACACTAACTAGTTCTGTGACCCTTAGCTAGTCATTTCATTTATCAGTTTTCGTTTTCCATCTGTTAAAGGGAAAAAAAAGAAAATAAACTAGGTGGCTTCACAGAATTATAGATTGTTAGAGATGAAATGAACCATAATCTCGAAATAGAGGACTTTGTTTTACAAATGAAAAGAGAGAGCTCCAGAGAGATATAGTGTCTTATCCAATGTTCATTTGAATTAGTGTAAAAGTAAAAAATACAATTCGGGTATACAGGTATTCTGATTTCAATCCAATGCTCACTCCTATATGTTGAAATTTTACATACTTCTCTATTAGCCAAAAAAAATAAATAAAACACTTTTATGATTTATAGATTAAATAAATATATAAGGAATATACAAGTACGTATTTGTTATAAATTTATTTTACATTTATATATACTTATAAACACCTAAGAATGTTTGTTATATATATTTACTATGTTAATATAAAATATATGTACTTATTATATGTAATATTTTACTCATCTTTCTCTTGTCCAGATCATCAATAACATATTTTTGTACATTTTGCGATTGTTTTTTGAACTTATAGGAAATTTGACATTCAAAAATCTATCGATGTAATACAAACAAGTCAATATTTGTTCATGATTACTTGACAACAAATTAGTAATCACTGAATGTAGTTTGGAAACTGTTTACATATAGATAGACAATTTTAGGAAGTTCTTTCCAATTACACTAAGCGATTCTGTAGAAGTTTCCAATAGGAATGACTAACTTCCAAGGTCCCTGTAGGATTTTATTAACTTGCTGAATTTGGCCGAACTTTGGAAAACTGATTTAGCAAATCCTTATAATTCTTATGTTACTAAGAAAAACTCAGGACTCATTCAAATTAACTAAGCTCATAGGAAAAGATATATAAAACCAGAGTTATTTAATTAGGGTATAACTAAAATATAATGCCCTAGGGGACTATGGAGTTCTGTCTTTTGGCTAGTTCATTCTCCTTGTAGGTGAAACACTATGGTAGTCAATTTACAATCTGAAGTTTGATTCCATGAGTTTGAATCAGATCAAGGGTAGCTAATCACTTACTGTGACTACTTAGTGGTGTCAAGTGAGATAGCCAGTCATTTCCTTGGTGAACATGTCCTCTGCTCAGATAGTATGCTACCTGTTCGTAGATTGATTTAATCTCTGACATTCTTGTTCTTCCCAAAACTCATATACATTGTAGATTGAGGTGAGGAAATTTTATTTGGTAAACATTTGCACCAACAGTAGTAATGTACAGCATATTTAACGATAGTATGGAAACGAGAACAAATACTTTCCAAAGCCTTAGAAGAATAAGTACTTCAGCCATTAGTTCTGGGAACCGTTATCCCCATAGTTGTTGAATTGTGGGCAGCCTGGCATCACTTGTGGATGGGGTTAAGGAAAGCAGCTACATAACAACGCATGTGGAAGTCCTTGTATATTTTTAGCAACCAGTTCAGCTGTTCTGGTACACACTAACTGAATATCTCTCCTAAATGTTGGAAATCTTTTAAAATATATTCCTTTTTTCTATCCTGCTTCCTTCAACAAATTATAACTTAAACTTCTTTTAATGCTTAAAGTAGATGTTTAGAATATGAGTTATTGCAGCAAGTTATAGTAGTGATACCTTCCAGGTTTCCCAACTGCACCAACTGATGCCAGACTACTAGGATTTTTGGAGTGCTTATATCTGTTTTGAAATCTTTTTTCTTTTTTTTTTCCTGTCTCTTCTTATCAGGGCTGTCACTTCTCATTGCACTTTCCTTGCACTTTCCTCTAGCAACAACCTTCAAATTTTCAGAGAATGAATCTAATTTAAATCTACTCTGAGCAGGAAAACCCAGCCAATTTCCTAGGTATGTGTGTAAAATAATAATGAGTGAATTCCAACTCATGGCTCGAGGAGCTAAATTATAAGTAAAGGAACATACATTTGAGTTTTGGACCTTAAACATAAGTTGTCGATTCTGAATTTCTTTTGGGTAACTTCAGCGTCATTTCATATACTAAAATGTTCCAGTTTGACTCATAGTTACCATGAGATAATTGATCAATTGTGCTTCACACTATCACAGAGGTTGACAATCAATACCTAACTAACCAAACTTAGCAAGCAGTTGTGTTTCGATTGGCCAAGAAAATATTGGTTTAGTGCAATGATTTTTTTAAAGTTTTGGTAATCAGCATTTAAAATCAGAATATTTCAAATGTAAACATGAATCTTTAGGTTCTCTTGAAAAACAGAAAGTCTGGCAATATTGGACTCATTTATGAACATGAAAATAATTGGTGAGCACTAAATAGGAGCTACTTTTTTTAGATTGGGTAATGGGTAGAAATGTGTTCCCCAAAAAAGATTTGCTGAAATCCTAACCTGAGTACTTCAGAATGTGACCTTATTTAGAAATGGGGTCATTGCAGATGTAGTTAATTCAGATGATGTCATATTGGAATAGGGAGGATCCCCTAGCCCAAAATGACTGATTTCCTTATGAAAGGAATGCAATGTGAAGAGACGGAGAAATGCAGGGAGGAGAAGGCCACGTAAAGATGGAGACAGATTGGAGGTAATCAGTGGCTAACCAACTCAAAGGACCACCAGAAGCTGGAAGAGGCAAGGAAGGTTTTTCCCCTGTAAGCTTTGGAGGGAGCATGACCCTGCTAAAACATTGGTTTTGGACTTCTACCCTCCAGAGCCATGAGAAAATATAGTTCTGATGTTTGAAGCTACTCAGTTTATGGTATTGTATTATGGCAGCCTTAAGGATCCAGTACAGATGGAATTTTCAGACCATGTAGTTGATTAAACAGCCAATATTTCTCCACAAAAATCAATTGAATGTTGAATAACATATGTATAAAATTTTATCCATACACAGATAAAAGACAAGGCCTTGACAAGAAAGAGGCAAAAAATGAAAAATGACCCCCATTAAGAGTAAACTTTTGACCATCGAAGAGTGGAATAGAAACCATCTTTCCATTGGTAAAGATCACAGAGACAGAGATGCATATCTGTGTCTTACTAATATTCTTTTTTTGGGGGGAAGAAGGAATGGGAGGGGACAGGTGAAAACTGACCTGAGGATTTCAAACCATAGGATTATAACTTCTCCAGGATGGGCTTGTAATTTTAACTCCGGTAATTACCTAGCAAGCTAAGAAATTAACATAGCAAATGATCACAGGCTGATCTCACTTTTAGATCAACAGTAAAACTCCTTTGAAGAGATCGTCAAGTGGGGCCTTGAAAGACTCCTACAGAAGAAAGCACCTCAGTCCAGTGAATAAAAAGCTTTTTAAATTATATAATAATTTAAAAAAAATCAACAACAATAACCAGACCACCAAAAGCCTACAATACATAGTTGTAATCCACTAATATAAGATTGCTTAAAACACAAAAAGCAGCATTAGACAGACCTTCACAGATTTCATATGGGCAGTAAATTATCAGACTAGATCATGAATTATGTTTTAGAACATTAAAGAATAAATAAAAAGGGAGGAATTCATTCAGCAGCACATATTTATTTCACTTAACTAACATTTATTGAAGACTAATTATATCAGGCATTTTTTTAGTTACTCACAATACTAAAATTTACCATTATCACTGTTTACCATTACCCCACCACTGCCGTAATGGAATTTATATTCTAATTGTGAGATATAGATATAAATTAAATATCACTGTATTTCACGGTGAAATGTGCTATAAATAAAAATAAAGTGGGGCCGTTTGATTGGGAGCACCAAGGAAGGGTGCAATTTCAATTTTATATTGGAGATCAGCAAAAGCTTCATTGAGAAAGGATACTTGAGCCGGAAAGAAGCAAGGAAGAAAGTCAGATGAATATCTGAAAGATGAATGTTCCAGGGAAAGGAAATCAAAAATGCAAAAGCCCTGAAGAGGTAACTGTGAAAATAGTGAAGATGCCTGTATAGTTGAGTAAGACTGAGTGAGAGAAACAATAGGGTAGTAGAATATGAGATTCAACAGGAATGATAAGATTCAAAAGTAAGAAAAACTATGTTGCCATAAAGTATCAGAAAGGAATAAAAAAAGAACCATATTAAATTTTTTGATAAAATAAATTGTTAAAATATAAAAATTGAATGGATAATTAAATTGCAGATGAGACAAAGCTTAGAGGGAGAATTGAGAAAATAAAAGGAAATACTCAGAAATGAACCAGAAAGCATCACTTACAAAGAGAGAGACAAAAACTATAAAAGTTAGGTTAGACATGATCAAGAGAGATCCAAGACAGTGAAGTATATATAAACACTGTGCCTGCATCCTTCTATAAACACATTAAAATTACAACTAAATTATAGAACAATCAATCTGGAGACCAACCGGAAGTCCAGCCAAACGTAAGTTTTATGACTAAATGTATAAAGAAGAAGCCACATCAAGACTGGTAAGAGGGGCAGAAATGCACAAAGAGCCCCAAACCTCCCTATGATGGTTGAGAATCATGAGGGGTATCTCAGTCGCAGAGGTTTTCCCAGAGAGACGCCAGCCCCACACCAGGCTCCCCAGCCCAGAATACTGGTGCGGGGAAAAGGAGCCTCCACAACATCTGGCTGTGAAAAACAGTGGGGATTCCGGCTGTCTGGGTGGGGTGGAAGGCTGTGGAACTCAGACATCCTCTTAAACAGCCCGCGTACACACGCACTCGCAGACACTCACCTTGGGCTCCAGTGGAGGGATGGTAACTCAGGAGGCATCAGAGACATTCCCGGGTTGTGGGAGGGGGCCACACTGAGGTATATGGCTTTGGGGCAAAGACTGGAGGACAGACGGCATTTTCCCGTGTGGGGTCCTCCAGTGCAGCCGAGAGGTGGGAGCCATCTTTCTTTTGTTGAGCCTAACCCCACAAGGCAAATCTGAATCTGATTGGTCTCGTGAGCTCTACTGCTCTGCCCTGATGACTCACCTGGGATCCTGCCCCACTCAGCGCTTGCACAGCTAGAGGCACTTTTTCCATGAGCAGCCATCCCATCCTGCATTGCACTCCTTCTTGGAAAACTATTGGAGTCCACGGGCCCCAGGCAGGTGGTGACTGGCCTCGGTGTGCTCTGAGACTTTTGCTGAGTAGTTCTAGGCTTGGCATGGCACCAAACTAGAATTTGCATTAATCTGGTGACCACAACTCTTCCCACTCTGCCTCACCCAACTTGCATACTGCACAAGGCTTTATCAGTGGCTGAACCTTAAGGAAGCTGGTGGTGGCAGCAAGCCTCAGGGTGTCCTGGCATTTTATGGAGCTACCCCAGGCTGAGTACGGGTGTCAGATGTCCTCAGTTCACAGTATGGCCTCTCCCCCGGGCCTCCAGATTTAGCACAGTCAGTGAACAACCACAGATCTTACAACCATGAATTACATTGTAGCTCCTACCAAGCAGTGTCTGAACAGTCACAGACAATGAGAGACCTGGGCTTGCACTGGAGCCTCTCCCAAAAGGCCCCAGAACCAACATACTTGGAGGTGGGATTCAGACCACAGCAAAACACTGTCCAATTAGCCCCACAAGCAGCACACACAAAGGGCGGTCTCAACAGGCACCAGAGCCTGCTGGGGCAAATTCCACTCAGTGGGGTAAGCCCCCCATGCAGCAGCCCACAAACTGTGAACATGGTCAAACACCACAGCCAATCAGCCTAAGGGTCAATCCCACCCACTGATGTCCAATAGCAATTAAGGCTCAACTATAATAGGAGGGCACACACAATCCACACAAGAGACACTCCTGGAGCACCTGGAACATGTGACCAGGGATACTTGCCAGTGGGCTCCACGGGGCACCTACTGTATAAGTCTACCCAGTCAAGACTGGGAGACATAGCAGATCTACCTAATATATAGAAACAAACACAGAAAGGCAGCCAAAATGAGGAAACAAAGAAGTGTGTCCCAAATGAAAGGACAGGAGGAAAATCCAGAAAAAGAATTAAATGAATGGAGGCAAACAACCTACCAGAGACAGAGTTCAAAACAATGGTTATAAGGATGCTCAAAGAACTTAGTGAGACTTCAGCAAAGAGATAGCAAGCATAAAAAGAGACATGGAAACCACAAAGATGGAACTAGTCAGAAATAAAGAATAGAGTAATTGAAATGAAGAATACACTAGAAGGAATCACTAGCAGATTAGATGAAGCAGAGGATCAAATCAGCAATTTGGAAGACAAGGTAGCAGAAAACACCTAATCAGAATAGCAAAAATAAAAAACAATCCAAAAAATGAGGATAGTTTAAGAGACCTCTGGGACAACATCAAGTGTAACAACATTTCCATCATAAAGGTACCAGAAGGAGAAGAGAGAAAGCAAAGGGAAGGAAAAAGATATTTCATGAAAATGAAAATGAAAAAAAAAACAAAACAAAAACAAACAAACAAACAAAAAAGCTGGGGTAGCAACACTTATACCAGACAAAATAGACTTTAAAACAAAGACTATAACAAGAGACAATGAAGAACCCAGTAATCCCACTTCAGGGTATTTATCCAAAGAAACGCAAAATGCTATTTCGAGGGGAGATGTGCATCCATATGTTCATTGCAACATTATTTACAGTGTCCAAGATGTGGAGGCAGCCTGTGTATCCATCAATGGATAAATGGATAAAAAAGAGGTGATACATATATACAATGGAATATTGCTCAGCCATGGAAGGGAATGGTATGGCATTACCATCTGCAGTGGCATGGATGGAGAGTGTGCTGAGTGGAGTATATCAGACAGAGAAAGACAGATGCAATGTGATTTCACTTTTATGTGAAATCTAAGAACAAAATTAGCAAACAAAACAGAAACAAACTCATAGATACAGTGAACATTTTGATAGTTGCAACAAGGGAGAGGGGTTGAAGGTGCAGGTCAAAAAAGGGGAAGGGATTAAGAAGTACAAATTGGTGTTACACAGTAGTCATGGAGATGAGCATAAGGAATATAGTCAATAATATTGTAATGACTATGTATGGTGTCAGATGGGTACTAGATTTGTTGGGGTGATGGATGGTTGGGGTTTGGGGAGCAGGGTGAAAAGGGGAAGGGATTAAGAAGTACAAATTGGTAGTTACAAAATAGTCATGGGGAGGCAAATAAAGCATTGGAAATATAGTAAATGATATGGTAATAACTATGTATAGTGCTAGGTGGGTACTAGATTAGTCAGGGGGATCAACTTCTTAAATTATATAAATGTCTAACCCTTATGCTGTATACCTGAAGTTAATATAAAATAATATTGAATGTCAATTGCAATTGAAACATTTTAAAAGGGGGATAATGGTGAAGGGGAATAAGAGGTACAAATTTCCAGGTATAAAACAAATAAGTCATGTGGATGTAACGTACGGCATGGGGACTATAGTCAGGAATATTGTGATAGCCTGGTATGGTGTCAGATGGTTGCTGGACTCATCATGGTAATCAGTTCTTTAGTTGTATAAATGTTGAATAACTACTGTGTACACCTAAAGCTAATATAATATTGTATGTTAGCTCTGTTTTAATACAATTTTTTAAAAATAAATAAATAAAATAAAAGCTAGGCTAAAAAAAATTTAAGTCATAGGATGAAATAGAGAAGTCTCATATATATCAAACAGCTAACTCAAAAATAGAGAATAAGATTGGAATAGACCATATTTAAAATGATACTAAATTATAATTACCCAGAATTTTTTAACAAAATGATTGTTCAGATTTAATACATACAATAAATCCTAAGCAGAATAGACGGATTTAAATACATATCCATGCAAAAATAGCAAGTGCCACTTGTCATTAGTTGTCTATCTTCCCTGGTTCATTCAGTTTACCTGCAAGCTTCCTTAAAAGTACCTGAATTTGTGACACTTTCAGGACTAAGTGATAATTTTATAGTCATAATCAATGTGTATTAACTCTCCTCGTGAAAAGGTATTTGGATGATCAGGTACTTGCTAAGACAACTGAAAATAAGCTTTGCCATTTCTTTTTCACGATCTCCATCTCTTCTAATTCTCTTTTACTTTGAGAAGAGAAAGCAGATGGAAATGTGTAGAGAAAGAGAAGTAAGACTGTCTTCTGACACTCTCAGTTCCAAATTTCAGCATCTGCCTAAGGTAGGATTTCTTTTTACAATGATGTATCTAATGCACTCTTCTGTGCATTTGGTTCTTCACATATTACCAGAGATAACTTCTTTGGACTTAGGTCTTTCTCTAAATCTGCTTATCATTTTCGCTAACCTACTCTGTTTCTTATTCTTAAGCAATTTAGTTAGATGGAATTTTATAGTTTGACTTCTAGCTAATACATAAGACTTCCAATGTACAAAATTATAAATTTCATGCAGTATTTATTTTTAACAAATACTATCTTCAAAGCACACTTTTTCTGAAGATAGAGACAAAATATGGTGACTGGTAAAGTAGGAGGTCTCTAGTCAGTGAGAATTTTCACAATTTCCTCACCCTGATGCATCTAATTTAATTTAAAAAATTGAAGCACTGATTCCTTGGTAGAGAAAATAAAGCTAAGAAATTAGTGTGTGTGTTTTTTTCAAAGTTTACAGGCACTTTAAAATTTTAAAACAGATAATAAATGCTCATAGTTAATATTGCTCTAAAATGAATTTGTTAGCTGAATTTTCCTTTTCACTGACCTGATTCTGGCCATACTGATTATATTATAGAGGTTAATGTGCTGTGTCAGGGCTCAACTAGAGAAACAGAAACCAATAGGAGTCAGATATTAAAAGGTATATATTATGTTATTGTTGGAGTTGGCAAGGCAAGTCTGAAATCTGTAAGGCAGCTGTCAGGAAAGACAGGCTGGAAATCCTGGGGGAAAGAGTAAGACAGCTGTCCACAGGCACAATTTCTTCTTGCAAGTCTTGACTCTCCTCTTTAAGGATTTCTGACTGATACATATCTCTGTGCAGGGACAGGGGAGCAGGTAGCCAGGAACTTGTCCCACGGAGGTGTGGAGACAGTGGAGTGAGGGCAGGGTCACATGTTAAAAGAGGCACCAAGCTCCTTGGCCTGTGCTCCACAGCCAATTGGGCTTCATTTACAAAACCCAAATTCAAAGATGAAATTATTAAGAATTTCAAGAAAATAGCCACAAAGCATTACACCCCAAGAACAAGGTGCCCTTCTGAGCATGAGGCACTGTGCAGACTGTACTGGTCACATGCCCATAAAGCCAGCCCTGGGCTGGAACCTGTGAGAACATGTGCTTCCCAGAAGGTGGGGCCTCCTAAGGCAGAAGGAGAAACATTGACATCTAAGAGGAAAGTCTTCATATCAAAGCCTGTACCATCAGAGTGGATTAGCTCTCAGGAACAAAGGGATACTAATGACCGATTATAGCGATTCCTTCAGACTGGAGACAGGGACCCGTAGGAGATGAATATGAGACTTGGTCTTCCTTTTCCTCATATACCTATGTGTATTCATTCAACCAACAAATATATGTATTTGCTAGAATTCTACAATGTATTCATCTCTCTGCTAGTTTATAGGAGCACGACTGGGAACAATATATGGTTTCTGGCTTAGAGAGCCTCTCACTTGAACCTAATACCATTATATTCCCTGTAGTTCTTGAAACATTTATCCAAACAACCCCCATGGTTATTTAACATGAAATAAATATTGAACTTGATTGAGTGAATGTGAGAATGTGAAAGAAGAATTATAACTAGCATGTAAGTAATGAACCCTTAACCTTAAATCAAACCCTATCTTTTTCTGAATGTATTTCAGCCCTCCTGAAACTTACTGATTCAAGGTGCCTGTTTTCTTTTTCCTACACAGAGACATTAAACTCACATTGGTGTGATTATCTTGTAAAGGGTTTTAGTAATGAAGGAGAAATGTCATATACTTGATATTTTAAGTCTTTCTAAATATGTTGTCCAAAAAATATTCAAACTGTGTTTGAAAAAGTCAGCTGTTTTTAAAAGATCACTTAAAATAACAATAAATGGTAGTCTCATTATTTTTTAAAAGTCATATGCCTGGTCTTACATGTAATATTAGTTAGGAATATATTAAATGACAGGTAATAGAAAACACTAATTAGTAGCTTAAATAAATCAGGGGTTCTCTTTCTCACATAACAAAAATTGCAGAGATAGAAAGATGCTGTCACTGGTTCAATAGCAGAACATTTTGGGGGCACTTTTCCCTGAGATTCTAGTGGGTCTTTCTTAATGCGTTGTTTCATTCTGTTGCAGCTGCAGACATTATATCACTAAGGAAAACTTTGTCACCATGCATTCCTATCTGTATGGTAAACAAATTTGAAAAGAAATATGCTTTCTCTTTTTTTGTGCTAGTCAGTTCTAAGATGAAGCATATATTCCCATTTTTGTGCTAAACAATATTGGGACTAGATTTAAAATAAGTTAGCTATTTTTTCCGGAAGTACTTGTTCCTTGACAAGCTAACTTACGGAGATTGACTCTTGCTTATCAAGACTTACTTCAAGACTCTCATCTTATGTTGTTCAGCAATACAAAACTATTATGTCATATATCTGCCTTTTCAGGCCCTAAAGTCCTAAAAATATTCTCTTGTAATTCCCTCCTTCTAGGACACTACTAATAATCTCTCAAAGTCATATTCTCTCTCCCTGCAGGGTGATCAGCAGGTTTTTCTGGAAATCATTTTTTTCTTTTTATTGGATACACAAAAGTAGGAAGAAGGGCATTAACAATATATGTTCCATTTATCACGAAATCGAGTGTTCCCAGAATCATTACAGTAGATTGGTTAGATCTCACTGGCCAGAATTGACTCTAACTAAAAGAAAAGGTGGGGGATAAGAAATCAATCAAGATGTATCACCTATAGATTTCTACATGTCCACTCTAAAGGAAATGAAAGCTCTTTCAGCAAAAGAGAAGGTGAGAAACAAAGGAATACTGGTTAAGCAACTAAACCACGGATGTTGCTTCTAGAAAAATCAAATAGCTTTATTCAAAAGAACATAGGATAACATTTTTACAAAAATGTAGGACATTTTTGGAGAAAAGTAATGAAATATGAAGTTGGATATTCTTTCAAATGGAAGAAAAGATTGGTCGTCTCTAGCTCAAATATAAATAGTGTAATTAGAAAAAAGAGAACAAGAGAAGAACTAAGGTGTATATGTTCTACTTAAAAATAGCAGCTTCTCTGCGAAGGATAATGCCTAGCAAAATAAGAATCAGAAGACATTGTTCCTCCTTCAGAATTTAGATTGCAATATTTTTTTAGAATTAGTGCTTGTCGTTAGGAGAGTATGTGTGTGTGTGTGTGTGTGTGCACATATTTCGTTCAAAAGCTCTACAATGAACAATTGGGGAAAAAAGCAAATGTCACTGACATTCCTACAATTCAGAATGTTGGAGAGATTGGAACAGATTCTATCTTGACTGAGGGCATCAACAGAAATTACTGAATATCATGCTAAAGCTCTCCCATCTTTCTTTCCATAGTTCTCTCCCTAACCATTCATACTCTTTCCCATCTTGCACACAAATACATACTGGGAAATTACATCAAACTAAAAATTCAAGCCTATTACGTGTCTGAGTGCCCTGAATTGTTGAAAGGTGAGTAGCAATTCTCATGGGTGAAATTGGGAGAGAAAAGAAGGAATCTAACAGCAAGGAAACCAGTGAAACCCAGAAGGTTCCACCTTACAGATAGTTGAATGTCTTAAGTCTCAATGGACATAGAAAAAGCCATATTAATGGCACAGATTCATTGATAATTTGGGGAAATGGTAGGGAATTGTGTCATAGAAGATAGAATATGTAAAGAAGTCAAATATACATTTAAAACCTTTGGAAGTGGTGTTGTAGAGCAAATATACAGATCATTAAAGGGAAAGCATGGTCCACTCTACATGCCCGACTGAGAAGACACAGGACCCAGGAACACCACTGTGTCCAACTATTCTAGAAAAGTGAACAGGGATGCATGACATAGCTGGACAAGGTGAAGAAGAACACTTGATTCCCAAAAATAGTTCAAGATCAAAATGCCTGTTTTCTGTCATATGTCTGTGAAAGTTGGAATAAATGCTTGGGTTACATTCCATCAAAGTCATATATTGCAGAACTCCAAGCATTTCTCAAAAACATATTTGCTGTAAATAATTAACCTGATTCTGTTCACAAATGGTAAACTACATAATATATAGCCTAAGCTACAGTTTCTCCCATCAATGATGTTTGATGATCCCTCTGTCCTCTTTGAAAAATCTACAGTATATGAAGCTTCTTCTTTTCTGAATTTCCTTCTAATTCGTGTACCTTATGTACTATGTGCTTGTCTAATGAATTTTTGTAACATTAAGTATTACCCTTTTAAAAGCAAAAACTGTGTTCTTTCTTTGAATCCATTCTACACAGCACTGAAGAGTTTTTGCTCAATGAGTATGTATTGAATTAAATAAATTAAAAGATAATTCCAAACACACACTGAATTTATTTATACTGAATGTTTTTATAATGCTTACAACATGATTTAGACTTTTTCTAATAAGAAAAAAGTTCAACAGGAGAGGTGATTTATGGTGAAAATGGATAACATGACTATATGCAAATGTATATTATCTTATTTCTCTAAATCCTACTTTACAGTCATTGAATCTGAAAACAGTAGACAAGCTTATGTATGGGAAAATATAGGAAACTTGTTAAATTGAAAAACAAAGGTCTTCAAATTCCCACATATTAAAAAATATTCAGTTGCTTTACTGAGAGATATTTTATTATCCCAGAACCATTACTCTTATCTCAATATAGGACTTAACTAGGAAAAGGATTAGCAGTTTTAATGATGTATTTGCAAGAGTGATATTAGTTAAGAACTATGGTATCTTCTTCTTTGATAGTATATATAACATCTAACGTGCTATACTCAATAATTGTCTTTCCTTAGTTTCTTAAGGTGACCTTATACTATTTTCAGAATATTAAGAGTTGTATAATTAACTTAAAAATTCATTATGAAGATAATATTAATCTTCTTAGGAAATTTCATCACTGTATTACTATAAATAGAGGCCATTTAAAGGGTTCTAAGCTTGCCCAATGTTAAAATATTTAAGTGCTTACTTGGCCTCTTATTCCTTTTACTGATTCTTTGTTTAATGTTTGATACTAAAGGCCCATATGCCTTTTTTCCCCAGCATAATTTTCCTTCTTGGCAAGTTGCCATATCAAGTAGTTTGGATACTCTGAAGATGTGATGAAAATAGGTATATAGGTGTGAACTGTACTTAAATTCTGTTCAGGGCAAGTAAGGAGCAGGGTAATTAATTGCTGTTCACACACCTCTCATCCACTTTTGTCAAGAGACTATACCGGTAAGAGGCTAGCTGTTAATTTGATAATCACCAGGGATCCTTCATGTTTCCAGACAAAACCTGGGCTAGAGTCTACAACCTTTAAAGCTCCATAATCATGACCTCCTCCCGACACACCAATTGTTACACTAGAAAGTTTGAAAAGAAGCATACAGGAATTTCTTTGCATTTGGAAATAATAGTAACAATTTGTGGAGCGCAAATGGCCACATATATCACAATATCAAAATGGATGTATTCACAGACATTTTTATCTTTATATAAAAAAGAGTCAATCCCATCCTTTTTTTTTAGTTTCCTTACATAAATAATACAAAAGAGAAAAGTAACAAGAAAAATACCTATCTGTTTCCTGTTGTGAAGATTAAAGAAACAGGATGTGATTATAACTAAGTTCAGTTTCTGCTATTAAACATTTATCATGCACACATCAGTACAGTTATTTATCTGTATACCTTATGAAACCAGAAAATAAAATCTTAAAAATACTATAATTAACCAATATTTTAATTTACTTGTGGAAAAAAAGGAATGGAAAATGATGATACCGATGTTACAGTACTAGTTGTACCTCCCATTACAATGCTGTAATCAGCTTGCAACAATGAGCATAAATAGCCCAGAGCTAGATTTGAATTGTGATTAATAATTTAAAATAGGTGAAGAATAAGATTTCTTCAAATACAAGTTGGACAGCCTGAGTACTAGATGAAAAAAGGTCAGAAACAACCAATATACAGTGGTCAACAATAACTGTACTTTTCGACTGGGATGATAGTCATAGTTTCTACACACACACACAAATTTACTATATTGTTTTCTGAAAATCAATCCAATGTTAGGAAACTTGGTAGCAATTTGTGTGTAACTTTGGGGGTATTTTTTTAAATTTTTCTTCATTTTCTTATTAATAATATTAAGTCAAACCAACAGGTCAACAAGCTTGGTAAGCAAGTTAACTGTTTAAAGATATAACCAATAGGTTTGGGACAAATATTTTGTTTATTAGCCTGTCTTTTGTGCATAAAGCCCTGGTTTCAGTTAGAATAACTGGTTCCTTTTCCATTTTCTACTGCCTCTAACTTACTGTATCTGAAGAGTTTATATGCATGGACACATCTCAAACAATATGAGATGAAGTGTATTTTATATCCTTTGACCCAAGGACAGCAAACTTTTGGGTTTAGTTTTTGATGGGTAGATTTCTGACATTCTGTTTTTGCCAATGGGGGCTATAAAGTATCATCATTGAGACTGTCGACATCCCTAAAAAATAACTTGAAAGCTGAATTGTGTGAACTAGAGGAAGTTTAAGTTCACCTCAGGCTCAGGGAATTGCACAAACAGCAGTTTAATCTGTAGGGTGTCCAAGCCAATCTTAAGGGGGAGCTGAGTCAGGGTTTGGGCAAATGGGATCTTTTTTGCTTTTTCTTTTTTCCTTTTTCTTTTTTTGTTATCAATTAATTTAGAAAGTTTCAAGCTGCCACTTAGGATTCCAAATTTCATACCTTTAAACATCCTACATTTTCTTGGGCATAATTTGGATTACATTGTAAGATCAAAGTTTTAGGGGATATTTGCTACTAATATTTTACATAAAATCAAAGAAGACTTCTATTTTTAAACAGAGAATTAATATTCAAAAATAACAACTTATGCACATTTCTCACCAAAGCCAATAATCCTCCCTGTAAAAACTTGGTGTATTAATGTTAGAGGTACAGTAAGCGTAACTATACAGACCTGTTTCTAAGTATTACAAAATAAATACAGCTAAATATTTTGCAGTCAGGGGCAGAGGCTCTGTAATCAATCAAACATGGTATAAATTTCATATTCTGCAATGTATTAATTGTATGACCTTGGGTAATTTGTTTATACTCTCTCATGTACAATATCCTTAATTTTAAAATTTAATAATGGCATTTCTTTAATAATGGGGTTATGAAGATTTTAAAAATTAGGGCATTTAAAACAAGAAATTAAAATTTGCCGTTTTACTACTACTACTACTAGTAATAATAATAATAATAATGCTGATTGTATCGTCTAAGGAAGTATGAGGACAGTTTTTTTGAGAAAATTAGGAAATTATTTTTTTTAATATGCACCATAATGGGTATTTAGGATGTAAATTATGAACACAGGAAATATTTCAGCTTAGTGCAATGTAGTATTTGGAATTTAAAAGACAGGACTACTGGAGTGAAAGAATCGGGAAGTAACAAAAAGGGAACGATGAGAGAACGGTCTAGACACAAAAGGGACATAGATTAAATTGAAGATTAAGTTCCAACAATAGTGTAGGCCAAAGTGAACTATTTCCAGTAAGAAATTCCAATACCGGACAGTAAGCCCGATGGAGGTAAGGTTGAATAGTAAGCTATTTTCTGCCCTGAATTGTTAAAATCATGCCTGGGTTGGGCTTGGTCTCAGGGAATCAATAGGTGCAGGCAGAGGACAGGTGATAACCAGTTTGATGGAGACTTAGATTGACGTCTACGTGCATCTGCACGCAGGAAGGGGAGGGCTCAACAAAGAAACAATGGCTTCTGCCAGCTTTTCTGTGCAGGAGAAAGCTGCTCCTCCAGTCCTCACCCCGCAGTCAGATAATCCAGTTCCTCCTCCTGAGTCCCTGGCACCTTTCAAGCTGCTGCCCCAGCACTGGCGCTCAGAGGGCGAGTGAGTGAGTCTGTCAGCAAGTAAGTCTTGGCGTGGTCCCTTTAAGAGGAGCGCTTGGGAGGGTAGCTGCCCACCGTCTCACTCAGCTACGGAAATTATGGGTACTTCTGCTCCCAGCACTGAAGCTCTGGGTCAGTGAGGGTCTAGAACCCCTCGCCTCTGGGGTGGACCTTTGCAGCTGAGATATCCTCCTGATTTTAAATTGCCACACATGGGTGTGGGACTAGCCCGTTCTGCATCTCTGCCCCTTCTATCAGTCTCCAGGTGGCTGCTTTTGTACGGCCGTAGTTGTATGGCTTTAACTGAACTAGACTTCAGGTGATTCTCACTAATGGTTGTTCTGTGGTTTAGTGGTAATTGATGTGGTCCTGAGAGAAGGTGAGCACAATGTTTACCTGCTCCGCCACCATCTTGATCAGAAATCCCCTTAGCCATTTCTTTACTTCTCTTCCAAAGGCTTTTTAGAATCAATTGCCTCAAAAATCTAAAATCTTTTTCTTGAACGGAAATATCTTGATTTGTATTCCTTTTTGAAGAAAGCAATTGAGAATTCATTGGATCTGTTTATAATAAGTCAATTGGATTTTTATTTGGTGGTCATGTCTCTCAAAACCTATTATGCATACTTACACATTTTATATTTTTTCTAAAGGATGGTTAGAAAGTGAAAATGAAGGGCATAAGCATGTTTAGTTTCAGGAGAAAAGAACAGAAACCAGGAGCGCTTAGAATTGGTGATATGTTTAGGAACTGAAAGAGTATTTGCTAAACCAGCTAAAATTTCCATTACATCAAATTTGATCTGGGATAAGGGAATAGCCTACTGGTGCAGGCCTCAAAGGGTTGCATTGCCTGCAAATAATTTAAAAACAATAATAAAAGTAATGCAGAATATGCAGACAATAACCGAAAATATGGTGATGAACCACTCTCACCCAAATATCACCCCCTCCTCCTTTGGCATGTCATTAATTCTAAAAACATGTTTTATTAGAATTTTAAATACCCTGAGACCAAAACATGACTTTGAATTCTTCTAGAAGGAAGTGGTCCTAGGTCTGTATAGCTCCATGCCTTCTCCCTCTCAAAGCTTCTGACCCAGCAATAAGAGCTTTCACTAGAGGTGTGGAATTGGGGAGATCCCTGAACTCACTGTCCCAAAGTGAAGAAAAGAGAGACCCCTGGACCCTGTTTCCAAAGTACAAGAAAGGAAACGTTTTTCAAATGATACTCAAGATTTTGACTTTTAAAAATTAGGATTCATGGTGATAATATTTTACTAGTCTCATACTTCCGTTTGCTTTGTTGTGGATTAAACCTTTTGGTTTTGTGGAGTAGGGAAAGGTGACTGCTATAGTGAACACATTGTTTCAATGGTAAAATGCAATCTGTGACCCTGATATATGATACAAAGGAATCTTTGGAATACAACATTTTGATACATTGGAGACTGCTTGTAACAAGATAAACTTGTATAGAACACATATGTGGTTCTTTCAGGTTTCTTGTAGACATTGAATAACACTGAAGATTAATTTTTTTATAAAGTCAGCAAGTTGAGGTACAGCTTATTTTATTCCAGAGTCTAATTAGAATTTTTCTCTAAAATCAGAAATGGAAATGGATTCTATCACTCCTATATTAGATCTATGCGGTGATGCTTGTAATGCTTTAATAGAGCCTCATACATCAGTCAGCAACTGGATCATCACTATGGCTCTACTGAAGGAATATGGTTTTGATGATATTGTTGGGTTTCTTTGGCCATTGTTGATTCTTTGTAGAGTCATGAGAAAGAAATTCAGAACGGTTAATTTAACAGAAGAAATGCAGTGCTTGGACAAGAGTAACAGATACATGGTTAATTTAACAGAATCTTATATATTATTTCTGGGCAAGGGTCCTGAGAGAGAGAGAGAGAGAGAGAGGGAGGGAGGGAGGGAGGGAGGGAGGGAAGGAGGGAGGGAGGGAGGGAGGGAGGATAGAAAAATGATTTTGAAACATTCAAAGCTAAAAAAAACTTTTCAAGTCCATTTTCATCATTCCCACTGAATGCCACATTTTTATAATTGAGGAGTTTGGCTATATAGTGCAGTGTGCGGTTAAGAAAATATTTTCAGAAGACAAAAGATGGCTGTGTTCTTAAAGATCGTCTTGAAGAACTCTAATTAGTATCTTCTCCTGATCATTTGGTTTTTCATAATTTTTCATATTCTCTCCTCTTGGATATCCTAGAGCTCAAACCTCAAAAGACCTAACTTTGGGACTATAGCAGGGGGTGTAATAAATGAATACAATGTCAAGAGGCATTTTGATTAATAAAGAGATCAAAACTCTGTTAGTTATGTAGGAAAGGAACAAATATCTGCTCATTCAAAACCACCTTTCTTATGTGCAACCAGATGGGTGGAGGAATGTCAAGTTCTTAAATTTCCCGCTGTTATTACAATTCAGCCTAATTTTGAGTGTTCTAGCAGGTGAATAAAAAAGACCAGCTTCTTAATTTATGTGAAAAAAGACCCATTACAATGAGGTAAACTGTGTTTGTAACTTCAGGGTGGGGCTGCACTTTTCCTCAGGGTTAACACAACGTGAGTTCCTAGCTTCCTAGTTGGGTAATTCACTTAATTTGTATAAGACCACCTCCCTAAATAGTATAAAAAGGAGTTTGAATGGATTATTTATAGGACTCCTGTCACATCTAACATTCTATCTTTTCAACAAGGGTATTGTAACAAGAAAATTAAACGTCCTGCATGAGAACATTTATTCCCAACTTTGCACAGTTCAATTAAACATAAGATTCCAGAACATTATCATTTTTGTGGTTAAAAAGGTCTCTAATAGAACAGACAAAAATGAGCTATAGAGTGATAAAAAAATACTTTGTGGAAATATATGTATCCAAATTCATTTAGTAGAAAGTGATAGAAAAATCTAACTCAAGCTTGGTAAGCCAAAAAAAGCAAGAGGAGGAGAATTTAATTGGCTCATGTACTCTCGCAGCCCAGGAGTAAATTTAGTCTCATGGTTATCTTTACCCAACAACTGATATATCCAAGACCTAACGTCACTTTCTTAATTTCTTAAAATTGTTAACCATTTTCAGAATTTCCACTTTGGGTTCCAAGTTGTCTGTCAAAAAGCTGTAGAGCTTTCTGTTATATGTCCCCCAAAATTCATATGCTGAAATCCTAACGCCTGAATGTGATGATATTAGTAGTTGGGGCCTGTGGAAGGTGATTAGATCATGACAGTATAGCCCTCATTAATTGCTCTTATAGGGGATCCCACAAAACTCCCTAGTTCTTCTATTATATAAAGATACAGTGGTCTGCAACCCAGAAGGGGCCATCACACAACTATGATCTCAGACTTCCAGAAATGAGAAATGTATTTCTGTTTTTTATAAGCTACCCATTTTATGGTATTTTGTTATAGCAGCCCAAGTGGACTAACACTCTCCCCCCCTACAGGGAGAGGTTTACAACCCGTACACCTCAAGCACACGCACGCAATCACAAATGCACCCATGCACAGAATTAAGCTTCTCTAGTTCTGATTGTCAGGACTTACATAACATTTTTACCTCTAACTGAATCATGGTGGCCAGGAAGATTAAAAAATGTAGACGGCTCTTAGAAACAAGCAAGAAATGGATACTGGTGAGACAACCAATATATGTCCCTCTAAAGCATCTATTTTTGTTTTTCAAATTCAAGTTTGCAGCTGATGCAATAGGCATAATCATAGTAAAGAATATAAATGAAGAGTCAGGAGAACTTGGAAGAACGTACAAAGAAAATTTTTGTCGCCATTTGTATATTTTTCCACTAAGGAACTCTGAGAATACAGAGAACCAAATGAAGTTTAACAGTTAAGTGACATCAGTGTTTTCTACAGAATATTGAGTATATTCAGCTTTTATTAAAATAGCTGATGAGTTGCACTCTCAAATAATTTATAGTCGTTTTGAGACATTTTGAAAAAACAAAAAAACAGTAACCAAAATCTAATCACTTGACTTGAAAATTAACCAGGAAATTAGCGTTATGTTATAAAACAGTTGATTATGGTCTTGTGGTTCCTTTCCTTTTATGAAAGACATTTTGATGTCTTAAAAAATATTAGTTTCTGGTTCAGAAAATACAACTCTATTCTGCTGGAATAATCAACAAACAATTCCAACAACTTTGCTTCTACTTCCATTTTTTAATCCCAATATTTGCCTCATTAGTTGATTTAGAATCTATCTGATCATTATGGTCTACAATACAATAACATTCAAATTTGTCATAGAAAATCTAACTGGTTCCTGCCCTTTCAAAAGTCTTCTTTTACATCATAATATAATAATTATTTCAGTACTCTTCTTTAAATGCCCTAGGAAAAGTATTAAGGTTATATTGCTTCTGATGATGGAAGTTACAGCAAAAAGTAAAATAAATCAAATTTGCTGAATTTGTAGTTATTTGATCCTAGTATAATTTGATTTATGTAAATGTAACCCAGATGTATAGGAGACAAAATTATGATGTTAAAATGGCAGGATTCTGCACTGGTCTCATAATTTTCATAGTGAAGTCAACTCACAAATATTATACAGTTTTACATTCATAAATTCATGTTAACTTTGATCTGATTTAATCTCTCCAATTATTTTAAGGATTAATTTGTACCTACATGGAAAAATGAAAAATGAATATGACCTGACCTGGTAATCATCATTTTATTAATCCATTGGCAACATATAGAGAAATTAAGATAATTTAATAGTTTCTCATTTGCTACCCATATGCTTTGTAAGTCTATCACGAATCCAATATTTACTACTTAATTGTGTCACAATGTTACTCAAATTTTAAGTTATATCCTATTCATGTACAAACACTGATTAAAATGCAAGATTTTTTAGAATTGAAAACCAATATGCTGAGATTAGCCTGAAAAACAATAAATTAATTTCTTTCAACGACAATATTTCTTCTTTCAGAACTCACTTCCCACAGATCTGATACTAGGGCCAAGATTTTCTTTGAGGAACTCTCCTCCCCTTTCTTATTTTTCTGTATGTAATGTTATTGGCCCTATTCCCATTCCCTAAGGTAAGCATAACACGTTAGACCCAGTAAGATGCAAAATGGTATTTCCTGGGAATTTTATGAAACAGAAGCTCTTCCCCATCAACTTTTCAATCCAGATAGTGTGGCATAAAAATATAAGTCTCAAGCTAATGTGTTAATTTTGATACAAAAAAAAAAAAAAAAAGGAATCTTATATTGCCAGTGGTCACCCCCTAGAACCCTGGGAACGAAGCTAATACCAGAGAATGCTGTGGAAAGACAGTAAAACCAAGTGCTTCATAATATTGTATTCACTGCCATATCAAACCTTCCCTAAAATAAATTCTACTGAAGATGTTTTCAATCCAGTGAGCCAATAAACCCCTTTTTCTGAAACATCCTAACTAGACTTCAATGTTTGTTTCTAGTGCTGTTTCTTCTCTTGAGGTACATTTACATAAGTATAATGCATCAATCTTGCATAAATCTTAAGTGTGTTATTTCATCTGTTTTAAAATCTACATATTCCCATGTAATACATCCCTCTCAAAATACATCATTCTTACAGAAGTCCTACCATTTCCCCGAAAATAAGACCTAGCTGGACCATCAGCTCTAATGCGTCTTTTGGAGAAAAAATTAATATAAGACGCAGTCTTATTTTACTGTAGCACTGGGTATATAATGTAATGTAATGTAATGTAATGTAATATAATATAATATAATATAATATAATATAATATAATACAACATAATACAATATAATATAATACTGGGTCTTCTATTAATTTTTGCACCAAAAGACGCATTAGAGCTGATGGTCCGGCTAGGTCTTATTTTCGGGGAAACACGGTATCATGCTACTTTGTAGATAGTCCCTCAAGAATCTACCTACTACAGAGGTTTTTCCAGTTTTTGTCTATTATGAATAAAACTGCTATGAGCCTTCATGTACAAGTCTGTGAGTGAGAACATGTTTTGTAACTGTTTTCCATTTGTTGCCCCTGTTTATTTGTTTGTTTGTTTTCTTTTTCTTTTTGGTTTGTTTTCCATTTTTTCTACCTTCTCTGGTTTTAATTTAACATTTTTTATGATTCCATTTTCTCTCTTCCCTTACAATATCAATCACAGGTCTTTTAAAATTTTTGTAGCGGTTGTCCTAGAGTTTGCCATATATGTTTACAACTAATACAAACTCCCTTTTAAGTAACTTTATACTGCTTCATGGGTAGTGTCTCTACTTTATAACAGAGGACTTCCAATTTCTCCCTCCCATCCCCTATAATATTGCTGTCATTCATTTCACCTACCCATAAGCTGCAATCACCAGATACTTTGTTGCTATTTTTATTTTGAATAGACAGTTATCTGTTAGATCAATTAAAAATTAAAAAAAGCAAAATAAAAATTCTTACTTTACATGTTTCTTCTTGAACATTCTCCCTTTCTTTATGTAGATTCAAGTTTCTGAATTATTGTTTCTTTTCCTCTGAAGAACTTCTTTTCATATTGTTTGTAAGGCAGGTGTACTGTCAACAAGTTTCCTCAATATTTGTTTATCTGTGAGTCTTTATTTCTCCTTCACTTTTGAAGAATAAATTAGCTAGACACAAATTTCTAGGTTGGTGGGTATTTTCTTTCAATATTTTAAATATTTCACTCCACTCTCTCCTTGTTTGCATGGTTTCTAAGGAGAAGAGAAATATAATTCTTATCTTTATTTCTCTATAGGTAAGGTATAGAGACCCCCTCTCTGCCCCCTCCCCCCACCCCTAGGTTCTTTCAGGATTTTTTCATTATCTGATTTTCTGTAGTTTGAAGATGATATGCCTAGGTGTAGTTTGGGGTATTTATTTCACTTCATGTTTCCTAAGCTTCCTGAATCTGTGGTTAATTTGGGGAAATTGACATTATTTTATATTAACATTAATTTGAGGAAATTCTCAATTATTACTGTTTTGAATATTCTGTTTCTTTCTCTTTTTCTTTTTCTATTGATATTCCCATTACACTGTTTACACCTTCTGTAGTTATCCAACAGCCTTTGGATATTCTATTCTGTTTTTTGTTCCTCATTTTTATTTGTTTTAAATTTTCTTATTTATTTATTTGTTTGTTTGTTTCTTTATTTATTTATTCTAGTTTTTCTTCTCTTTACTTTTTGTGTTTTGAGGATTCTATTGATATATCCTCTAGTTTAGAAATGTTCTCATAAGCCACATACAGTCTACAAATAAGCCCATCAATGGCATTTTTTATGTCTGTTGCAGTATTTTTTATCTCTAGCATTTCCTTTTTATTTTTTTTAGGATTTCCATCTCTTTACTTACAATGCCCATATACTCTTGCATACTGTCTACTTTATCCTTTAGAGCCCTTTAGATGTTAGTCATAGTTATTTTATATTCATGTTCTGATAATTCTATCATCCCTACTATGTCTGGTTCTGAAACGCTCTGTCTCTTCAATTTTTTTTTTTTTTTTTTTTTTTGCCTTTGGTATGCCTTGTAGATTTTTTTGTTTTGTTTTGTTTTGTTTTTTAATAGCTGGAAATGATTTACCAAGTAAAAGGGATTGGTGTAAATAGGCCTTTATTATATATACATATATTATTGAACATTGTATGTAATGTGGTGGTAAGGTATAGGGGAAGGGGAAGCATTCTACACTCCAATGATTAGGTCTCAGTCATTTAGTGAGTCTGTGCCTCTGGACTATAAACTTCACACTTCATAAGGTGTTACTCAGTTTTGTGTTTTGTTTTGTGTTTTTCCTCCCCACTTAGTTTTGGCAAGATAGCTACAGTGGATTGGAATTGGGTATTTCCCTTCTCCCACATGAAAGGCTAGAGCCAGCTGGAATTGGTTATTTCTCTTTTATAGGTCAGGTTGACTCTGATAATACTCTCAGCTGCTTAGGCTCAGATTAACTAGCTTTCCTTGAAGGAAGACCTTGTTAAGAGGAAAAGAATGCTCTGGCATATTTGAATATGATCCATTTTCCTCTCCTCTGCCAGAAGCTCAAAGGGTATATCTTCCAATATCAGCCATGGGACCCTGGTCTAGCTTCCGGTGGTAAATCTCACAATATTGTGGCAGTCTCCCTATGACTAGGTATCCTGGAAATTTTAACACTCAGACTTGGGTTTTCCAATCTCAGCACAGGTTCCCTTGGCAGTTTTAGTTCATGAGTCTCTGCTCGAGGGAGCTGCAATCTCATGGATTTGCCTGTCTTTCTTTTCCATTTGGGAACCTCAGTTTGCCCTGCATCTTCCTCCTTTTAATGGATCCAAAAAAGAGTTCATTTTTCAGTCTGTTCAGCTTTTTTCTTTTGTTAGGGCAGAGTGGCAACTTGCAAGCTCCTTCCTTACAAGCAGAACTGGAAACCAGAAGACTTCATTATCTGTTCATGAAACTTATTTTAATTAAACCTTTGAGTGTGCTATCTCAAGGAATATCAAGATCCTAACTGAAACAAATATAACATAAAAATACTATTTTAATTACTAATTAAGAAGTGATTGCATTTTAAAGCTAATGTAACTTGTACTAGGATTAAGATAAAGTATGAGATATAATAATAAATCTACTCTAGTTTTGTTTTTATTGTTCTTTGAAATGTACTGTGAACAGTTCTTCTCTTGTATAGGATGAAAACTTGGTTGGGCTGCATCACTTTTATGGTCCCTCAGAGATTTAAAAATAAAATCCTATTTGAAGTTGCAGAACAGTCAGTACAGCAATTAAAACAGGAAGCTTTGTTGCTTCGAATCTTCAAATTTGATTTAACATTGAAGATGTGTCAGTCCTTTTCAACATTTAGTCCTGCTGCACATGAAAAATCTGAAGTCTAAAGGTGAAGTTTGATTAACTAGATCCTCCTTTTCCATCGATGATGACTCCTGTTTATCTTCCTACATTTAATATCTGGTTGTTCCATATTTGGAAGACAAAGAGATAAAGGAAGAAATAGCCATATGAAGGTTTCTATTTTTCTGATACTGTCATGAGCTAGTGTATCTTTTCTTTGGACATAGCAATTATTGAAAGTTTAATGCTACTTTTGTGGTTTGTTTTAAGGTGTTTTGTTTTGTTTTGTTTTATGATTCCTACCTGTATTTCCGGGATTCTCTTACCTTTGGTTCCCTCCATGAGGGTGATACCTTCTCTTTTAGCTTATAATTTACATCTCCTCCTGCATATTCTGCATGTCTAGCAATAGCTCCAGCATTTTTCTCTTGTCTATTCATGAACATCTTTAAATAGCCCTCCTTTGATGGGATCAAAAGATAAACCCATAATATATCTCTGATTTGTGACTGAAATCTGGACCAGGAAATCACTCATACATTCTTTCCACTTAGTATTTTTGGAGTTTAATACTTTCAAAAATGTAATACCCCTCTCTACAGGCTACATTTCTTCATTCCATTTCTTGTCCCTTACATTTTGATGTAAATCAAATACTGGTCCACTGGATCCTGCAAAGTCCACAAGATACATATTAAGATCTCAGTGAAGTGTCTTTTGTTTGTGACTTTTGTGTGTCTGTTTTTGGTTTTAGAATTTTCTTTCCTGAGATAATGGTGAAAGTCAGGAATCTGCCCCTCTTCACTATTGAGGAAGGTGAGATTCACAGAATAGATCTCTTCAATAAATTCATTTTAAAAATATTTCCCTGACCCAAGTTGTACTCCCGATCTTTTTACATTTTTGTTTTTGGTGCAAGGTTGAGCAGTTTGGTTATAATTTTTTAAAAATTTTGTCTTACTGTATCACATGTCAGTTTGGATTACAGTACATTTTTTCCCCTTGGCTCTGCAATGAAAACTTCCATTTAATATCCTTCTCCAGTTCCATTTTCCTCTTGTCATTGTCACATAGTACATCTCTCCCTTACCCTTCCTTTTATTTTTTTGAATAAGTCAATTAATTCCTTTACTTATTTGTGTAAAGAAAATGGGGTACAATTTTGATATGGTTTTATTTTACTTTCCTCATATTGAAACAATTCTTGAAATACACAGAATCACTTGTTCACGTTTTCTTCAAATCACATTTTCTAGCCGGTGTGCAGTATGATTCAAGTCTCCTTTTTCCCCCTGGTGAAGTCTCAGTCAGAGCATGATGACATATGAGGAAGAAGGGCAAAGAAAGGATGGAAACATCTTTATTCTGTTTTGTGTCTAATCAGACAGTGCTTCTGGTCTTCTCCAGGGTTTGATCATGAGTTTTTTAATATTTTAATAAATAAATTATATATTGCTGGTTTCCACTTTTCTCTCCTATGAGGTTAAATTAATAGAATTCGTTCATCTGGCTTATCTCACTACTTGTGACACAGTTATCATTTCAGAAGTCTGCCTTGCTCCACAGACAAGCACAACCTTTCCTTGGTGGTCTGCCGATAGTGGGAAGAGCACTTACAACAGAGACAAAGAACAGACAACCAAGAGCCCTATTCCAGGATCAATACCTGATATTTATCTGATTTAGTATTGTTTAAGCCTATATTCTTATACTTGATTCTGATACAATAGGGTAGTCTTTTAGTAATTAGATATTTATATGACTTAACAAGTAATCACTCTGCTGACTCTAGTACCCAACTGAACCATACATAGTTATTACAATATTATTGACTATATTCCTTATGCTGTACTCTACATCCCCATGACTACTGTGTAACAACCACTTTGTACTTAATCCCTTTACATTTTTCATATACCTCCAACCCCAATCCCATCTGGCAACCATCAAAATGTTCTCTGAATCTACGAGTTTGTTTGTTTATTGTTTTCTTTAGATTCCACATATAAACAAAATCATATTGCACCTATCTTTCTCTGTCTCTCTTATTCCACTCAGCGTAATGCCCTCTAGGTCCATCCATGTTGTTGAAGATGACAAGATTTCATTCTTTTTTATGGCTGAGTAATTGTCCATTGTATATATGTACCACCACCTCTTCTTTATCCATTCATCCCTTGATGGACACTCAGGTTGCCTCCATATATTGGCTATTGTAAATAATGCTGTAATTAACATATTAATGTACATGTGCCTTAAAAGTAGTGTTTTAGGTTTCTTCAGATAAATACCCAGAAGTGGGATTACTAGGTTCTTCTTTGTCTCTTGTTATAGCCTTTGTTTTAAAATCTATTTTGTCTGGTATAAGAAATGCTACCCCAGCTCTTTTTAGTCTTTTTTTTTTTTTTTTCATTGTCATGAAATAATCTTTTTCCATCCCTTTGCTTTCATTCTTCGTGTGTCTTTTTTATCTGAAGTGAGTCTCTTTTAGGCAGCATATGTAAGGATATTGTTTTCTTATCCATTCAGTCACCCTGTCTTTTGAATGAAACATTTAATCCATTTACATTTAAAGTAATCATTGATAGATATGTAGTTGTAGCCATTTTGTTATTCATATATTATTATTATTATTATTATTATTTTTCTTAAAGAAGCCCATCTAAGATTCTTTGTAACACTGACTTTGTGGCGATGGAGTTCTTCAGCTTTTTATTGTCTGGGAAGCTCTTTATCTGTCCTCTGATTCTAAATGATAGCCTTGCTGGATACAGTAACCTTGGCTGTAGATCCTTGCTTTTCATCATTTTGAATATTTTATGCCAACCTCTTTTGGCCTACAAAGTTTCTGTTGAGAATTCAGCTAACAGTCTTATGGGAGCTGCCTTGTAGGTACATAACTGCTTTACTCTTGCTGCTTTTAAGATTCTCTCTTTGTCTTTAACCTTTGGCATTTTAATTAAAATGTGTCTTGGCGTGGACCTCTTTAAATTCATCTTGTTTGGGACTCTCTGCACTTTTTAGGCTTGTATATCTATTTTCTTTGGCAGGTTAGGGAACTTTTCACTCATTATTTTTTCAAATAGTAAGTAAGTAAGTCAGCAAGTCTGTGTGCAAGCCCTTTAAGAGGAATGCCTGGGACCCTAGTGACTCTTTCTCTCACTTAGCCACAATCTTCACTGGTTTTCACAGCCAGAAATCGTGGGAAATTTTCCTCCCGGCCTTGCAACTCTGGACTGGGGAGACATGTGTGGGGAGGTTACTCCTCTCTCCTCAGGGGGCACCTCCACAGTTGAGATATCCTTCATGATTTTTAACCACATGTGAGTGGTTAAAAATTCCTCATCTCCTCCGCTCCTATGTCTCAGTGTGGCTTCTTCTTTATATTAATGATAGAACTTCTGTTCAGCTAGACTTCAGGCAATTTTCAATGATGAATGTTCTGTAGTTGTAATTTTGAAGTGGTCATTAGAGGATGAAAGCTCAGCATTTACCTACTCTGCCATCTTGAATAGAGTTTCCTACAATAGTTTGGTTTTATTGTCTGGATAAACTTCTCCCATTGTTCTCTTGGGCTTTAATTGGAATCTTAAATTATAGAGAACAGGAATTTTAGGGCTGCAATTTAATAATGCAATTTTAAAAAACCCAAACATTATACTAACTAAATATTTATTTTGTAATTAAAGCAATAGATCCTGGAAAGATTGAGGCTTCTTCAAGTCCAGACTAGAAAAACAAATCAGTTGTCCTTACTTGTAAACAAACATTCTTTTTATTGCACACTTTAAATGATTTCTGATATATTTACACTTACTTTTGTTTGTGCTCACCCTCTTTAGTGGTCTAAATTTTTTATTTCACTCTTTTCTATATTTTTCAGACAACAGTTTTCATGGCCAGTTTTGTTTGTTTGTTTGTTTGTTTGTGTCACTGATCTCAGGTCATGTATTTCAACTGTCATACTTATTCTTTCTTGTTCATTAAATTTTGTTCTGAAATCATCCTCACTACCCTTATCCCCAGAATTCATGTTAGTAACTATGCACAATCTCTTTCTCTCTTCCTCTCCATCAATCAATGGGTAGTTCTCACTGTAATATTGTGTTTAGGTGTCTTATCCTCTCCTATTGCTCTGTCTAGACACTGGTTCCTAGGTAGTAGTTCTTGATCTGCTTGACTTTACCTGTCACTTCATCACTCACACATTGTTGATTGTGCAGTAGACAAATCACAAGTGATTTTATCAAGTGATAGATCGTGTTAATGAATTATGTACAAGGTTAGTGCTGCCAGATGAACTATAGAATGCTCAGTTAAATTTGCTTTTCAGATAAACATACTGAAAATAATTCATGGCTTATCTGAAATTCAAATATGACTGGGCATCCTGTATATTTATTTGCTAAATCAGGCAACCCTACAAAGAGCACTCTGTATTAAAAATTCTTTTCTGAATATAATCACATTACATAACTTGCCTTCTTTCTACCCTAAATTTTGTTGTATCCAATTCTGTATACTTCTATTAGATTTAGTTCCTATGAATTTTCCCCCATTCTGTTTATATGTTTACTATTGCATAAATAACTCCAAGGGCTATGACTCCGTAAAAAGGTAACCTAACTAGTGTTATTATTTAATTTCTTTGTCTAAGCACGCTTGTATTTGTTTAATGCCTAGTATAGGATTAACTATTGAAGCCATAGATATTGCCCTGTGTTTCATCCCTGTATCACTTAGAGTCCCAGCAGAAAACAGATAGACCAATACAATCAAGTGAAGATAATTTTAATGAAAATAAGTTTCAAAGAGATTCAGACAGGGTTAAGAGATCCAAGATGAATTTCAAAGTCCCCAAAGACTAACAATAGCTAATATTTTTAAACACTCCTTTGCCTGAAGAGAATGGTATGGCCAGAATCCAGTGAAAACTGTAGCCCTGGAATAGAAGCCAGCCAAAAGGAGCAGTACTAATTGTTGGGGAAAATATGTATTGCTCAAACTTTGACCTGGCAGCAAGACTGCTGAGAGAACAATTACCTTGATCTTCCACTCCTGCTCCCAGGACGATTTTATCCCCTGTTATCCACTCCCATTTAGAAGCCAGAGGGCAAGGGGGCAAAGTGATGAAGTTCATGGCCATCAACACATAGAAGGGTAGAAAATGAATCTGAAAAATAACTGGCTCAAAACAATCAAAGAAATGTATATTTAATTTAAATATTTAAATCTATTAATTAAAAAGCATAAAGAAACCATTTTTCCAATATTAAAACTCTAATTTCAGATGTGAAATAATGTTACATTGCATTAAATAGTGAGCTCTTTAGAAATTTAATTAAGACCTTTTTCACAAGTAGATTTTTTTGTTCATAAACGTAGAATTAATGGTTGGGGAATTTACTATCTTTAAAAGATATGTTGAGCAATAATAATCAATGTTCTCTGAGGGAGGTACAGAAATAAACAGCTTTAGATACTGTTGATGGAAGTGTAATTTTGTACAATCTTTGTGAAGAAAAATTTGACACATTGTGTCAAACATTTTAATGTGCTTAGACCTATATTCTGAAAATCAATGTGTAGGAATTTAGTCTAAGAAAATTGCCAGACAAGTATGTATATATGGTACATATAATATAAATATGTATAGTGAGAATATATATTCATGGTTACAAAACTTGGAAATAACTTATATATGCTAATTGATTATTTATGTAAATAATGGTACATCTATAAAATACTATGCTGTCAAAGTGTTTTTTATTTTACCATGGATGTGCACTATACATTTGTAATTAATTAAAAAATTGTAAGGTAGAATACAACATAAGACTGCACTTATACATTGTATTTTCCCTAATGTCACATAAATGAATTCAGAGTATGCAACCTTTTGTATTTCCTTTCTTTCACTTAGCATAATGCTTTTGAGATTCATTTATGTTTTTGCATGCGTAAGTAGTTTATTCCCTTTTATTGCTGAATGATATTCCATTGTATGGCTATATCACAACGTGCTTATCCTTTCAAAAGTGGATGGTCATTTGGGTTGTTTGGGTCATTTAGGTCCTGCTTGAGGGTATTATAAAAAAGCTATTCTAAATAGTCATATACAGATTTTTGTGTAGGCAAGGTTAATTTCCTCACCCATCCTTGGTTAATACCTAGGAATAGAATGTATATATCATATGGCCAGTACATATATAATTTTATTTAACAAAATGTAAAACTTTTCAAAGTAGCTGTATCATTTTGCGTTTCATTCAGCAATATGTGAGAGTTACAGTTTATTTCTGAAAGTTTTACGAAGAGCATTGATTACTTTCATCATGATCAAAAAGTAAAACTATTTCTATTTAGGTGACAAAATATTTTTTATGAGGAAAAAAACCTTTGGGGACTCAAGTTGAGAGCAAACATATAAAAGACATTAATATGTGTTGTCTTAATATGTTAAAATAAAATAGTAGAAAGATCAACAAATAAAAACATTGGGCAATTTTTACATTATAAACTGATAATAATTGTATTAGTGATTTCTACTCATCAAATCTTAAGAGTTAATGTTTGATACTCAATGGACTACTATATCAAGGAGACACATACAAATGTATCTTATTGTAGATGATAAACATTGTAAAAAGTTTTTTTGCCTGGGTCTGCTTCTACACTCAGGTTTTAATGCCTTTCTGATTGTAGGACTCCTGAGTTATTGATTTCTATCTCCCTAGCTCTCTTTTTTTCAGTCCCAGAGAGCACAGCTAAAACTCAAGAACATTTTCCTCATTTTTTTCTTCTTTCCAAAACTTTTATTATAAAAAAAATTCACTGCATTACTGCCATCTGCTCTATCTCCATTTTTCATTTCAAATTCTATTTTTTTCCTTTGTTAATCAGTCCCCACAGAAATGACTCAAAATTCTCACACACTGAAAATGGAATTTTTATACTAGGATTCTGTGTGCTCAAATTTGCAGTTAAATGTTATTCTGCTTTCCCATGACTTACCAGGGTACATTTTAATTTCAAAGTGGAAGGAAGGACGTAAATTGTGCACAACTGACTTGTTATATTTTCATTCAAGGATTTTGTTTTTCTCTATGCACTGCTGTCACCAAATAATTGTTGGTTTATTTTATATTTCAAGAGAAGATAGCAAGGTGTTAAAAAAAAAAAGGACTATGTGCCAATTATTTCAACTTGATATTGTTTCAACTTTCAGATCTGTGGCTTACTCTACCATTTACTAGAGGTTGTTTTGGAATTTATCGTGGTCCTCACAAAGGGACTTTGAAAGGTCACTCTGCACATGCCAGCTTTCTCCAAGCAGTGTGTCACTCCTAATTATTAGGGGCAATGTGGCAAGAATCATTTGTTAGAAACAGATAAAACCATCAGGTGTAACCCCATTACTTGCTGTCTAATCATCAACTGAGCTCTAGCTGTATAAATTAATTTTACTGAGTACAGTATACATTTTATTAATACAGTTCCCTTTCTATTGCATACAATGCATTTGCTAACCCATTAAGTAAAATTGCTTATAGATGTAAATTTGTTATGACATTTTAAATGTTAATGTATGGCTTGTTAAGTGTTAAAGTGGGAAATAGCTTCCTTCTGGGAGCTCACATATACTAAATTTCATTTTGTAACCCTCGGCATTTGAAGAAAAAATTCATAAGATATTTGTCAATCTAAGATTTTTATAAACTTTCTGCTTTTAATAAACAATTATACAGAAGAAAGTAGGGTAATTAGAAGATAATGTTGATGCTACATTAAGTGGTCACTGTCACAATAATTACCATCCTCTTGCTACTAGATTATGGAAGAAAAATATTATGAAATATAAGAACTATGAATTTTAGCTATTGCAACAACCTGAGAATACAGCTTTCTAGTTCATTTTACCAGATCTGTGTTATTTTGTACAGGACTATTTACAATTCCTATTTAATTGAATATTTATTTTAGATAAGTGCACTGAATTTTTTTCTAAGCTTCTCTAGGTCTTCCCACTGCTTTTGTCATTCATGACACAGTAACATAACCATACAATGAATGAAATCAAAGCTCAGAGCAATTTTTGATATTGAATCCCATGGTCATCATTGAACGGTTGGCATTAAAGTTAACTCTAGCCCTTTTTTAAAATATGGATGTCTAGTTTTCAATTATTGAGATTCTTGAGAGCTAAGATCCAGGTATGTATAGTTTTTAAAATGTCCCAGGTTATCCTGACATACCACGTACATTAAGAATCTTTTTCATTTTCTAATTTATAGTTGATAAATAAAAATAAACAATACCCAGAATTTTAAGAGATTTACTCAATAACAAAAAGCTAAAGAGAACTTGAACTAAAATTAAAAGTATGTTAACTCCCTATTTCACTCATGAGGTAATGGACAGGTAGATCAATCGCCAATCAAGGCCATATTAATAGGGTACCAAGAAGATGAGCATCAGCCTTTTCCCAATCCATGGATCCATCCTTCCAGACAGTGATGTTAATAGATAGAACAGGCAAGATAACACTGATGTGTAACTACAGGTATTATGTTGTCAAGGCTGCAGCAATAACAGGCCATAAACTGGGTGGCTGAAATAACAGAAATGTATTGACTCACAGCTGTGGAAACTAGAAATCCAGGCTCTAGGTGTTGGCAGTGTTGGTTCCTTCTGATGACTGTGAGGGAGTGTCTGTCCCATGCCTCTCTTGCAGCTTAAGTTGGTTCCCAAACACTATTTGTTATTAGGCTTTAGATGCATCACCCTAGTCTGTACCTTCATGTTCACATGACATTCTCCCTGTGTGCATGTCTATCTCTTTGTCCAAATTTCCCTTTGTATAAGGACACCATTTTTATTGAATCAGGACCCACCCTAATGACTTAGTTTAACTTGACTAAAGAGACTACATCCAAATAAAGCCACATTCTGAGGTACCGGGTTAGGGTTTCAAAATATCTTTACAGAGACTGTGGGAGAATCAGCAGCTTAGCAGACTCAGAAGCTGTCTGCTAAACACCGGTTCACCCTTTACAATAAGTTCAAATTATTTATCTTCGTTACATCATCCTTCTCTGAGACACACAACTGTTGAAAACTTCGTTTATTAGTTCTTCCCCCAAAGAGGGACTATTTAGAATCCTGTAACTCCTTCTTTAATTTCTGTTTATTTAATATGCCCTGAAAAACTAACACCATTAGCATAATGTGAAATCTAATTACCCAGATAATGAGTAGTCCAACTTGAAAGAAACTTTTAAATTTTGTTTGTAAGATAATGTATGGTCTTTCTACCCATTATTTCTGTGCTTGTTTTCCAATTAACTCTCTTTCTCCATAAGGTCTAGCAGACCTTTGAAACTACTCTACAGAATGGTCCAAAATGAACTAATTTAACCCATTGTATTTTTTCACGTTCACACTTATGTCTTTCCCTTTTACTACATAATCATCTAATTTTATGAATTCATCATTTCTTCCCAATCAACAGACATTAATTCTTCCACCTGTTATAGTAGAACGTTTTCCTCCTCTTCACCTAGAAACATCATCTCTCTACTTGGAATTGCTTTTCTCCCTGCTCCACATATTTGGTTCCTTAAAGAATGCCATGCTCTCATTTGATTCTACTGAACAAGAAAACCACAAAGGATTGGTTCAAGATTTTTAAATCTAGATTAACTGGAACCCTACACCAGGACTTTTGAATTTGAGACTAAATAGTCTGTCATTTAGTCTTTCTCTAGTAATAAATGTTATATCCTAAACTCTGTCAATGGCAATGTTTTTGTTTTTTCCCCCCCACAATCGTATGTTTTCAGCTGATAATAACAGAAAATTCAATTAAAAGGATTTAAATAACAATGAAATCCATTATTGTATAAAACAGTCATTCAAAACAGTGCAGCTACAAGTTATATTAATTTAGCAGCTCAATTATGTCATCATAATTGTTTCTGTTATTTTATTCTACCACTCTTGAGATTGGCTTCTTTTGGGGCTTGCAGTAAAATGTCTGTGCCAGTTCAGGACTTCTTACCCAGAAACTATGCTGTTCAGAAACAGAAATAAATCATTTCCCCTAGTGTGTTTACTTTCAAGGGGAAGAAAACATTTTAAGAACCACCCAGACAATTTGTCATTGCATTAGCCAGAATTATATCCTAATCCCGTGCCTGAACTAACCACAGTCAAGGGAATAAATACAAATATAGTTGGTGTATGGTCAATCAGAATGAGCTCTCTTTGGCTGAAAATAGAGCAGCTTCACCTGGTATTCATGGCTGTGCAAAATAGAACATCCACATTTTCAAAACTAGCATTGTTAAGAAAAAAGAAAGAGAATAAATAAATGTTGGGTAGATTATTAAAACTGTATGTTAATCCTTCAATATAGAGAAAGCTTACATGTGTTGAAACAAAATGCAGCTACCACAGATACACAACAACTTGGCTGTTTTAAGGACCCTCGTTCCAACTCATTCTGAAGTCCAGTTGCATTTCTTTCCATTCCACAACATTTTTTATGTTGTCTTTGTTTATACTTTATTGGATTTCATAAGCATATAAATGTTATTTCCACCGCCCCATGCTCTTTAAAAGAGGGTTTTTGTCACTTCTAACAAAACTAATAGTATTTACCATATGGTAATTTTATTAAACTGATATTTTTGTCATTTTTTTCATGTCTGAGAATTTTCTTCCCATCTTTGATATAAGTAAGGCTTCGTGTCTTCTACTAAGTTAACTATACCCAAATATATCCAGATATGAGGTTAAATTTGCTGACCATTTCTTCAGGCTACCTTATGAACATTTTTCTATTTCTACTGCAAAACTGTCATGTGATTTTTTTTTTTTTTTTATCATTTACAAATGTGGTAATTGAGCTGCTTTTAATTTTCTTTTTTGATCATTCATGAGGTTAGGAGAGCTGTTAATAAGTCATGTGAGAATCATTATCTTTGATCCACAGAAGAGCCTGACCCAACTAACTATACCCTCTACTTAATATTTGCATTTCATTCTTAACCTGCATGATGCAATTCACTTTTAATGTTACGAAGATATGATGAAAATAATGGGGTTTCTACTCTATTCTTATAAATGGAATTAATTTGAACACACAAACTGTGTTAAACTGTTCATGGTCTCCCATGGGTCTCATTTCTTACTTGTGAAGTTTTAGTGATTTCCTTAGGGTTTAGGTGAAACAAATTTTGCAAATTATGCTTATAAGCATGACAGGTTTCCTATTATCTCCAGTAAGTCTACCCCAGAGTTGTGTTCTATAAAGCAGGGAAACTTCTCAGATGAACAGTAGTTTTGAACCTTCTTTGCTCTGTGGTATTTATTTATTTATTTATTTACTTATTGAATTCCTCTTATATTGTTGATTCTAATTTTAGAAAAAAATGATTACAAAGACAAAGCTTATTTTCCGTGCCTGGGACATATGCCTGCTCCTTCCCTTCCCACCCTTTAGAATCCATATCATTTACTATACTTCTTTAACAATACTGCTCTGCTGATCCTCAGCTCAACCTTCCATCAAAGCTGGTAGACACATTCATATTAAAACTTACGAAAATGAATATGCAAATTGCTTAAAATAAAAATCTTACTTTTTTGACTTTTTAATTGAAGACTTCTGTTCAAGTGCTTTCACATTTAAATAAGAGAAGAAGTGGTAGGGGGTAGTGATATTTGATGGCATAAGGATTTTAGATCAGAGATCTAGATTTAATGATGGTGTTAAACATTGTTATACAAACTTAATTAAAATAGTGCTCAATGGCTGAATGAACAGTAACTATTTGCAGTAAATATAGAGCTAAATAAGCCATCTTGACTTCAAAAAAAATCAGGAAATAAGCTAGCTATCATTGCAGGAATTTTAATCAATAATAATGCTCATAGAGGGAGGAAATTTCTGAATTAATGACATGTTTCATGTCTGTAGCTTCTTCTAGACCAAAGGTCTGCAACCCACTGGTCAAATCTGACCTATTGTATTTATTGAAATATGGCCACACCCATTTATTTACATATTGTCCAAGGTTACTCTCTTGCACAATGGCAGAGTTAAGTTGATACTGAGACCAGATGACCTACAAAATCTAGAATATTTAGTATCTGACCTCTTACAGGAAGTGTTTAATCCCTGTCTTAGGTAAATTCTTATTACACTCAGAATATTGTAGACTTGAATTTGTATAAATGTATAATCTGAATGAGCATATGATATTGGATGAATTGGGAGACATTCTTAAAGGGATTCAACAAGAAACAGATTGGTTTGTCAGCAAGAGGAGGCTGTAGAATACAATATTTCCCATTTGACCTCAGTGAAATTAAATAAAACATACATCTCTCCATAGCTTTAGCTCCTTGATCATTCTAGGGCAAGCAGTGTATAGGCTGATCTGGCAAATATATAAGATCTCTTTAATTATGCTTATCGATGATGTCATAAAAGCCACAACTATCTGAAGTTGCATTATTAACATTCTTGAGGAAAGACACTTGCTATTGCAATTACTATAGTCTGTACAGGCAATGTCACAAAAATGTCAAGATCTAAAATTAGCAGATAAATCTATAGATGAGAACATATGTCATACACAACCTGGATTTCTACAACTTGAAATGAGAGAATCAACATTCATGAAACCATATGTCCAAAAGTAAAAGGTCAAGGGTGATAGTTGTAGGGCACCTCTGAGTAGATAGATGTACCAAAAAACTGAATCTAAAGAAAATGACTGCTGCTGAGTTTATGGCTAGCCCTCAAACTGATGGCAGACAAAGAAAAACAGTAAGCAACAAAACACACAAGGACAAAAGTATGTGATTAGAGAGAGAGGTGACATTTTCCTAGTAAATGCAAATAATTTATCATATAAGGGGTATATATCTTATGTGGTCCATGCCTCCCTTCCAAAAGAGAAACAATTAGCAGCACTTTAAAAATTGAAATAATTCAATCTTGTATTCATACCACATCTCTGGGTGAGGGTTACTTCATATTTAGGTTTCCATTCAGGTTAAATTTAATGGATTTAAAATATTTACTATTTTTTAATGAAAGTATTACATTCAACCAAAACATTTTTCCCAATTACGAGGAAATACTTGAATAATCCTAACTGTGCATACAAACTATCAGGCTTTCTTTAGATAGCATCAAAAGGCATACATTCTTTTAGAAAGGAAGTGAGCTCCATTTGTAGTTCCAATTTGCTATCCCAAAACTCAATATATGCCAAGTTACCATTTTGTAAAATAGGCTATATTCCCACTTTACCAATTATTTTTGTTTGTCTTGTGTTCAACAGTTGCTTTTCTTGAAATGAGTTTTAATGTGTGGATCAGTAGTGTAGCTGTTAGAAATTTTGTTCAGCTGCTTGTAATTGGCATTTAGCTGTAGTAATTTAGACAAGCATTTTGCTGTTGTTGTTTCGTTTTAGTTACCTTAAAGTAGAGGGTTCTTGATGTTGGTTCTGCAACTCAAGAATTTCAGGAAAAAGCCCTCTGCAAATCTCTTGAGACTCCATCACACAGAATATGTGCAGAGCTAAATGGGTGAAGGAACTTGAGGGTGAGGATGAGATATATTTTGATGTTACTTACTCTGCATTTCCTGAGAAACCAGAGTATTTCCCACGAGACAGATGAAAATACATTATAATCAGAAGTGATTGGAATTAGTTTTCATTGAGGTGATAGTTGAAAATTACCACTTCAAGGTTGGCAGTGAATGAGAGAAGAAAAGAAATCTGAAATCTGAGAGGGAAGTAGGCCAATGGAAACCCTTTACTGGGATAAGGAAGACTAAAGCATGTTTTCTGTAGAGAAAGTTTTGTCCGCTAAGAAGAGGATCACTGAGATGACTGGCCCAGGGGTCAAGGCTGCCAAGGTAGATAGTGATCATAAGAGTGACAAGGAGAGGGAACAGGTTTGAATAACATGTTCTTCAAAATATAAAGAAACAGTGGCATAGACTTATTTTGTTAGTTCTAAGAAAAACCTTAATGAAAAAAATGGCTGCTATGTGGGAGGGTTGACGCTCCCACTCAGGATTCTATAATCACTTATCCTCCCAATGTTCTTTTAAAGGCTACAGAATCTATAGATTGAATGTGTTACCAACCTACATGAAGGTCAAAAGTTAACTCTATAACTTTATTTTATATCTTTCATAGAGATATTCTCAACTTCTTCTATTAAGATCAGAACACATATTCCTATTAAAAGAATTTAAGTGTAGAAGTCTCCCAAGCTTGACATGGATTATGCACATTGTATAATATCCAGTGGATCACATTTTTCAAATAGAAAAAATAATCTAGAATTAAATGCTTTGTGATTTGAGTCCCATTTCTTCAGAAATTTCCAGACAATAGTAACAACCACCTACTGCTTTGTGCAACAGTAAACAGGTTGATTTAGATATAGTCATTATATCAGGACACATAAAAAGGAAATATGTGCATGTAAAAAGATTGGATTACAGCTACACACTTTATTTTTCCTTTGAAAATGAAACTGGTTGGCAGCCTTACCAATAAACAGTGCTCAATGCTATCTTAGTCATCTGTTTGAGTCTTAGAATGTTGAGTCTTATGGTAATTGCATATTACATCTACATACTTCAAATGAGTTTATAATGGCTATTATCATCAAAAGGAATAGGAAAACAATTAACCATGATTAGCCTTTTTATGTGAAGAGTTACCTCCTTATTTTGGCATTCAGTTTGCAATCATTATAAAATTAGCTATGAGTTTGAATAATTTTATTTATTTTTGTATTTCAATAGTGTAAGAACAAATGAGTTGCTTAACCTTGTGCATTTCTATAAAAAGTAGAAAATGCTAGCAGTGTTTATTAAAATATAAAACCCATTTCCTTAAGCAGTTTTTTTTTGTTTTTTTTTAATCAGAGAAAGGAACCAAAAGAAACCTTTCTGATGTTTTTCTAGTTTAATTTGAAACTGAGCCAATTGGAAATAACTACTATAAAATTAATTATTGCACTTTATATTCTCCCCCAAAGGATTAATTATCACTGCTACACATCATTTTTCTAAGGTAAATGTTTGCTGGTAAGAGAAGGAGGACATGCCTTGGTAAATAAACATCGTTGATGTGGTTGACATATCAAAATATTATCCTCTTCCAATATTAAGACATTGTACATACATGTCTTATATTCTACATGTCACAAGAGTGTGCATTTTATCACAGAAATTCCCAAATCCTATGAAAAAAAAAGGATGATTTAAAATAGTGACTTTTCATGAATCAGCACCAGATTCCCTTTGTTTATTGCTGGATACTGGAGCATTGACTGTCTTATCTGTGGGATGCATTTGAGTCCTGTAAATATTTACTAGGAGGGAGATCTCAGGAGACTCCATGGGTACTGTCTGAACTTTCCAGATATTGATTGTATAGCCAACACACACAGTTTTTAAAGAGGGTGTTCAATTCCTTGGAGATCTAGCCTTCTGCCCTGCACTAGCCTATATGGCCTGGAAACTTCTAGCGGCTGTGACTAGAGTAACTTCTTAGAAGAGTGGATTGCAGCTTTGGAGTTCTGTGGATGGTTGTAAATTACAGCGGGCTAAGGAAATTCTCTGAGGACTTGGGCTTTGTGGAAAAAAATAATAGCAAATCCTCCCTACCCCAAGGAAAATAAAAATTGTAGCATAGAAATTAATTTTAAAGAATTAATTTAGGTTACAGAAAAGAAAATTGGGATTTGTGGTACATGGAGCTAAATATAGTGAACTATGTGTGAATAAAAGCATTTCCATTATATTCATTTGTTTAATCCTATCACTATGTCCCTGGTTTTCCGCTTGCTTCCTCATTGTTATTCCATACTGAAGAATTTCGGAAGCAGATTCCTTAAAATACTTGAAAGAAATTTCAACATAAATATTCAAAGATTAAATGTCATCATCATTATTTTCTGGAAGTAGAAATATTTGGCATAATGTATTCTCGAGCAACTTTTCTTGATTTGTTAAATGATTTACTTTTCAGAGATTGGGCAAGAGATTATTCTTTCATGATGGTTCAATAAAAACAAAACAAAACAAAACAAAAAAACAGTTCCTCTCAAAATTTAAAAACAACCGAATATATATATTTATGAAAAACAAGTGGCCTTTTTTTATTTTTGATATAAGAATTATACCTTAAGATCTACTTGACTTGTAACGACTTTGACTCTGTCAAATCTCTCACAAATAGCTTTCTTATAGGAAAGGCCTATTCAAACAGGACTTCTTATAGGTAAGAGCTATTGTTTAATAATTTAAAACAAATTCTGCCTTCTTCAATATGTACCTCTATTTTGTAAAGGTCTATCGAAGTGAAATTTACAAACTATACACTATTAATATATCAATTGTATGTATGTACACAATTAATTCATTTTAGTAAATTAATAGAATTACACAACCATCACCATAATTCAGTTTTAGAACACTTTCATAACCCAAAAAGAGTTCCCTCATACCCATTTGTGCTTCATCTCCACTCACAGTCCCATTCTTAGGAAACCACTGATTAACTTTCTGCCTCTACAAATTTGCCTTCACTAGATAGTTAATATAAATGGAATAATACAAGAAGTAGCCTTCTGGGATGGCTCCTGTCACTTAGCATAATACTTTTAATGCTCATCAATGTTGTAGCATAGTGGTAGGCAGAATAATTGCCTCCCAAAGATATCCATATTCTAATCCCCAGAACTTGCGATTATTTCATAACATGGGGAAGGGAAATTAAGGTAGCAGATAGGATTAAGTTTATTAATCAAAAACAGATTATTCTGGATTATTCAGTGGTTCCAATGTAATCACAAGCATCCTTGAATGTGAAAGAAGGAGACAGAAGAGTCAGAGTGAGATGAGAAAGAAGATTTTACTGACCATTGCTAACTTTGAAGATGGAAAGGGGATAAAAGGGAAGAGATGCAAGTGGTCATTAGAAGCTAGAAAATGCCAGAAAGCAAATTCTCCCGTAGAGCCTGCAGAAAGGAATTTTGGTAGTAGCCCTGTGAATTTTAACTCCATGAGCCTCATTTCATATTTCTAATCTCCATAACTGTAATATAGTAAATTTCTGGTATTTACTTTTAATTTTTATTAAAGTTATTGGGGTGACACTAGTTAGTAAAATTATGTTTTAAGTGTATAATTCTATAATATATTGTCTATATATTACATTGTGTGTTTCCCACCCAAAGTCAATTCTCCTTCCATCATTATATATTTGACCCCTTTGATCCCCCCCTTACCTCTGGTAACCCCTAAATTGTTGTCTGTGTCTATGAGTTTTGTTTGTTTGTCTTGAGATTATCATGCTAAGTGAAATAAGTCAGACAGAAAAAGTGGAGAACCATATGATTTCACTGAAAAACTGAAATTCTATAAACTGTAATTCCCCATCTACAAGATAAAAAGAGTTTTGGGAATGGGTGGTGATGATGGTGCACAACTATGTAAATATACTCAATGCCACTGAACTATACATTTAAAACTGGTTCAGATAGCAAATACTGTGTTATGTGCATTTTACCTCAATTTTTAAAATCACAGTAACTACTATACAAGAAAATTAAAAAGCCAGAAAGTATCCAGCATCAGTGATGATATGGAGACATTCTAATCCTCATGAATTGTTGATAGAGCTATAAAATGATATCAACCCTTTGGGAAACAGTTGAACAGTTTCTTAAAAAGTTACACAAAGTTTTTACTAGTCTAAGTAACTTATATAAATGGAATAATACAGTATTTGCCTTTTTGTGACTGGATTATTTCACTTAGCTTAATGTCCTCAAGGTTCATCCACATTTTAGCCTATTGTAGAATCTCCTCCCTTTTTAAGGCAGAATAATATTCCATTGTATGTATATATCCACATATTGCTTATCCATTCATCCATCAGGTTGCTTGGTTGCTTCCACATTTTAACTACTATGACTAGTGCTGCCCTGTACACGGATGTTCAAATATCTCTTTGAGACTCTCCTTTCAGTTCTTTTGGGTATATATCCAGAATGGCTAAATAATATGGCAATTCTATTTTTAATTGTTTTAGAAACTTCCATACTGTTTTCCACAGCCACTGTAAGCATTTGTTTTCCCACTAACAGTGCACAAGGGTACTAATTTCTCCACATCCTCACCAACATTTGTTTTCTTTCTTCTTGTCTTCCCTCTTTTCTTCCATCCTTCCTTCCTCCCTTCTTTCCTCCCTCCCTGTCTTCCTTCTGAACCCTTCTTCCACTTCCTCTCCTTCTCCTTCTCCTTCTTCTGCTTCTTCTAATAGCCATCCTAATGGGTGTGAGATATCTTATTGTAGTTTTTATTTGCCTTACCCTAATGATTAGTGATGCTGAGCATTTTCCATGTTTGTTGACCATTCATGTAACTTGTTTACAGAAATGCTTATTGTAGTCCTTTGCCCACTTTTTAATCTATTTTTATTTTTTTTGTTGGGTTTTAGGAGTTCAATATTCTAGGTATTAATCCCTTATTAATATACGATTTTCAAATATTTTTCTCCCAATTTGCCAAAATTTTTCTCCTATTCTGTGGTTTGCCCTTCTATTCTGTTGATAGTATCTTTTGATGCACAAATGTATTAAATTTTCATGAAGTCCAAGTTGCTATTGTATTTTTTATTTTGTTGCCTGTACATTTGGTATTATATCTAAGAAATCATTCCCAATTCCCAAAGCATGAAGCATTTCCCCTAAGTTTTCTTCCAAGAATTTTATTGTTTTAAGTCTAACATTTAGTTTCTTGATCCGTTTTGAGTGTTAGGTAAGCATGCAGATTAATTCTTTTGCATGTAAATATCCATTTTCTCCAGCCCCATTTGTTGAAAAGATTGTCCTTTCCTCATCAAATGGTCTGGGTACCCTTGTATAAAGTCACTTGATAATATCCACAAAGGTTTATTTCTGGGCTTTTTATTTTATGCCATCGGTCTATATGTTTGCTTTATGTCAGTACCACATTATTTTGATAACTGTAGATTTGTAGTAAATTTTGAGATTAGGAAGTATTCATTCTCCAGTTTTATTCTTCTTTTTCAAGATTATTTTGGATATTTGGGATCCCTTGACATTCTATATGAATTTTAAGATGGATTTTCTATTTCTGAAAAAAAAATAGTAATTTGAATTTTGATAAACATTACATTGAATTAGTAGATCACATATAGTTGGACCATTTTTTTTTATCCATTCTACCAATTTCTCTTTTTTGATTGGAGAGTTTATTGCATTTATATTTAAAATAATTATTGACAAGGAAGAACTTACTTCTGCCATTGAACTATTTTTTTCTAAAGAGCTTATAGAGTTTTGTCTCTCAATTTCTAAATTCCTGTCTTATTTTGTGTTTAGTTGATTTTTTTGTAGTGAAATATTTAAATTCCTTTTTCAATTTATTTATTTATTTATTTTTTGGTATATATTCTGTAGCTGTTTTCTTGATGGTTACCATGAAGATTACATTTAACTCTATGAAGTTATAACATTCTAATTTGAATTTATACCAGCTTAATTTTAATAATAAAGAAAACACTGCCATTTTACAGTTCTGTCCACATCCTTTTTGGTTGTTAATGTCACAAAATTATATCTTTATACCACTGTGTTACCCAAAATATAAACTAATATTTCTTTTAAATGCATTAGTCTCTAAATTACACATATATAGAAGACAGGATTTGAAGTTACAAACCAAAGTTACAGTAACACTAGATTTTACACTGACATTGTTTTCTTTAAATGCATTAGTCTCTTAAATCATGTAGAAAACAAAAAGTGTAGTTACAAACCATGTTGCAATGACACTAACCTTTATTATTGCCCATGTATTTACCTTCATTGAAATCTTCGTTTCCCCACCCATTTTCAAGTTACTGGCTAGTGTCTGTTCTTTTCACCTTGCAAGACTCCCTTGAGCATTTCTTTCAGGTCAGGTCCACTGATAACGAATTCCCTCAGCTTTTGGTTATCTGGGAATGCCTAAAATTCTCTAACTTTTGAAGGACAGGTTTTCTGGATAACAGTTTCTTGGTTAATAGTCGTTTTTGTTTGTTTGTTGATTGGTTGGTTGGTTGCTTAGTTTGAATATATCAGACCATTGTCTTCAGGTCTCCAAAGTTTTCTTTCTTTCTTTTTTTTTAATCTATCATTTTTTCCCCAGCATTATTGAGATAATTGACATATGACATTGTATAAGTTTAAAGTATACAACATAATAATTTGATATATGTATATATTGTAAATTGATTACCACAATAAGTTTAGTTAACATCTATCACTTCAAATAGTTACAAATTTCTTTTTTTCTTCTTGTGATGAGGTCCCAAAGTTTCTGATGAGAAATCTGATAATTTTATTAAGGATTCCTTGTATGTGATGATAATTTGATTCTCTCTTGCTGCTTTTTTTGATTGTCTTTGTCTTTCAATTGTGGAAGTTGATTATAAAGTGTTTCAGTGTAGACATCTTTAAGTTCATCTTACCTGGAACTCATTGAACTTTTTGGGTGTTCACACAGGTCTTTCAAGAAAGTAGGGAAGTTTTCAGTCATTATTTTCCCAAAGTCCCTCTCTGCCATCTTTTTCTCACTTCTCCTTTTGCAACTTCCATGATGCATATGTTGGTATGCTTGGTGATACCCCACAGATCCCTTAGGCTCTGCTGGCTATTCTTTCATTCCTTTACTTCCTGGTCTTCAGATTTGATAATTTCCATTGTCCCAATTTCAAATTCGCTGATTTTTTTTGTTGTCTGCTCAAATCTGCCTTTAATCCCTCTAATAAATTTTTTATTTCAGTTATTGCCTTTTTCAGCCTCAGAATTTTATTTTTTGGTTTATTTTTAGTTTTCTTTTTTAATCTCTTTATTGATATTTTCATTTTTTGCACACATCATTTTCTTGACTGTCTCCACCTCTTCCTTTGTTTTTTTCAGCATCTTTAAAACAGTTGTTTTAAAATCTTTGTCTAATATATCTGACATTAGATCTCTTTCAGTAATACTTTATGTTGATTTTTACCCCCTTCATAGTCTATACTTTTCTGTTTCTCTGTATACATTGTGATTTTTTGTTTAAAATGAAACATTTGAATCTAATAATGGGATAACTCTGGAAATCAGATTCTCTATTTCCCCAGGGTTTGTTGTTTTTTGTTATTGTTTTTTGTATTTTTCATTGCTGTAGGCTGTCTGCATGCTGAGAATCAGCCTGAGATGTTAATATAAGTTCTCAGGACTTTTCTGAGCATTTTTCTGGGAATCCACGTCTAATTTTTCCCACATATGCAGTTGTTCTTGACTACCCAAGTCTTTGATGTCTGGCTATCCAAAGGAGAAAAATGAAAAATTAAGGAGGTAATAAGGGACACCAGCAAATTAAATCTCTGGAGGTCACTTCAGCTAGAGTAGAAGAGGCTTGCAACAATAGGGGGAGGTGCAATAACAATGGCTGTCCATCTCTTTGCACCTCTGTGATCAGAAGAAGCACTCAGTGATTAGAGCACAGATCCTAATATCTGAAATACAGATTCCTTCCCCCTCCACACACACACACACCTTGTCTTCTGTAAGCTGCATGCAAGCTGCTACAGGAACATGTACACAACTGCCAGCCTCATGGTTGGGCCTGGAGGATGGGTACCTGTTTCTGTGGTAAGAGCTGAAATTGACAGAAATTAATCACAGTTGCTGTCCCAGTTCTTCCCCTGGAAGTAGCAAGCCTTCAACAGACTCTAGAGTTCCAAAGAAGTTACATCAGACAGATTCAGCCAGTGCAATTGTTGTGTAAGTGGGGAGACAGATTTCTGGTGCTTCCTATTTTATCATCTTCCCAGAATCCTCTCTTATTTTGATTTAATTTGCATTTCCCTAATCGCTAGTCATTAGGAGCAAATTTTCATGTACTTATGAGCTATTCATATATCTTCTTTGCTAAAATATATATATATATATATATATATATATATATATATATATGCTATTATTATTATTGTTATTATTATTATTTATTTTATTTTATTTCTTTACAACTTTTTTCCCCAGAGTGTGACTTACATCTCATTTTCCTATTGGTGTCTTTTTAAACACAAACATTTCAAATTATGATGAACTCCAGTTTGTCAATTTTTTGTTTTGTTTTGTTTTGTTTAATATAGTCAAGAAGATGTCTCCATATGATTTCACTGATATGTGGTATATAAGCCAAAAACAACAAAAAAACAAGAAAAACAAATGAGAAACAAAAACTCATAGACACAGACAATAGTTTAGTGGTTACCAGAGGGTAAGGGGGGTGGGGGGTAGGAGGTGAGGGTAAGGGGGATCAAATATATGATGATGGAAGGAGAACTGACTCTGGGTGGTGAACACACAATGGGATTTATAGATGATGTAATACAGAATTGTACACCTGAAATCTATGTAATTTTACTAACACTTGTCACCCCAATAAATTTAAAAAAAAAGACAACGAAGATGTCTCCTTTGTAATTTGTAGTAAACGTTTTCGTATTTTTTAAACTCTTACATTTAGGTATATAATCTGTTTTTAGTTAATTTCTGTGTATGTTGTGTGAGGTAAGGGTTAAAATTATTTGTGTGTGTGTGTGTGTGTGTGTGTGTGTGTGTGTGATTGTGTGTGTGTGTGTGTGTGTTTTGTTTTTTTACATAAGGATATCCAATTGTCTCAACATCATTTGTTGAAATCCCTGCACTTTTTTCAGTAAATTGCTTTGGAAACTTAGTTAAAAATTAATTGAACAAAGTATAAAAATGTATTTCTTTTGTTCCATTGATCTATATAAGTATCTTTTCAGCAATTTACCCTGTCATTATTACTGTGGATTTATAGTAATTTTTGAAATCAGTAATGTAAGTCCTCAAAATCTATTCTTCTTTTACAAAATTTATTTTGCTTTTCTAGTCTTTTATATTTCCAAATAAATTTTAGGATCAGCCTATCAATTTCAAAAAAAAATGGCTGTTGGGATTTTGCTGGGAATTATGTTGTATTTATAGATCAATATGTATAGATTTTAATTCTTAACAATATTGAAACTTCCAAAGCATTATTGGAAAAAAATATGCTGCTATGTATTTTAGATAGTCACTAATTTATCTCAGCAATGTTTTGTAGTTTGCAGTGCATGAATACTTCTCTTGTTAAATATATTTTATTAGTTTTCAAGCAATTATAAATTGAGTTATTTACTAGTTTCATATTTGGATTGACATTGCTGGTATGTAGAAATATAATTAATTACTGTATGTTTATTCTGTATCTGGTGATGTTGCTAAACGTGTTCATTAGTTGTAGTAGTTTGTGTTTCGTTTTGTGTTGTTTTGCTTTTGTCAACAGATTTTCATGTCATCAGGCAATAAAGACAGTTTTATTTAATCCCCTGCAATCTGGATGTTTATAGTTTTTTCATGGGGAGTAGGCTTATTATACTAGACAAAAGCTCAAGTGAAATGTTCAATAGAAGTGACAAAAGCACACATCTTGTTAGTTAGTCCTGATTTTAGGAGGAAATTATCCAGTTTCTCAAGATTAAGTATGGTAAACTGTTAGAATTTTTTTAAAAGATGCCCTTCATATGATAAGAACATTTTTTTTGTAGTTTGATGAGAGTTTTTACCATGAATTAGTATTGGATTTTGTTAGGTGTTTTTTTTCTGTATTTATTGAGATATCATGTGTTTTAAACATTTATTCTATTAATATACTTTATTATATTAATTGACTTCTGCATGTTAAACTGAACTTCATTCCTGGGATAAACATCTCTTGGTCATGACGTATATCCCTTTTTATATGTTGCTACATTCAGTTGAATACAATTTAGTTAAAGATTTAAAGATTTTTATATCTAGATATTGGTCTGTAGTTTTCTTGTGACATTTTTGTCTGACTTTGATATCAGTACAATACTGGCTTCATAAAAAGAGTTGTGAAGATTTCCCTCAGTCTCTGTTTTCTGCAGGAATTTGTGAAGGATTCATATAATTTATTCTTTAAATATGAGTATTTAGCAAAATTCACTAGAGAAGTCATCTAAGCCTGGATTTATTTTGTAGAAAAATTTCTAATTATAATTCAATTTCTTTACTTATTATAAATGTATTCAAATTTTCTATTTTGTCCTGAGTCAGTTTTTTGTAAATTTTATCTAAGATTTTTCTCTTTCATCTAAGTTGTCTAATTATTTGGCATAGAGTTGTCATATTTTCTTCTTTTATATAATCCCTGATTTTTTTTAGTTATATCTCGTCCTTAATTACTGATTTTGATAATTTTTATCTTTTGCTTTTTTAAATAGTCTAGCTAACGACTTGTCAATTTTGTCAATGTTCTCGAAGAATCAGCTTTTGTTTTCAAGAATTTTCTCTATTTATTTACTGTTTTTCTATTTCAGTTTTTCTGCTCTAATCTTTACTATTTCCTTTCTTCCATTTGCTAGTGTTTACTTTGCTCACTTTCTCGTTTCTTCAAATGGAAGCTTAGGTGATTGATCTGAGATTTTGTTATGATATGGATGTTTAAAGGTGTAAACTCCCTTCTAAGCACTTCTTTAGCTGCTTCTCATAAATGTTGATATGTTGCATTTTTATTTTAATTCAGTTAAAATATTTCCTAATTTCCTTTATGACTTTTTTTCCTTTGACTAATATGTTCTTTAGGAGTAGTTTAATTTCCAAATATTTGGTAACTTCCCAGATTTATTTGTTTACAGTCTCTAAATTATTTATTTATTTATTTATTTATTTTTGTAGTTAGAGAACATGCTTTACATTACTTCAGTACTTTTAAATGAATTGAGAGTAGTTTTGTGATCTAACATATGGTCAGTTCTGGAGAATGTTACATGTGTTCTTGGAAGGGAGGACTATGGAGGCATTGCATGGAGTCAGCTCAAGTTTCTTGACCATGTTTTTCGTCTTCTAATCCCTTGCTGATTTTCTACCCAGTTGTTTTATTAATAATTGATAATGAACATTTAACTCATTATTGAATTAACTATTTTTTCCTTTTACTTCTGTTGGTTTTTGTTTGCTTCTTTGCTCTGTTTTTAGGTATGCAGGTCATTATCATTGTAGTATTTTCCTACGTATTGACTCTATGTCAGTAATAATATTTCTTGTCTTAAAATTTATATAGTCTGTTATTAACATAATCGATCCAGCTCTCTAGGATTATTGTCCTCATAGTATATATTTTCCAACCTTTTACTTTTAGCCTATTGTCTTTGCATATAAGAAGTATTTCTTGTTGACAACATATACATAATATAGTAGGACTTTGCTTTATATTTAGTTTGATAATCTATGCTTTTTGATTGGGGTGTTTAGAACATTCACATAAGTCCATTAATATTGTTGGGTTTACATCTGCTATTGTCCTATTTGTTTTTATATGTCTACTCTCATTTTGCACTCTTCTGTATCTCTATAATGGTCATCTTTTGTGTTAAATCAATATTAGTTAATGTACAATTTTAATTTTTCTGCTGTATTTTTACTATACTTTTGCTTTTTTTGTTACTCTAGAGCTTATACTGTGCATTTTTGTTTATCACCATCTATTTTAAATTCATACCAACAAAATTCTGATAATATGCATACAATTTTCCTCCAATAGAACTCCATTTCCTGCCCCTTCTTTGTGCTATTATGTTTTATGTTACATATTAAATATGTTTTAAAAAACAAATAATACAGTGCTATAATTATTGCTGTATATAATCTTATTTCTTTTTAAAAGGTTAAGAGAAGAAATGAGAAAAATATATTTATAGAATTGTTAATGTTAACCAACATATCAAAATTTCTGTTATTTATTTCTTCCTATTCATTTGAATTAAGGTCTGGTTTCATTACCTTTCAGAATGAAGGACTTCCTTTAGCATTTTGTATAAGACAAATTTTCTAACCACAAATCCATTATTTGCTTTTTAGAGAATATCTTTATTTTGCTATTGTTTTGAAGAATGCTTATGCTGGATACAGGATTACTGGGTGACATTATAATTTTCTTTATGCCCTATGAATGTTATTCTCTGCTTTCTGTTGTCTAGTGTCTCTAATAAAGTTCAGCTGTTAATCATTTTGATGCTTCATGATACCTCAGTGAGTTGTTTCTCTCTTCCTGTGTTCAAGATTGATTGTTTGTTTTTGCTTTCAGCAGTTTGGCTATATGTCCAGGTGTGAATCTATTTGTATTTATTCTAGTACTTAGGCTTGTTATCTTCTTGGATTTGTATTCATGTTTTCACGAATTTGGGAAGGTTTAAGCCATTCATATATATATATATATATATATATATATATATATATATATATATATATATATATATAGACATATATATATATATATATATATATATATATATATATATATATATATAGTTTTTGTCCCATATTCTCTCTTCTTTTTTCTTTTTGTTCTTCATATAGAAAATTTATACTGAGTTTTCTTCAAGTTCACTGATTATTTTATGATATTGAATCTGCCATTGAGACTCTGTAGTGTATTTTTTTTTTCATTTTAACTCCAGAATTTCATTTTTAAACATATATAAATATCTCCTTATTGAGTATCTTTATTGTCACTCATTGTTCTCATATTTTTATTTAGTTCTTTATGTATGGATTTTTTTTCAGTTCTTTGAAAATATATATATATATATATTACCTGTTTTGTGATTTTAATCTGTTAAGTCTAACATCTAAGGTACTTATCATTACTTTTGGCTGCTTTTTTATTCCCCCTGAAGCTTGGCAGCACTTCATGTTTCTTTAAATATTTTACACACACACACACCCACACACACACACACACACACACACACACACATTCACACGTGAGGTCCAACAATTAAGTCCACAAACTCATCCTAGGAAAAGTGCTACATACCTCATTGCTGAATATCACTACGGTCACATTTGGAAAACTCCCCTTGTGAAGCTATGAACCAATGCCAGTGCCTAGTCCACATTTCAAAGCAATTTTGTAATTCTTTTGCTGGAATGGCCATCAGAACTGTCATTGTATTATCCTTGAAGTCCTGAATGTCATCAAAACATCTTCCTTTCAATATTTTCTTTATTTTTGGGTAAAGAAAAACGTAATTGGGGGCCAGATCTGGTGAGTAGGGAGGATGTTCTGTCACATGCAATGCAACACGGGCAGTGAGAGAATGAGAAGGGGTGGTGAAGGGTTAAGAAAGAAACAGAAGTCAAGAGATTTATGCTGTAGGGGCCAAGGATCTCCCAGCCTCAAAGGACTGAGATCCCTGAATCAGGCTATCTTGTGGCTTTTATTAATGTACACACAAGGAAGTAACATTGTTTTCTCCATGGTCTATGAATTTCATACATTATACTAGGAAACTGATTCAAACCAATCACCCTTGCCTGCAAGCGGCCTGAACCAAAAGTCCCAGGATGTCTTAGTAATTGTTGTATGTACAATTACGAAGGGACAAAACCTTTATGCTGAAACTTACCGATATGAATAGATGGAGAACTGATGTTATTACATCATTGAATCTCTTCCCAAGTAGGTTGTAGGAAGGAATATAGCTGCAGAGGCAGAAGCTCTCCTTAGCCAGGGGAAAGTGGGGGTCTATGCCCACCTCTATCTACTCCATGAGTTCTCCAGATGTCCCCTATGTGACGTGCCTGTCTTAGGTTGTTCCTCCCTTAAGGAATCTTACCCATCATTGACTAACTATCCATCCTTTGGGGCCAAACAGGGAGACATAAGGGGTAAGCACAAAGGTGAAGCAAAGTACCTGAAAGGATCAGTGTCACAGACTCTCCTTTTTTAGGTGTAGGTACAAGGGGACAGACGGGTAGTCTGCTGAGTGACAACAGTGTTCCAATACAGTTATTTGTTTACTACCTAAAAACTCCCTCACAGACAGTGCTGTGTGAGCTGGTGCATTGTCATGATGCAAGAGCCAGGAATTGTTGGTGAAAATTTAAGGTCGTTTTCGTCTAACTTTTTCACACAGCCTTTTCAGCACTTCCAAATAGTCAACTTAGTTAACTGTTTGTCTAGTTGGTACAAATTCATAATGAATATCCCTCTGATATAAAAAGAAAAATTACCAACATCATTTTGACTATTGATTTGGACTGACAGAACTTTTTTGGTGGTGGAGAATTAATTGTCTGACTTTCATTGTGCACTTTCATGCTTTGTTTCAGGGTCATATTCGTATGCCATGTTTCTTCACCAGTTGGGTGACTCTTATTTTTGAGCACTAGTAATATTGCCTAATCTTGTGTTTTGCCTCCAGCCTTATAGTGGCCATATTTCCCTGCTATTGCTGGTTAAAATCACTGTCATCTCTTTCGTATCTAAGTTCAGTATTATCAGTTCTGTGCATTACATTAACTTGTTGCAAATTATTGAAGTTGTGTTTCTGGTTAGACCCCAACTAATAGAGTTTTTTGAAAAGGCTGTTTTATATTCTACTTGGTATTGAATTGTGGAACACTGTTTCCCCCTAAGTAGGGAAAAAAAAAAAAAAAAAAGTTTTGATCCAAGCAGTGATGGATATTTTTTATTTATATTTACTGTCTACCAAATCTGTTCAGCTTGAATTGACATTTATCCTGTTATTAACAATCACAGGAAATAATTTTATTTGCATAATATTTGTTTTTTTCTTCATTTAATTTAAGTACATGTTAATATAAATACCTTTAATTAAAGGCTCCTAAATTCTTTGTCATTTTCTTTCTACTACTTCTTGCTCGACTGCCTCACAGGAGTGTTTAGGAAATTCATGACTTAATCATGGCCCAAGATCTTCAGTTGCAAAGATGAGCAAGGAAGCTTTTAAATAAGATTGACATTGATTCTAATTCTTGCAGCATGCCTGTGGTTAACACACTCCACACACCCATACAGTTGACTTAATTGAAATCCTACTACCTCTGCTCCAGTAGCAATGAAACAACTCATCCCAACTTTAACTATTTTTGCAAGGTTTTAAAAATGATAGTACATGATAAAGTACAATTTAAACATGATACATCTCCTAGTTAGAACATTTATTTCAACCACAGATAACATATGCGAAAAAATAACAGAACTAATGTATTTTTAACAAGCCCATACATTGCCAATATCTATTTGATTCTTTTAGAGAATGGTATAAAATCAGTGGACACTCTTCTTTTTCTTCACTGCCATACTTCTGCAATATTAGCAGTATGAAATTGCCAACTACATCCCAAAGGAATTGTTGGAAAACAAAACACCTAAGGAATTTTTCCTTTAGTTACCAGTTTGAATTTATTCTTTCCACCTGGTTAAATACCGAATTTGTTGCTGATATATAAAGTCATCTTTGTGTAAATTATTCTAGTTATAGACTATCATCCATATTTTCTAGCACTAAATGCTACTTTACTTGACCAATTAAAATTTTGGATTACTCAGCAGTAGACTGTCGATGAAGTCGATTGTTCAATTGTACCATCAGTTCATTTTAAAAATCACCTTTTTAATTTGAGGCTATCAGTTTTATCAGTTTTCATAACTGAGAATGTAAACATATCAACATCATTTTTCATTATGCCGTTCAGTGTTCAGCAGAAATCAAGAAATGTTGTAGTTTAGTCACAAGTCTTACATTTTGTGTCACAAGTTCTGTTTAATGGCTTTTGTGACGTATTGCTTTAGTTCTGTTTTCAAAAAGCAATCAAGAAGAAGTTGTTTTTACAACGCAGATAGAAAGTTGATTCACTGAAGTTGAGCATTTTCCAAATGTAATGTAGTATTTCCAAACTGTTTCATATGTAATAATGGCTTTGGTGTTTAAGTAAGCATTTCATTAAATGGGTTGATTTTACTTCTAAAGCTAGGGCTAGCTTCACTAAATAATAAATTGGTGAGAAAGAATTAGTCACATAATTTTGTGTTTAAAAAAAAAAAAAAAAGTCACCATTAATGTGTATATGAATCTATTAGTTTGAGAGACAGGCTGAAGTGTTATGCCTCATTTATTTTTATTTTACAAATGCACAGTTTATGTAAGTACTTTTTCTTATAAAACTGTAATAATAGTAATAATGATATTTATATATCACTTTCAATTATCCATGAGAGGAAATTATTATAAATCAGGAGGTTTTTCCCCTTACATTTTCATATATAAATAATATTTACATTTATTAAAATCCCACTCTTTCTCAGAATTGCTCATAGCATTTATTGATCTGTTTCTAAGTCAAGTAACACAAAGCAAAAGATTTCTCACAAGTTATTTTTAAAGTTTTCCAATTCTCAAAAATATGTGTAGCTCACATTTTTTCTATCAACACTGATAAGAAGTCACACATTATAATTAGTGATTAAAATTCCATTATTTTAATATTTACCACAACTATCTTCATACTAAAAAGTATGGCAGTTATCTTTAAACACTGATAGGACTGTACTGGCTTTTCAGCAATTGAGAGGTTATTAGCTAGGAATTTTGATATTAAGCTTTCTAAATGTAGAAAACTAATGAAAATTGAATGAAAGACAGGGGGATTAATTACAAAATCTATTATGAATATTAAATTATAATTATATGGGATTTAAGAGAAAAGTCCCTCTCCCAATCACAGTTATAGCGTCAGTCACTTAGAATTATAACAGTAACATGATAAACATTGGCACTCTTTTCACATTTTGTTCAACATTGTATATTATAATTCAGCCTAAAATACAATCAAACCCAGAAATGTGTTATTAAGATTTTCTTTTTTTATACCATTGTAAATACCAAGCATCTTATGGGAAAAATGAAGAAGTACCTGTTCTCCAAAAGGAATGACCTTGCTCTTCTTTTAATGAGGTTTGCACGCACTCTCCATTTAGGTTTGCCACCTTTTGAGTGTATTGTGACTTACCAAGCTATGAAGGGAAAGAGATTCACTTAAGAAGTTCTGTCCAGTTCACTTGTTCTTCCCTAGAGCACTGGCTTATTTTATTCTTGATTTCTGCTACCACATCTTACCCTAAACTTTTCAAACACCAGGGTAAAGATAAATGATTCCAGGGGAATAGATATTGTAAAAATCCATGTTAAAAATAGAAGTATGTGCATTGCTTATAAAGTCTTACCTCATGTTGGGCTCAATTAAGAGAAAAGCAAATTAAGATGCAGCAAATGAGAAAGTAGCTTACCTCAAGCATGATCTCTTCAGTTTGATTAATAAACTCAGAGAGGTGGCATCCTCAGAGCCTAACGAGGTTTTGGCAATTTCTTTTTTAAAGTGTTAATACCTATTTTGTTATTTAATTGCAATAAATATAAGCCCCTTTTCCTATTACAATGCCACCTCTACACAAATTTTTGACATAGGCTAATTATAGTATGTTAACTAACATTGTATTTATTTCTCAAATTAAAGTAAACCAAACGTAATTTAGAAGATTTCTTAGCCTATTTTCCACATATTTATGACAGAGATTCATCTGGGTTTTACTTCTAAAGCTGTGCCTGGAGGATTGCCTATATTGAGCTCAATGGCAGCACAGGCCAAGCTTTACTTTGAATTCCGTGGCAGTACCACCAGAGTAAAGAATTGTATGTGCCTACATGCTTGATTGGACACTGACAAAAAGGCCTCAAATGTGGCACATTCTGATTTGACTCTAAGCATAAATTCTCCTCTCTGGCAGTGGTGACATCTGTTATGTTAGTCTACATTTCTGAATAGACTGAGAAATTTTAACACAGTTATCTAACTTTTTCTTAGATATTTGAAACCTCCTTGATGAAGCTGTTTATTTAAATTTTCCTTATTGGAAAATTCCCTTCAATTTTCTTTTTCCCATGGAGAATTTGTTTATTAATCTGCTTAAGTGCATTGAACAGATAATCTAAATGGTAAGGTATGAAAGTTGAGCTAAAAGAAATATGCAGGAAATCTGAAAGCATACACAAGCACTTCAGCTAAAGCAGATCAATTGGACTGGCCAAATTAACTGTTCTAAACAATATGATCTTTTTCTATGTAAAATTCTGTTTTCATTAGTTCAGAGAAATTTTTGTCTGAAATCATGATTTCAAAATGTGAGTGGTTGGTCATGCATTAATTAAAAAACATCCATTCTTCATTTCCATTAAATTCAGATCAACGGACTTTTTTCTGGTACCTACTTCATGACACATGATAGTATTATGATAGTATTATGAAGGATAATACATGATAGTATTACGAAGGCAAATTAACTAAGGTCTATTAAAGAAGGTAACAGTTTTGCTGGGGGACAATATGTTTTTGTTTGAGAGGTCCCAGAGATTGGATTTAGCATAAAAGATGGCAGAATTGCTATCATAAATATGCTCAAAGAGCTGGAGTTAACCATTTCTAAAGAATTAAAAGAAAGTATAATGGTAATGATTCAAAAATAAAGAATCTCAATAAACATTTTAGAAAATAGTATGTTGGAAAATGATAAAAAGAGAAGCCAATGTAAAATCTGGAGTTGAAAAGTTTAATAAATAAACTTATAAACAAAAGTTTACTATAAGATGTAAATAGTAGATTTGAGAAGGCAGAAGAAATAGTATGTGAATTTACTAGTCAATTAATATAAGTTATCCAACTTAAAGAAAGGGGAAAAATTAAGATAGAAGAAAAGGGAAACCTGCAAGAAAACTTTTCATAATAGCCCAAACTAGAAACAATCTGAGTGTCCATCATCTTGCTAATGAATAAACATAATATTGTATATCCATACCAAAAAAAAGTTCCTTTCAGCAATAAAAGAAATGAACCACTGATAAATGAGGGTAAAAGGGATCAAATATATGGTGATAGAAGAAGAACTGACACTGGGTGGTGAACACACAATGTGAGATATAGATAATGTATTACAGAATTGTACACCTGAAACCTATGTAACTTTACTAACCATTGTCACCCCAATAAACTTTAGTTAAAAAAAAATGAATGAACCACTGATACATGTTTCAACATGAATGAACTTAAATATCATAATATCATTAAGCAATAGGAGCCAGATTTCATTAGCATGAAATGTCCAGAAGTGAAAAACATATGCAAGGCAAAAAAACAGATCAATGTTTACATGGGGCTGAGGTAGTGAGAGAGGACTGACTGCAGATATGAATAATGGAACATTTTAGGATAACGGAAATTTTGTAAAACTAGATGCTTTACAGAGTAGTTGCACAACTCTACAAATTTAAAATACAATTTTACGACGTGAATTCTACCTCAGTGAATCTTCAAAAAATATATAAGTACAACAGCATATGAAAATGATGGTCCTGATTCATGAAATATAAATACATTTGTAATTATTTCTTCATTAAGTAATTGGTGGAGTACAATACAGTTAGTTGGCGGAGTTATTCTCTGGTTTATCTCAGTAATGAATGGAAATCTGCCATCTAAATAATGCATCTTGTCTCTTTGGTTAAAACTATTCAGTGAATCCTTATGGAATGTGTGTAGAATCACAAGAGCTTAGCCAGACTCCAAAAACCTGAATCGTTTAACACGTGCATGCCTATCTCCCAGCCTCATTTCCAAATACATTGGGTGCCATGCAAAGATATCCACACTAATACACATCATAAAATTAAAATGTCAAAGCTTAAAGACAGAGAGAGAATCTTAAAAGCGGCAAGAGAAAAGTAGCAAAGGAGCTTCCATAAGACTGTCAGCTGATTTCTCAACAGAAACTTTGCAGGCCAGTTTCTGGCACAAAATATTCAAAGCGATGAAAAGCAAGGACCTACAACCAATATTGCGCCAGCCAACAAAGCTATAGTTTAGAATCAAAAGACAGATAGAAAGCTTCCCAGACAAAAAAAAGCTAAAGGAGTTAATTGCCGACAAACCAGTATTACCAAAAATGTTAAAAGGAATTCTTAAGAGAAAGAAAAAAATATATGTGTATAAAAAAACAACAATAACTACATATCTATCAAAAATTACTTTATTTTTTATATTATTTTTTATTAGTTTCAGGTGTACAAAGCAATACGATAGCTAGACATTTAAACCCCTCATAAAGTGATAACCCACCTCTGAAGCTACTACCCCTCTGACATCTTCTATAGCTGTTACAATACCATCGACTATCTTCCCTATGTTGAACTCCACAACCCATGACTATATATACCTATATGTTTAGTTATAGTTAAGCTTCAATATTATTCTACTTCAGCTCTTCAGGTGTATAGCGCATTGCTCAGGCATCTACACAGTCTATGACGTGATCCCCCTGATAAGTCCAGTGCCCATCTGGCACCTTACATGACCTTTACAGCATTGTTGATCATATTCCCCATTCTGTATTAACTACCAATTTGTATTTCTTAATGCCTTCACCTTTTTCACCCTGACCCCAACCCCATTCCCATCTATCACCCTGATAGATCTAGTACCTATCTGGCACCATACCTACTTATTACAATATTATTGATTATATTCCTTGTGCTATAACCTACATCCCCATGACTACAGTATAACAACAAATTTGTTCTTCTTAAGCCCTTCCCTTTCACCCATTCTTAACCCCCTTCCCATTCTAAAGAAGTTCTTCTAAGATTCCTTGTAACATTGGTTTGGTGGTGATGAACTCCTTCAGCTTTTTCTTGTCTGAGAAGTTCTTTATCTGTCCTTCAATTCTAAATGATAGCCTTGCTAGGTAGAGCGGTCTTGGTTGTATGTCATTGCTTTTCATCACTTGGAATATTTCCTTCCACTCCCTTCTTGACTGCAAAGTTTCTGTTGAGAAATCAGCTGACAGTCTTATGGGGACTCCCTTGCAGGTAACTAACTGCTTTTCTCTAGCTGCTTTTAAGATTCTCTTTGTATTTAACCTTTGGCATTTTAATTATGATGTGTCTTGGTGTGGGCCTCTTTGAGTTTATCTTGTTTGGGACTCTCTCTTTTTCCTGGACTTGTATGTCCATTTTCTTCACCAGGTTAGGGAACTTTTCTGTCATTATTTTTTCAAATAGGTTTTCAATTCCTTGCCCTCTCTATTATCCTTCTGGTACCCCTATAACATGAATGTTGGTATGCTTGATATTGTTCCAGAGGCCCCTTAAACTCTCCTTAATTTTGGGGATTCTTTTTTCTTTTTGCTGTTCTTGTTGGGTGTTTTCTGCTACCTTGTCTTCTACATCACTGGTTGGATCCTCTGCTTCATCTAATCTACTATCGAGTTGCTGTAATATATTCTTTGTTTCCATTATTGTATCCTTTTTTTCTGACTGGTTCTTTTTCATGGTTTCCATCTCCATTTTTACGAAATCATTGAGCATTCTTATAACCAGTGTTTGGAACTCTGAATCCGATAGATTGCTTATCTCCATTTTGCTTTGTTCTTTTTCTGGAGTTTTGGTCTGTTCTTTCATTTGGGACATGTTTCTCTGTCTCCTCATTTTGGCTGCCTCCCTGTGTTTGTATCTATTATGTAGGGCTGCTATGTCTTCTGGTCTTAGTAGAGTGGCTTTATGTAGTAGGTGTGCTGTGGGGTTTAGTGGCGTAGTCTTCCTGGTCACCTGAGACATATGCTCCAGGTGTGTCCCTTGCGTGGATTGTAGGTGCCCTCCTGTTGTAGTTGAGCCTTGGTTGATAATTGCACATCAATGTGAGGGACTTATCCGTGGACTCACTGGTTGTGAGGACTGGTCTTGACTACAGTGTAAGGGTTGTTGTGCAGGGGATGATCCAACGGAGCAGGATCTGCCTCAGCAGGACTCTGGTGCCTGTCCAATCTGCCCCTTGTTTGAGTCATAGTTGGAGGTGGCTAGGTGATGCAGCTGGCCACTGGGAGTACCAGCCCCAGGATCCCCAGGAGGGGATCCTCTGTAGGTCTACTTCAACCACATCCCGTTCCCCACCCGGGGCCACCCAGTGGGAGCCAGAAAGAAATCCGCAGATGGCTGACACCTGTGCTGTGCTTGGAAGTGCCTTTGAGAGGCCAAGCCATCAGTCAAGGCTGGCTACCACTAGTGCCGGGTTAGGGCTATTCAGCCAGAGGTACAGGACACGCTCAAGCCAAATACTGCTTATCTGGGTTTCACGAACATTTGAGAGATCCTAGAAAAGTGCAGCTTGAGCCAAGACAAGTGGCCACGGAAAGCAGCCTGGGTGTGCCTGAAAGTTGGGCTCAGCCAGGTCTCAAATCTCCAGAGCATGGTGAACTAATGGTAGAGACTCAGAAATGGCAGCCACATGTATTCATGTGCCGGGAAGGGGGAGGGCTCAAGAAGGAAACAATGGTGGCTGCCAGCTCCTCTGTCCAGGAGAAAGCCACCTCTCCAGTCCCTATCCTAAGCCAGATAACTCAGTTCCCCACCATATGTACCTGCTGCCTTTCCAGCTGCTGCCCCAGCACTGGAGCTCAGAGCAATGGTTTCTGTTGGTGGATAAATTCGCGCACGGTCCCTTTTAAGAAGAGTGCCTGTGAGTGCAGCTGCACTCAGTCTCACTCAGTCTCAATCTCTGCTGGTTTTCACAACCAGACATTACAGGGACTTCTCTCCCTAACACTGGAACCCTGAGCTGGGGTGGGGCTGGTATCTCTCACTTCTTTAGGGGATGGAGGGACCCCCACAGCCAAAATAGCCCTCCCGATCTTTAATGGTCACACACAGGTGTGGGACCAGCCTGTTCTACATCTCTGACTTACTTATCAGGCTAGAGGTGGCTTCTTCTGCAAGTCCTTGGGTGAAAGACTTCAGTTCAGCTTGATTTTAGGTGATTCTCAATAACGGTTGTTTTATAGATTAGTTGTAATTTTGATGTGATTGTGAGAGAAGGTAAATACAGTGTTTACCTACTGCACCATCTTGGTTGTCAATCAACAATTACTTTAAACATAAATAAATTAAATGATTCAATCAAAAGACTGACTCTGAGTGGTGAACACACAATGTGATATATAGATGATGTATTACAGAATTGTACACCTGAAATCTATGTAACTTTGTTGACAGTCGTCACCCCAATAAACTGTAATTAAAACAAACAAACAAAAAAACATGGATAAGAAAAAAAGACCTTACGTATGCTGCCTACAGGAGACTCATTCAGATCAAAAGACACACACAGACTGAAATTAAAGGATGGAAATGATATTTTATGAAAATGGAAACAAACAAATAAAAAAGCTGAAGTAGCAATACTTATACCAGACAAAATAAACTTTAAAACAATTGCTACATAATAAGAGACAAAGAGGGACCCAGAAATTCCACTTCTGTGCATTTATCTGAAGAAACCCTAAACAATACTTCAAAAAAAAAAAAAAAAAAAAAGAAAGAAAAGAAAAGAAAAAGAAAATAAAAGGACACGTGCATCATATTTTCATTGCAGCATTATGTACAATAGCCAAGATATGGAGGCAACCTGCATGTCCATCAGTGGATAAATGGATAAAGAATAGGTGGTACTTATATACAATGGAATATCGCTCAACTGTAAAACAGAATGAAATCTTGTCATCTGCAACAACTTGGATAGACATAAAGGGTATTGTGCTGAGTGAAGTCAGACAGAAAAATACAAATGTCATATGTTTTCAGTTATATGTGGAATCTAGAGAACAGAATGAATGAAGAAACAAAACAGAAACAATTTCATAAATACAGAGAGCATTTTGATTGTTACTAGATCGGTGGAGTTTGGAAGGATGAGTGAAGGGTGGGTAGGGAATTGAGAGGACAAATTGGTGGTTATAAAATAGCCATGAGGATGTAGAGTATATACCATAGGAAATATAGTCTGTACCGTGTTTTTCCGAAAATAAGACCTAGCCAGACCATCAGCTCTAATGTGTCTTTTGGAGCAAAAATTAATATAAAACCTGGTGTTATATTATATTATACCTGGTATATTATATTACGTTATATTATACCCAATCTTATATTAAAATAAAACCAGTTCTTATATTAATTTTTGCTCCAAAAGATTCATTAGAACTGATCGTCTGGCTAGATCTTATTTTTGGGGAAACATGGTAGTATTGTGTAACTATGTATGGTGTCAAATGGGTACTGGATTTATTGGGGCATAACTTTGTAAATTATATAAATGTCTAATCACTGTGTTGTACACTTTAAACTACTGTAATATTGTATGTCAAGTGTAACTAAAAATTAAAAAACATATTAAAAATATGTTGGGTGCTACCTGTCTATTCATATTACTTTTTTTCATTTCAGGAGAAATGTCAAATGCTTTCCCACATCAGTGGTCACACGATGATTGTTTCACTATCTCAATTCTAACTCCAATTATATTTTAGTTGTCTTCTTAGATGTCTCTAACTCAGAGAGATAATGCCTGGCTCACTCTGGAAACAACCAATGTAAAGTATATCATCTCTGTTATTGTGTCTTTATGTATATCATGTTTCTAATTTACTCTGCAGTTTTTCTCATATTTGGTGTCACAATTATTTTATATTTTTAGTATGTTTCATTTCTCCTCTCAAGACTATAAGCTTTGTAAATGTGGGACCATACTTTTCCAGATCAGTGGTTTACAAATTGTGATCTATGGACTGTAGGAGTTACCAAAATTTTTAATGGGATACAAAATGTCAATATTGTTATTATAAAATGACTTTGATATTATTTGCTTTTTCACTGTTTTGACATTTAATGGGGCAAAGCAATGGTGTGTAAAGGTGCTGGTTTCTTAGTATAAATCAAAGCAAATTCTACTATTACTCAATTGTATACTTTGCCACTTCATACATGCAGGAAAAAATTGCCACATTCATTTAATGTCCTTGTTATAGCAAAAAATTATTAATTTTATTAACTTCCGTCTATTTAATGTTCTGTTTGCAGAATGTAAAGTACATAGAAAACACTTCTATTGTATACTGAAATATGGTTTTCTCAAGGAAAAATACTGTTTAATTGTTTGAGTTTCTGGCTGCTCTAACAACTTTTTTTTATTTTTATGAAATATCGTTTTTGTCCAAAACAGTGACTGTCAGACACATTATGATTATTCATGTTTGGAAGGCATTTTTAAAAAGATAGGTGAGGTGAGACACACTTAAAAAAGAAAGTAATAGCATTTGTTGCTAGTGATACTATTTGAGATTTCAAGTGAAAATTTGAACTTTAAAATCGTCTGTCCATCATTGTTAGCTTGATAGTCTCCCAGTTACTGGTTAATCTAATATGATTGATAGTAATATTAATATGAATATAATATTGATAATGGACAAAAAATAGTGTTAGTATTTGGAAGATATGCAAACCTCAGTGAAAGTGTATAGTATAAATGATCAAGACAAAATTCTATAAAATTATGGATGGGGAAAATTATTCAAAGTCCAAGATAGGACAATGGATTTTAATGCAACAGTACAAAAAGTCTACTGATATGATAACAGATTCCAAGTTTTATCTACCATTATAAAACTACTAGCTGTCAAGTTTGGCAGTAGTATTAGAGCAGAGACACTGCTAAGAGAAAGACTTGAAGCACTAACTACATATATTATAAAAAATGAAAAGTCTCAAATCATTAATCTAATTTTCACTTCAAGATTCTAGATAAAAAAGATCAATATAAACTAAAAGCAAGTAGAAGGAATAATAACAGCAGAAATCAATGAAAAGGAAAATAGAAAAACAATATAAAAAGACATTTAGAAAGCAAAGAGCTGGTTCTTCAAAAGGTTCAGTAAAATTGACAAACCTCTCCCAAGATTGACAAAAAAAAAAATAAAGACATAAAATACCAATATCAGCAAAAGAAACAAAGAATATACCTATAAATCTTGCAGGCATCATAAAAATAATAACACTACAAAAAAATCCTCTAATACATAAATTTGAAAACTCAGGTGAAATTGTCCAATTCCTTAAAAAACAAAATAAAAAAAAACCCACAACTTACGTAATATAAAATAGGTCACTACAATCATTCTTTAATTATAAGGGAAATTGATTTAATAATTGAAATTTTAACAAAACCAAAATTTCCAGGCTCAGATGTTTGCCTGGAGAATTCTACAACACATATAAAGAAGAATTAGCACAATCTTTTTTGAAAACAAAAGAGAAAGAGACATTTCTAAATTTATTGTATAAAACCACTATTACCCTGATACAATAACCAGACAAATGAAGTACAAAACAAACAAACAAAAACAAAACAATGATGACAAATATCATTTAGTGATAGGGACACCAACATCTTAAACTAAATAGTTTGCAAATATAATTCATATATATATATATATATATATATATATATATATATATATATATATATCAAGGGTAGTTTTCTCAAAGTGTTTTAAAAAGGTTCAATGTTACAAAATCAATCAATGTAACCCACCATATAAGAGGTTAAGCCTTGAGAAATAAGATCATATCAATATCATATCATATATCATATCATATATCATATCATTACAATTGACACAGAAAAAACGTTTGACGAAATTCAACACCCTTTCCTATTAACTAATTTCTCATAAAACATAGAATAGAGTATGGTAAACCAAAAAGAGCTCTAAAAGAATGTTGCAGTTAACATTGTAGTTAATAGTGAAAGATAATGTTTTCCTTTTATAACTAGGAGTAAGGTAAGGATGTCACTGTTACCACATTGTTCAACATAGCACTAGAAAGTTGAGCTAGCACAATAAGACAAGAAAGGAAAATCAAGTGCATACCATACCTCTCAAAAAGTAAGAAATAATACTTTCTCTATTACATAATTGTTGATACAGAAAATCCCAAGGAACCAAGAAAACACTTGAAGAATGAATAAGGGAATTCACAAAGTTCACAAAGACATAAGGTACATATATACCTATGTTTTTATCTCTCTCTCTATATATAGATGAATATATATATAGATGAACACATAGGTATCAAAATTTGAAATATATATGTGTGTATATATACATATATGTACACACACACACACACACACACACATATATAATCACAATTCTTCAAAAGAAATGAAATACTTAGGTGTAAATCTAACAAGCCATACATAGGACTTGTATGCTGAAAATTATAAAACACTGATGAAAGAAATCGTGGAAAATCTAAATAAGTGTAGAGACGTGCCATGTTTCATGGTTGAAAACTCAACACAGTAACAATGTTAATTCTACTTAAAATGATATATAGACTTAACACGGTGCCTATCAAAATACCAACAATTTGTATATATAGGCAAGATAATTTGAAATTTATATGGAAAAATCAAAGAAACTAAAATGGCTAAAAGAATTATTAAAAATAATAAGAGTTATTGATGGAAGGATATAATACTACAGTTTCGGTAGAGTAATAGACACATAAATCAATGGAACAAATAGCGGATCAGAAAGAGACCCACACAAATATCCAACAGATTTTTTTACAAAATTGCAAAAGTAATTCAACTGAGGAAAGATAGCTTTTCTAATAACAAATGGTCCTGGAGCAATTGGACATCTATAGAGTGAAAATATGAGCATCAACCTAAATCTTCTCTCTCACACAGAAAAAAAAATAACAATAATAACTCAAATGGATCCCAAACTTAAATACAAGACATAATATTATAAAATTTTAGAAAAAAAGTCTAGGAAAAAAAAATCTCAGAACCCTAGAGGTAGACAAAAATAAGCCAAAAGCACAACTGATAGAAGAAAAACAAATGATAAATTTGACCTCATCAAAATTAAAGCTTTCATCCTGCAAAAGTCCTTGTTATAAAAATCTTCAGAGAATTACGCTAAGTGGAAAAAGCCAATCCCCAAAGATTGCATACTGTAGAATCCATTCTTACAACATTCTTGAAATGTGAAAATAAGAGAAATAGAGAACAGGATAATGATTTCCAGACTTAAGGAGCTGGGTGAGTGGGAAGTGGGTCTGGACATAAAAGGGCCCCGTGAGGGATCTTTGTGCTGATAGAAATGTCCTATATCTGAACTGTATTAATGTCTATATCCTGGGTGTGGCATTGTACTATAGATTTGCAAGTTGTTACCTTTAGAGACAAAGAAGGAAAGCATACACAGATGTTTTTGTATTGTTTCTTACAATGGCATGTTAATCGCCACTTATCTCAAAATGTTAACTAATATTCTGAGTTTTCATTTTGAGTACAGTATATATTTGCAGCAATAACCCACATATACAGCTCTTTGGAGTGCTCAATCATTTTTAAGAATGGAAAGGGGTCTCAAGAACAAAATGCGTGAAAACTATTATTTTAGATCACACAGCGCTATAGAGCAGCTCCCATTGTAAAGGCTAGTGCAAAATACATAATAAATATATGTTGAATAAATATATAATTTTAACTTGGCTATATGATTAATATTCTAAAAATGGAATCCATTAACACTGTGTTCCCACTAAATGCTGGGACAGCCTCATGTTTGGCTGCTCAGATTTCTATAACTTGCTAAAATTTGAACTATTTTCAGAGTCTAATAGTTCTCAGCATGGAAGTTCAAAAAGCTGATTTTGTCACTTCACCTAATGGATAGATGAATAATGCAATGGTAAAACAACACAAAAAATAACGACATTTAAGAAAACTCTTTTTTTTCCAGTATCAAAATGTTATCAGTCAAGATAGAGTCAGTCATGCTGTGGTAGAAAATAAGCCTAAAATTTTAGTGCCTTAACCAAAAAAGGTGAATTTGTCACTTATATTCGGAGAAACAGAACTGCGGAGAGTGTACTATCTGGCAAGTTTTTAATTTATGTCAGGAGAAAGGAATGTGAAAACCTATGCATCATTTCTTGAAGTTCTGGTACAGATGTGACTATATAACTTCTGCTCATGTATCATTTGCCAAGACAAGTCAGATGATCATGCCTAACTTAGGAAGTCAGGAATATTTTTTCCTACCAAGTATCCTGTAAAACAGGATCAGAAATTTGGTAAACTAAACCAATATTTACCACATAGAATCCCAAATAAACTGGCAGCCATCAGATCACTATTAAATGAGGATCAGAGCAAAATAATTTAAATTAGCAGCAGTGATTTGCATTAGATAGACAGTGATGGGAAAAAAGGATTCTCTTTGTTTCAACAGAAGATTTACCACTGGAACACTATGGTCAATAAATATTGAAAAATGACATTCTTCAAACCTCCATTGTTATAAATGCTATTTGAACTCCCAATTTAAATTACAATAGTTAAGGTATGAAAACTCCACTAATGTTAAATGGAATCAGGACAAAAGACACAAGCAAACTGTTTCTCTTTCATCTTAAATTGATTATTTAGCTTTTATTTCACAGAGTGATGTTTTCTGGACTATCTGGAGCAGGTAACCTTTATGCAGGAGAAAAGGTGCACTATTACTAGCCCTTTACTAGCGTGTATCTCTGAACAAGTAGTCCAAATTCTGCAAGCTGCTCAGATATATTTATAAGATGATGCATACCCTATACCCAACTTAATCACAATGCCCATTAACATGTGAAAAATCTCTAAGAGTTTTTACAGTAAAGAACCTGTTTAATGTATAAAATGTGGCAATATCTAGGTCCTGAGTTAACATTAACTCATTTTTAACCCCTAAAACTTCATGAGATAAGTAAATGATTAACTTCATTTTATAAATCCATTTGTCTTATAAAACCTATTATATTCCATACATTTTTACTGCGGAATTCCTATTTTTCTTTGATGGTGGTTTTTATAAACCTAAGAGAGATTCAGGGTCATCTGAAGTAAGATGGAGCCAAAAGAAGCAGAATAAACACTAGTTTATGTAGTAGAACTTGAAATAGACCATGCTGTCCTGAGAGACTTAAAATGTATTATCTGATGGCTTAAAATAAAACTTCTTTCCTATCCCTTCTGATCTGAATGACCCACCAGTTAATTACCACATTGAATTATTTGATCCGCAGAAAGTTATTTTTTTCCGACACTGGAAATCAAGCCAGAATTGGGATAGGTCCTCGAGTTTATGAATAAGGAGTATTAGGTAATTGTAGATTTGAGGAAACGATGATTTTGAATTTAAGGGATGAGGTGCAAACAGTATGTATCAATCACACAGGGGAAAGAGTAACACCACTTTGGAATGTGGGGAGTGATCAGGGATCTTAAGGTGTTCTCTGGATATCAGGTATGGTAAAAGAAAAATGCAAAGAGCAGAGTGTCTAAATAATGTTCTCAAACTGTTAAATGCTTCCATAAACACTATATTGTAGCTTGCTGCGTCTCCTTCTCCACCTTCCCAACACACTATTGATTTCAATTTTGTTTGTTTGGGGTAGAGCCCAAACTTCAGGATTTTTAGTGAGCTGTCTGCTTGCTAAATTTTTTGAATCATTGTTTTGTAATTGCCAAAATGTTGTCACAAAGGAAGAGTCATAGCATAAAGATTGCAGAGGACATTTGAGAATGAGCGAGGTGAAGCCGATATAGCCTTTGAGGTGTAGAATCTTTGCTTCTAGTTTGAATGCTTTCCAGGAGAATGTTCACAAGCTATTCTTGTAGCCAGAAGCAATTTTGAATTCAAATCATTTTAAATATCTTGCTTTCTTTCACTTTTGGATAAAAAGGTGTCTATCTAATTTGTTGAATATCAGTTGGTTTATGGCAATAATTTTACTTAACTAATTTGTTGAATATGAATAGGTTTATGGCAATAGTATATAACTAACAGATTTTGATTGATAGTGCATGGCAAGTTATATTCCCTAGTCCACGAAGGTCAATGAATATTCAATAAGCAAGGGAAACTATAATGTTATTGAGAAAAAAATGTAAATAATTAGAACAAACAACAGAAAAGCCTGCAACCTTTTAATATCACTTTAAGTTCTAAATAAAAGATATACCCAGCTATTAAATTTATTGTTTAACTTATTATATCATTACTTACCATCCAATTTATAATTTATTAAATATTTACATGGATTTCCTGTGAGCAAAAAGCTTAAACACTTCAGATGTATATTCATTTAGAATATTATTTAAGGAAGCATAATGGAAATATTTGTATAGTTTATAGTTATTAATTATGCACAACATATACATGAAACATATAACCAGATTAATTTTACTTTGATAAGTATTAATTTCCAAATTTGAATTATATTACTGAGGTTTCAGAACACATATATCTCTTTTAAAAAAGTGTAATTCATGGCAAATGTGTGAAAAAGCTAAATCTAAGTCTTCACATTTTGTTTATATAGGAGGTACATATTTCATTTTTAGCACAAGGATTGATTCTTAATACGCAGAAAGGATTGCATTCTCATTTCATGTTTACCCCAAGCCCTGGCATTTTGTGAATTCGGCTTTCTTTATAGTACCAGTCTCCTGAGATTCTCCAAGAGAGGAAAGCAAATCACCAGTCAATATTTAGAGTTGGGCATTCTTCTGATTAATGGAAGGTCCAGGACTAGGTCTCCTAAGGCACTTTGTCCAATAGTGTACAGGTTTACATAGCCAGACAATCAAAGTCTTCACAAGTAATTATACCTCAGATTTTTGGCAGCTTTCACTATATTTACTTGTCAACTCTGATATACAAGCATCTCACTGCTATTAGGTTCTTTAGTGTAATTTAATAAAGATATTCATATTTTTTTCTAACATGAGATACGATGTTATAGATGGTAGCAAGAAAAAGGTGTGTATTCTGTGTGGTTAGTCCTTACGTTAGAAAAATAAAATAATAGAGTTACAACTTAAACTGTATTGGCTAAGCATCATTTTAATGACAGGAAGGAATATACAGCTGATGCTGTGTTAGAAATAGATTATGACTTCCAAGAGAAATGGAACATTTGTTTTCCTGGAATAAACAACATGATTCATTAACTGGAGACAAGCCAAAAAAAAAAAAAAAAAAAAAATCTAACAAAAGTTGAGATGATGGTGGCATAGTATACTTACGAAGGTTCAATATGTTACCCTTTAACCTAATCTATTTAGAGAGCCACCACTGCAAGTTTAAAATAATTACAGAGTTTTTTTATAACATTAACTACTTAGGATAACTGGTATAGTGTTCCTCCATGCCCTTCTAAACATTATAGTCACTAAACAATCTTCTTATAGACTTGGTTGTTGAAAACATAAGAAGCCATATAACAAATTCTCCATGACAAAATCAAGTCAGTCTTTCTCCTGCTCTAACCTTGTTCTCCAGTGCTGACAGTATTCATTGTTTTATAAATCTGTAAATGAGTTTTTGGGAACACTCTTTATTAACTTGTATTGCTACTATAATGCTATATTTTTGCCTATGGGATTGGTCCCTGGTTAGATCCTGCTGGCTCAAATTTTTATTTTCAAGAACTTTCAGTTCTGTGCTTTGTACATGTGTAGGATTAATTATATGTAGTCTATCCCCCTGGATCATATTCTTCTGCAGTTCTGTCCAACAAGCCTGTCTGGATCTGCCTGTTTCCTTTCTGTGGTATTGGTATCTGCTGCCAAAAGCCTTATACATCGTGGTGAAGTTCTCTTGCCTTCAGTTTTTGGATTATTCTTAATTCCACCATAGACGGTGTTACATGCTAAATGGTGCCCAACCCCAAAATTCATATATTGAAATCTTATCACCCAGTCCCTCAGAATGTGATTATATTTGGAGATAGGATCTTTGAAGTGATAATTAAAGTAAAATGAAGTCACTAGTGTTGGTACTAATTCAACACAAGTGGTCACAGAAGAGAGTAGGACACAGACCCACACAGAGGGAAGACCAAATGAAGACACAGGGAGGAGGAGATAGCTTTCTGCAAGCCAAAAAGAGATACCTCAAAAGAAATCAACACTGACAACAGTTTGATCTCAGACTTCTAGCCTCCAGAGCTGTGAGGATATAAGCTTCTGTTGCTTATGCCACCCAGTCTGTGGTATTTTGTGTTAGGAGCCCTAGAAAACTAATAAAAATGGGTTCACCTAGATATATATGGTGGGTTGAAAACACACATTAATCTTTGTTCTACCTCATCCTTTCTTCACTAAACTCCCTCTGAAACATCAGATTAGAAGGAGAAATGATGTACATTCGAGGATGGGAAGAATAGGAAAGATGATAACTGCTGATGAAAGACAATGACAAATGTTATTAATACAAAGCAAATGAAAAAGTGGTAACTAATTTAGCAGTGTATAGAAAGCTGGAACTTTCTGTGTTGCATAGTAAGAAGTTAATGAGAAGCGAGGCACTTAGGCTGAAGAACCCAGAGACATTCAGAAATTATGTGTAGAACAAGACAGGGTTATGGCCTATGGATGAAAAAATAATTGGTTGAAAACCTAAAATGTGCAGTTAAGGTGTACCAGATGCCCTCTCCTACCCTAGCACAGTCAGGCATGATATGAGAGGTTTGCGCTATGAAAAGAGTGACCAGAAGATACCCACAACTTAAGGACATCAGGTACAAAAGAAATTTAGGAATGAGGGCTAAAAAGAGGGATACTAAGTGGAAAATCTATATTTTTGAGTAATGAGATTCTCAGCACTCTTTCTCATCTTGTCTCCCAGATATTTAAAGTCAGGCATATTCCATTCTGGCCCTCTGGCAAAACTTTGGAGATTTTAGATACGAAGATTTGAATTTTCTTCAACACCATGCCCAGTCAACTGACAGGGAAGAACACCAAAGTATTAACTCCACTCATGGATGGGATTTCCAAATAAATTCTAAGTGTCTCACTATCAAATGTGAATGAACAACCAGTGATCACCAGACAGTTGAGAAAAGACTTTAATGTGAAAAACCATACTCAGAATTAATAAACAAACAAAATAATTGTTTTAGAAAACACAAAATGGAAAGAACAGAAAAAAGTCAAAGAACTTAATATCCATACAGAAAAAAAAAGTGAATCTATTAAAAAGAGCAAGTATTTTGAAATTTAAAAAAAAAAAAAAAAAACTTTTAAAGTTTAGAAGATGGAAAAATAAGTTTGAAAAACTAATTTGTACATTGCAGCTTTGTTTACGGAGGCCATGGAAACAACCAAAATGTCCTTCAATAGATGAATGGATAAAGAAGTTGTGGTATATATACACAATGGAATACTATTCGGCAGTAAGAAAAGATGATATAGGAACATTTGTGACACCATGGATGGATCTTGAGAGTGTAATGCTGAGCGAAATAAGTCAGACAGAAAAAGCAGAGAACCATGTGATTTCACTGATGTGTGGTATATAAACCAAAAACAACAAAAGAACAAGACAAGCAAATGAGAAACAGAAACTCATAGACACAGACAATAGTTTAGTGGTTACCAGAGGGTAAGGGGGGTGGGGGGCGGGAGATGAGGGTAAGGGGGTTCAAATATATGGTGATGGAAGGAGAACTGACTCTGGGTGGTGAACACACAATGGGATTTATAGATGATGTAATACAGAATTGTACACCTGAAATCTATGTAATTTTACTAACAATTGTCACCCCAATAAATTTAAAAAATAAATTAAAAGAAAAAGAAAAGAAAAACTAATTTATAAATTGAAATAAAAAGACAAGTAGATAGAAAATAGAAAAGAAAATTGGAGCATCAGTCTTTAAGTCTTAACATTCAATTAATAGTTTTTTTCAAAAAGAACAGAACAAATGTGAGAAAATAATAAGTAAAAATTCCATAAATAAATTTTCCAGAACTGAAAGTAATGAAGGGAAACATTATCTATACCAAGGAACATAATAGTTAGTTTAAAGAACTGTAAAAGAAATAAGTTTAAAAGTTTATAGGATGAAAAATATAAAGAGAAAAAAGAATCACACTGGTCCTGGAATGGCCTAATGGCAAAATTGGAAGTTAAATGAAAGAGAAAGGAAATAATTGCTTCAAATATCTCAAAAATTATTACTTTTCATGTATACACTGAAGGATAGTAATAATTCTCAAGGATTATTATTTCAAATCTAGTAATAGTATACCCAACCAAATTGTTGTATAATGAATTATTATTGAAATTTCAAAGGAAAAAAGATAATGCTCATCAAACTGTAATATTTGATTAAGCGACCGAATTTACCAAGGAAATAGCAAAATCTCGTTCTATAGTTGGTGTATCCCTCAGCCAGTTCAAGTGTAAGGGGAAAGAGGAATGCTGTAATGAGGTTATTGCTGGAGAAGTCTCTGTTGTAAACCTCATCAACTTCTCTATCCAGGGAGAGAGATGCACCATACCTGATTCGGCTCAGTCTAGTGAGAAATTCAACTTAACCACTGCAGAGATTAATATATGCCCTGTGTAGTACAAAGTCATTGCAGCATGAAGTCTGGCTCCTGCCCAGAAGGTAAAATGTAGGCAGAGAACTCATTTGAAGTTTTACCCAAATCATGACAGATGTTCTAAAGCAAACTAGAAATTCTTGGAATCTTCTTCCAGGTGATTCTCACATATCATATTGTTTTGAGAAATAAACTATCTTCTATAATCAAAAGAGATGGTTACAGATACCCCCAGATAAGAAGTTTCATAGGACAGTCTCTTTCTTCCAGTGTGTTCAAGACTTCCTAGAATATGGACAAGTCATCCTTTGACCAAAACAAAATCTGAAAATAAAGTTAATTTACATGAAGTCTGTGCTTAAATTGCCACCCACATCAAAAGAATAGTATTCATTTATTTCCACTAGAGAATGCCAGGTTTGGCCATCTGGATTATCTTTCTAGGATTTGGTTGTGTGCATGGAGGATCATTTACACCACATCTTCAGCCATGTGCTTGGTTCTTTGGGTTTCTTCTGAGACTTCAATTACAGTCTACTAAGAAATATATTCCACTAAGAAATACCCTCTAACCTCAGAGAAATACGTTTTGTCTTATTCACTATTCATGCTTATTTGTTTTCCGATTTTTATCTTTACTCTATGTTTCAGTGTTTTTCCCTTTGCTCACCAGAGTTCCATTTTTGTCTTCTTCTGAAGCCTCTCTAAGCAGTCATCCCTCCAATCGTCTCATGCTTTATCACAGGTATATAAAATATGAAAAAGTAGATATGACTATAGAAATGAATGATCTAAATCTGCATTATGCAATTCTAACAAATGCAATATTATCTAACAGACAGTTAATAGAGGATCAGACTCAGTACTATTTTATCCTATCTACTAATTCCTTGGATACCTGGTTAGACATAATATGTGCCTATTTTCAAGGGTTTGGTATTTTTGGATGCTTCGATGACTATAATTATATACTCCTTTCTCAACATTATGAAAGCCAGTTTCTGAAACAGACTTCCCGATGTACAGCATACTGATTATCCTGTCACCCTAGACTACATTTCTCCCCTTCTATTCTCATTACCATTTCATCCTAATACGTTAAATGAGATGGTAAGAAAATACAGTTCTATTCAGCAGCTCTGAATGCCTTTCTATAGCTGAATTCTTTCCTTCTAATTTAGAGTCTTAACCAGTGGCTGGTAATTTTTTCAGTCAGCGAGTCATGCATATAGATAGCAAGCACTTTTCTATCTGCCTATGTGTATTTTATTGACTTACTTATAATCCACTCTCATTTAGCACTGATGCTTTCAGAGATGAGGAGAATATGAGTTGAAAACCAAAAGGAAGACCTGGGTAGACAAAGTAGAAAATTCTTGTTTTCAAATATTTCAAGTCAATAAAAAGCAATGGAGATATACTATAATTATTTTCTAAGTAAGAAAAAAGTGAACAACATTTTCTTTGAAACTAAACAGTAAAAGCATTTTATATGAATTTATATTTAAAATCATGTGTAATAAACAGAGGGAATCAATATATTTTTTATCCTTGCACACTTGTTGGCAGAAAGAAATTTCAGAGACACTAATATAGGTTCTTGGTTTAACTTTATTAATAAACTTTTAAAAATTAAGTGTTACTCAATTGATTTACCTAGCATTTAAATAAGCTTATATCAATACACATGTGCTTTGTTGTTCTCATCTTAAAATTACTCAACAAATGAAGAGTCTGAGCTGCTGTGTTCTCCAATTTTGTTTTACATTTTCTGATGATGTTTAAATAATTGTACTGCAAAATAGAAAACTATATCAGTACCAGTTTTTTGGTTTTGACATTAAACCTTTCAACTGAGTCATGGCACTACACAAGTTCTGAATTATCCACTTTTTTATGAATCTTTTTCATTTTTTTTTCATATCTTCTTTCCTCTCTAGGAAGATTGTTCGGTATTTTTTTTTTTTTTTTTTAACCCAGATACCTCTATTTAACAGTGCATTGAGAAATTCAAACTATTGAGAAATCCATAAGAAAAATTGGGAAGATAATGCAGACGGTTCTCAAAGAAACTATAAGATCTTTTAAAATGAAACAGCCTGTATTGTTAAACACTACATTTTGATCTACAAAGGCTTGAATTATATTTATAAATTTCATGCAGAGCTCAACAGTCACTAAATAGTTCATATGTTTGTTACCTCAATCGACACGATCTTTTATTCTATCAGTAGGAGAATAGGCAATTTAAAGACAGCTTCTTTCTGAAATATTTATGATGCTCTGTTATCTGCATATCCCTTTTTGATTTCTCAGCATCAACGCTGTAATTATTTATTCACTTATATTATGCCAATCAGTTATTATGTAATACTCTCTGGATATATAATTAAAAACAAGTCATAGCTTTCATCCTTAATAGAGGATTCCTTTCATCCTCTGGAATTTAATATCCAGAGAAGTATACAGACAAGTAATCAGATGTTTACAACATAGGTGACAAGGGAATGTGAAGGGTAATATAGGAACTTTTTACGAGGTGTACATAACTGTGTTGGTAGTTCAGGGAAAGTTCATGAGAAGAATGAGTAGAATGTGATCATTGAGGGAGAGGAGGAGGGTTAGAGAAAAGGAAGAGGGAATATTCCAAACAGAGAAAATGTTTTATGCAAAGACCGTAGCACAAGGCAGTCAAGAAGGTGGAACCTAGAAGTCTTGGATGCTGATAAAACCCTGGTTCTGAGGGAATGCAAATATAGAGGCAGAAAGTGGAATAAACATAAGGGAATGATGTTGAGAGATAAGCGGGGTCGAAGTAGAATGGTTCTAATGAGGCATATATAGATGATGTAGGAGAATGGTGTAGGCCGATGTGCTTTTTAGAAAGATTGTTCTGTCTGTAGCATGGAGAATAACAAAGTATTAAATTGTCACCAGGGAAACCACTTAGTAGATAATTATAATAATCCAGGTAAGAAATGATTGAACAGGGCTTTGGCAGTGCCAATGGAATGAAGTGGATGAAGTTGAGAAATATTTAAGATCTATAGGACAGGACTTGGTGATTGATTAGGGACAATGAGTGATAAATGAAAATGAGGAAAAACTTGAAGATGATACCCAGATTTCTGGTTTGATAAACTATATGGATCTACTGGATATTGGGAATTAATTGACTGTGTTCAAGTAAAAATTTCCAATATCCATTATAATAAATGGGTTCAAGGCTATAGAGAGAGTCAGGGCTGAGAGGTGTGGAATTGGCTTAAAGAGGGTGCTTAAGGTGTAGTAGAATATAAACTGAGGATTTTTGTGGTGGTGCTGTTGTCTGTGAATTAGAGACTAGATCTCAAGCGACATTCCAGGAAAGGACTCCTAAAAAAGTTACTAGATAGAACTGAAAGTAGCTGCTAGTAAGAGATACTAGCATCTCACTTTTGTTCTAGATTCTGGATGAGCTGGAGAAACCCATAGATCTTCCCTACTGTCACCATTAAGCTACATGGAGAGGGAATTCTTGGAAGAACTTGACACGCTGCCATTTTTATTTGTCTGGATATTTCTCAATGCAGTAGTCTTGATGGAGCAGACCACATGAAGAGGGAAAAAGGTTTGGAGGGCCAGACAAGAAGATCCCCACTGATCAGTTCCTGTGGCCTCTTGAGGCCACAAAAGTGAGTCATTGATTCTTGTGGGGTTAGAAAATGAGGAAGGAGCAGAGACAGCTGCTAGCAAATCCAGGTCAGGTGACTTGCAACACTGAAAGAGGGTTTAAACCGTGTGTTGCTAAACATGATCCAACAGAGCATGGTTTATATCAGTGTTGCTATTGATCTTTACATTTATATACTCGATACACTGCACTAAAAGCAGTATAATACAAGATGATCAGTGATGTCCAGGTCCTAAGTGAAAGCCCCAACACAGAAAGCTAAGTGTTTTCACATCCCTGCACAGAAAATTGAAAGGTGAATAGATGGGTATACAAGGGCATTTCAGAAAGAAGGAATAGCCTTGTTAAAGGCATATAGAAGTAAGAAAGCATACAGGACTAATTTAAACGATGATTGGACTGTTGCAAGAATTCCAGGATATCTGGAGTGAAGCTAGAATAAATGGGCAATTATAAGATCAGGAAGTATTACCCCTTCTCTCCCTGGGTTGAGTTATTATTTCATTCTCAGGGATAATCCATTAACTAATTTTAAGCATGGGTTTATATAATGTTTACAATTTGCAAAAATGTCACTGGCAATGTTAAAAAGTAAAAACTTGAGAGGGAGATATTGGATATTGAGAAACCTCTACAGAAAGATAAAGGAGTCAGGGAGAATTATTGTAATAGTCAGGGTAGAGAAAATAAATTGTTGAATTGGATGCCAGTGGAGAACAAGAAAAGGGGAGAGGATAAATAATCATACTTCATTACTGAGTTGAATAGGTGCAGTAACTATGGGCTGAAAAAGCTAAAACATTTAGTATCTGTGCTTTAAGAGAAAGTTTGTTGATCCCTGGTTTCAACTACATTTTGTAGAAGCAGGGGAGGTAATGTTAGAGAGAAATCTAACCTAGAAGCATTTTTAAGTTTGAGGATGGGGCGCAACCACATATATGAACCTAAAAGGCGGGACATAGAAGATATTGGAAAGAACAGATCACCATGGGAAGAAAGTCTCAGAGAAGAAAGAAGGGAGAGGGGTTAACTTTTATAGAAGTAGGGACCTTTTTCTGTATACAAGGTGGGGATAGTTAAGGTTGGATTTGGATAGAAATACATTTATCATAGAAGAGGAAAGATCAAAGCACTCATGAGCACTGGCTTTTTTAATTCCATGAGGTAGGAAGCAAAACCATTTGCTGAGACGAAGAGGAGAATGAGAATGAGTTGTGGGGAAAGGTAAGGTCTTTGAAAAATCATTTTAAGGCATTGGCAGAAAAGGGAAAAGTAGGTAAGTTACCTCACTTTCCTTGTCTGTCCCTGGGACCAAAGGAGCCTATAGGCCAGTTAGTAATGGCACTTACCAGTTCAGTTGTATGACAGTTCTTTATCTTTCCACATACCTAGAGGAAAAACAATGGAAGAATCCTACTTTAGTGTTAAAATACATATTAACTCCAAGCGCCTGACTTCGAGACAGATTTCAACTGGTTATTTAATTTAAGATATTGTACTACACTCTTTTGATAGTATAAAGGTGTGGTTCTGCTTTCACAGATCTCACAATGATAGGGGAGAGGAATGTATGGAGAAGTAAGGAAGGTCAGAAACGCCTGAGGATTGTTATACTGTCAGAGTTAAAGTCTTTATGGGAAAAACAAAACAAAACAAAACAAAAACAAACAAACAGAAGAAATACATAACGCTTCACAGAGGTAAACTTCAACTAAAGAAAAGGGAATATTTGTACCTGAGAAATGTGAAGTAATTTTGCTGTGGTCTTTGATAAAGGAGCTTTGTGTTTGCTTTGTTTTTTAAATAAACATGTTATGCTCAATGGAAAACAACCAGGAGTAGAAGGTATATACTCCTGGTTTCAGTTAAAGGCAGGGAGTTAGAACTTGTGCTTAATTATCATCTCTTTATAGAGGTCTAAATGAAAGTTTGCTGTTAATGATTCTAACAAGGCTATCACTAGCAGCATAAAAAGGACATATTTACCTATACCCCACAGATGACCTCATTTTTTATACATGGAAGTAGAAGTAATTATCTCACATATATGAATCTAATTAATGATTTCATGACAAACTGAAAGTTCTTATCAAATCAACATGAGACTTTTACATAAAACTTTAATCTTTCAAATATTAATGTATGGTACCATACTGTTGGAAGTACTTAAAATTTTAGTGAGCATCTAAATCTTTCAATATTTATAGTCTAGATTATAAACTCTTAGATATCAGTGACTCTTTTACATTTTTATAATTCAAATATTACCTTACACAGCAGTTTCAAAGCTAATCATTTATTTCACGATGCCGTCTTTTCTATTCTGATTTTTAGGTGTTTTTTTTTTAATTGTAGAAAAAATGCAAGGGGTGAGATGTATAAAGATCTCTAATTTTAAACCCAAAACATCATGAGTTAGCCAGCTATATTGCCACAACACTCATCTAAATATAGAAAAATACCATCCCTCCAGAAGGGTCTCTCATGCCCTTTGTCAATCAATGCTCCTCCCAGAAGTAAGCACTATTTTGACTGCTATCATAATATCTTTAAACGTCCACTTAGACAGAAAATATTTTCTTTACAATTAGTTTGGTAAAAATCAAGTACTTGTATTCTTAGCCAGTTACAAAGATAACAGAGGTTATTTCAATGTAAATTTTCCAGCCTGACTTTCTGCAATAACTAAGTTCACTAGATAATTACCACCAGCAGCAGCTCATTTTGTGTTATGCTGGGTGGACCAGAAATAAAAAGCCTCATTTAATGGTAGCCCTTCAAAAGCATTAAGAGTCATGATCATGTTCTAATTATTATCGGATGTGCACTGAATCTCAAATAAAGTCATAGTCTTTGAAACCAAGGAAAGCCTACCTTTTATGACTCTATGTGAATGAAGATAAAAATTCAATATTTATACATTGATAGCAACTACGAAATATTGTTGAGATAATAAACTTACTCTTCCTCTCATGTAAAAGTGATGCTCCTGTTAAAGAGCTGATTGAACAAAACTTATGCATAATGGCTTTCAATCAGTGTTGCGAAATAGCAATGCCATTCTAGTGTAACTTGTCATATTTTCCAGACTTTAAAACCAGAAAACAAAGTCTTTATGTGTACTGTGTGACATCGTATTACATCCTCCTGGAGCATACTCATCAATGGTGCTTTGTATATAAAAGATGCAGCCCCCAATATTTTGAATGATAATTGGCAGATTTTTCATGGCATCTATTTCTAGATTGGGGCAGTTCAAAGAGAAAGGAGTAAAATGAACTTAGTTGGGTATTAGTGGATTATACATAAGTAGTGGGCAAGGAGTTAAGATATTTCTGCTGGTGGAGTTGAATGGAAGATTCCTTCGTTTAGGAAACATTTGTACAACCTCTATCTACTATGAAGGACTGTGCTATATATATTCTCTAAGGGAGATGAATGGAATGAAAATTCCTACATCAGTAATTATTCAACTGAGCAGGGAAGATAAGACATACAAATGACCAGGAACAAATAAGCTTATCATACATAAAACAACAGATGTCAAATCACTGTTTGTCAAAAACTTTAAAGAAGATTGAAATAACAAAGAATGTCCTGGTAGCACAGAAATGTCCTCATTTTATAACTCCCATGAACTTTTATTGTAACCACCAATTCCACGACTACCAGCCCCTCTATTATTCCTAGTATCACAACACTTTTGAACATATTTGTCATAATTTTCCAGCTAGACCCATCTCCTCTTGAGTGTCCTATGTACTATATAGCTTTACCCAGAATGTTGTTTCCCTCCTTGTAAAGCATTTGTTTTTCTCTTTTTATTATTTCTTTGAAGATTTAGCTCCAAAATTTTCTTCTCCAACTTCCCTAATTATGTGCACGGCATATATATAGTACTCAAGTGTAAATCTCATATCACATGGCTGTGACCTGTTTAAGATGCTTTTCTAACTATAAGAAAGTGCAACCTGGAAAGACAATGTATCAGGATTAGTATTCTTTAGTATCTAATACATAAGTAGTATTCAAAGTGTTTGCTGGATCAGTAAACAGTTGAATGGAGGGAGAAGCTTGGCATAGTGAAAGACTGAAATCAGAATATGAATTTTTAAATGTGAGTGTTTAATCTATCACTGAGAAGTTGCAATTCTGAGCAAATCTGAAGGCACAGAGACAGAAATGAATAAAGAGTAGTAATCTGAGGAAAATGATGGACTTTAATTTACTAGCAAGTGATTCTACTTAATAAATAAGGAATCATAATACACTGCATTGTTGCTTAATGAAGAATAACAATGCACAACAACGTTTCCTATTATCATAAAACAAAGGGAATGACATAAAAAGAAGTGTGAGAGAGGTTGGAAGATGTCAGCAAGGCAAAGGAAGACAGAATTGTTGGATTTGGCTTTGAAAATGATAAAGTGACTTTGGAATGAGTGATATCCATGGCTCAGAATATAATCTGTTAAAGAGTGATTCAAAATTAAGGAAATTGAAATTCTAAATGTAGTTTATGCTTTCAAAGAGGTTGGAGCAACGACAACAGAAAAAAAATAAGGTTTTCAATGTGACGGTTTGAAAGTCATGTTTAGTCAGGTTTTGCTTTCTTTTTGAATTTTATTTTCAATAGGACAAGTAATATAACCTCACAAAACCTAAAATATTTTAAAAGGGCCTTGCTGACATCCCTATTTTGCTTGTCCTAAATTTCAAAATAGCACAAATACGGTTTTTTCTATGCAATACTTATCATACGCAATCTTCTATTCATGCCATACTCAAGAAATAAAAGCAGTTTATACTGTCAGTTTTAATAAGTTATTTATAAATAACTGCATTATTTGAGTGATTTTCCACTTCATTTAGGAAAAACTTTGTCACATAGTATGTTATGGCAATAGTTTATTTTTGATTGGTTTTGTTTTCTGTGCATTTTAAAATATGGTTTTCATGTCACTAGAAAGAAGTCTAAAGCTTCAAATTTGTGGTAGGAAACACCCAAAGGAGACTGTAATATTATGCACATTTCCCCTCTAAGTGTTCAAAAATAAAATAAAATGTTGATTGGCTTCTTAATTGATTGATTACAGTAGGCACCCATAAACTATAACCTATAGGCCAAATTGGATCTGCCATTTCTTTTATAAAGTTTGATTAGAACATGGCCACATGGATTCATTCATGTATTATTCATAGATACTTTCACACTATAACCACACAGTTGAATTAATAGTGGTGACAGAAATTGTGTGGTTTGATAAACCTAAAACATGTGTTATTCTTTATATCAAAAGTGTTCCAGCCCCTGTATTGGAGTTTCATATATCTATCTTAATTTCTAAAACAGATTTCAAATGTGTGCTTTCCCAGATTATATTCATTTGTATTTAGATGAATGCCTTCTATGAGGCACACTCTTTACTAGATGCTGGAAATACAGCAGTCAACAAAACAAACAAAATGTCTGGTCCTCATAGATCTTACATTCCAGTTATAATCAACTAGACAATCAACAACCAAACAAATAATTAAAATCAACAAAATAATCAACAAATCAACAAAACGAATGGGAAAATATTAAAATAGTGTCCCAGATGATCATATGTGTTATGGATAAAACAAATAAGAAAAAGGACTAAGAATTATCAAGAATTGGAGGATTTAATAAACTGTTTAATTATTAAAAATATGTATATAATACACTATATATTATTTATAGTGTTCTAAGATTTTTCTTAAATATTGTATATCAGTACATCCAGTAAAATAACAACTCCCTAACTCAAATGCTTGTATCCTAAGTTTATTTTACTTAGTCCTGACACTTATTAAGATACTCCATTGATCTTCACTTTTAATTTATACATGCGCTCAAAATTTACAAAATGGGGACAGATTGAGAAAAGAATTATGTTATGAAAAGTTAATCCTTACAGAAGAGTTTAAAATATTAAACCAGTGCCTATAATTCTGTATCAATTCAGTGTTTAAACATAATATACAATTTGTGTGTAACATTGAGTGAGAAAGATACATTTAGTATGAAAGTGTTCATTCGAGTCTAGCAAATAGTAATAGCTCAGTAGTATCTCAACATATTTAGAGATCAGGAGAGAAAAAAAAAAGTCCAGTAATAATGCAAATCATTCTCCCAAAATATAAGGATTTAGTCATTAATAAAAGGCATTTAGTCATTACTTTAGTTTATTAAATATTATAAACAATATGAAACAGAAAACTATAAACAATTTTATTTTTATTACATTGATAAAGCAAAAGTTAACTTATATTTTGCTAGAATTTTTTTGAATGGACTACATAGATATTGCACAGCTAATTTAAGGTCCTTGTATGTGTGACCAACAACATAAAAATGAAGTGGGAATAATGGTTTATACTGGAACACCTTGAATTTTCACAGCTTTCTGTAGTTTGTCAGTATAGCAATCCTGTTCTGAGTTTTGATTAATTGTCTTGTTCCTTGAATTATATTTTAGTTTCTCAACACTTCTATTTTAGGAGAAAATTCCCATTGAAATTTTCAAGAAGGGTTTAGAGTTAAATATTAGGATGCAAGAAAAACTATTTTAAAAACCATTGATCGTAATTTCTCTGATATATGTGTGTATATATGTGTATATATGTATATATGTATATATATATGTATATATATGTGTATATATGCATGTGTGTGTGTATATATATATATATACATTTTTTTCCCTTGTTAATTTTTGCAGTAATCTTTCATGGAAGGAAAAGTAACTAGTCTCGTAAAAATAGTAATTAGATGGCAACCCTCACTGAAATACCTTACAATATTAACATTTTCTGAACTCATGTTCTAGCAACCGATAAATAAGACCTGACCTAAAGACTGTTTAAATGAAAATGAAATTTTAATTAAAGTATAAGCTAATATATTCAATATTATTCCAGCCCATAAGAATATATTTACCATTACTGTAAGTGTCTTACATTTTTATATATTATTTTCTCCAAAGGTATACCATGAAAATCGCTCTGCTGGGGAAAGAAAAATTCATTAAATTATACAGTTTACTCTATTGTTATGTAAAAAATAATATAAATGGAGGCACTTTTAAAAAAATGTTTATTTTTGGGGTGGCCGGTTAGTCAGTCGGTTAGAGTGTGGCGCTAATAACACCAAGTTCACTGGTTTGACCACTGCATGGGCCACTGTGAGCTTTGCTGTCCTTTAATATATATATACATACATATATATATATATATATATATATATATATATATATATATATATGTATATATATATATATATGCATATATACATATATACTTTTTTTTTCAGTTACAGTAGACATTCAATATTATTTTATATTAGTTTCAGATGTACAGCATAGTGGTTAGACATTTATGTAACTTATACAATTTCCCCCCTGATTAGTCTAGTACCCAGCAGGCACTATATATAGTTGTTGAAACATTATTTATCATATTCCCTATACTGTACATCATGTAAAATAGATGATTATTTTATAATTGTCAATTTTTATTTCTTAATCCTTTCACCTTTTACACCCAACTCCCCACTCCCCCTTCTCTCTGGCAACCATCAGTTTGTTTTCTGTATCTGTGAGTCTGTTTCTGTTTTGTTTGTTCATTTATTTGTTCTTTAGATTCCACATATAAGTGAGATCAAATGGTATTTGTCTTTCTCAGTCTGACTTACTTCACTTAGCAAAACACCCTCTGGGTCCATCCATGGTGTCACAAATTTTAAGGTTTCATTATTTTTTATGGCTGAGTAATGTTCTATTTTATATGTGTACCACATCTTCTTTATCTAATTGTCTATTGATGGGCACTTGAGTTGTTAAATGAAGCTACTTTTAAACGGAGTCAGAGCTGCCGTCTCAGAGGACCGGACTTGTACATCTTACTCCTGAAAACTTTGGAATGTTAACACTAGGCAACATAACCATTGGACTAGGCCTGAGGCAGCTTTGCATTTCAAATAACTGTTTGTTATGTCTACCAGACTGAAAAGTACTGCACTTATAGAAATTCCTTCCTTAGTTTATTAACACCCATAGAAATTCTTCTCTTTTATTCATGTAAGTATTCCCTTTCCCTTTCTCATAAATACTCCTTGTTTTCAAACACTGATCTGAACACTATGTGGGTTTCTGCCTGAATCAGTGCTTCCCAAATATGTATTATTCTTGGATTTCAAAAAACACTTGTTGCCTATCACTTTAGCCTTTTATTTTTAGGCTAACACTAACAAATGCAATTTTCAACTCTTAACCATTTGCTCATTATTTCCTGTGTTCTTTACTTACATATTGTTAAAGATCTTAACTGTTTGCAGGTCCTTAAAAGTACCGTTCATTAATAAGTGACAAGGAAGTAAAGTCACCTATAAGTTACAAAAATGAGAATCAGGCCATATGGTTAGTATAATTTGCATTGCTTATACAAATAGTAATATTTGACATGATTAAAAAATGCCGAACTTTTCCCAAATACCTGTCTGCTTGTTCTCTAGTCAAAGCAATAAAAAAATGAGTCCCTGGACTAAATAGTTTAACATGAAAATATTGAGCAAAAAGATAAATAAGATACTGCTTCATGAGGAATTACAGGAAGTATCCCAAAATTTCAAGGCTGATATTGTCATTATCAGTGAGATATGCATTTACAATAACCCTAAAGGTATCTAACAAAATGCAAACACATAAGCTGTAGGGCAAATAACAGAAAAATGTGATGCATTAAAAAAAAATCTCCTCTATTAAGAAGGTTTTATGTGGTGCCATTAATGATCATATTTGTTTCTACAGAGTGGCCTACATATTTTTTAAAAAGCTAAACAATAATTATCAAGCAAAAAACATCCAAGCCTGTAAAGAATTTTAATGAGTTCATTTTAACCAAACTGATGGAAATTGCCAGGAAACAAAATCTCAATGAATTAAGAAAATGCTTCAGAGAATGGCAGTTTTGTAGCTTATTTTATGCACTAGAATCAAAGGAGGAGTTATTAGGAGGGTTACGTGAAATCCATTGGTGATAGATTAAGGGGGTGGGAGAAAGCCAAGTGGGGAAATTTCTGGGATTGGATAAAAAGTGGATAAAAAGCAGAACATCTTTTATATTGGTAAGTATATGGTAGTTAATAATTAACATTTACTACACCTAGAGATGGTATTTGGGGAACAAGATAACAGGGGTTCTGTGGACCTATGCTCTGGTGCAGTGGGCTGTGCCCCTGAGGGGTCCGGGAAAAGGGATTACTCTGACATTCCAAGAATATATTATGTTAGATGCAAAAATAAAACAGAGAAGCTCACTTACACTAAAGATTGACCTTTGTTGAGAAAGCTACAGGCCCAGGATGTACTTGCCAGGACCCATTTTTTTGTTAAGAATTTTAATGTTCAGATCGTTCTCTGTGGTTAATTTTGGTCTATAAGTTTGTGTGGCCTGCCATGCTGGCCTCCCCTGAGCGTGCCAGTTTAGCATGTCCTCAGAATTGTAGGGATAAATAAGAAATTTGTTTCTATTTATGCTGCCAATAGCCTTCATTGAGGGCAGTGTGGCAAGTATGCTCAAGATCCAAACATGTTTAACACAAATTGTTATAAAAGCACATGTTTAGGAAATAATGTTTAGAAGAGGTAAATTTCCCAAATTACTGCTACCAAATGCTATAACAGAGTTGAGACCCAGAAACAGAAATCATTCTTGAAATCCAAGCATAACCCTTATGCCAAAAAGGCCATCTTTGGGGTGGCATAGTCTACCAATTTTAGTAGAAATGAGAATCCTTGAGTGACATCAACATATTAAAAAATCTAGTGTGGTATTTCTCATAATGTGGATAATAGATTGATAATGTAAAGTGTTTGTTAAAAATTCAACTTTCTGGGCCATCTTCCAGTCTTACTAAGTCCAGATTTCTTAGCAGGAACTAAAAATCTGTATTTTTATTAAGCTCCTTGGGTGATACTCATGTACAACACATTATAAGGCCTATAAGTCTAAAAGAACAATATAAGTGTAAAAATAAGGATGTTCAAATTTACCAAAATTGTAATTATGCTTGTTTTAAAATAAAATTGTAGTAATTATGTGTACTACATCAATTCAGTTCATTTTTAACTCTCATCTTATTGAGCACACTTATGGCCAAATTTTCTAGATGCTGAGTTTATAGAGATGAATAAAACACATTGTCTTTGATCAAATAACACAGAATTTTGTGAATAAACAGACAAGTAAACCAAGAATATAAAATGTCATTAAGACTTTAGTAGATGCATGTCCTAGGTGATAATGGGGATACAGAGAATGGACTCATAATCAGCTCTGTTTAGCCATTCAATATGCTTTTGAGTAATGATGTAAAGGTAAGAAAATTATTTCAAAATTATAGCCTTTTTAGCAAACCGAAAAAAAAAAAAAATCTAACAGGAACTTTTAATTAAAGAAGTGAAAGGTATTCTTAGTGTTAAAACATTTTTTGATATTTACTTAACTTTATGATGATTGTAAGTTCTTACCAAGATATAATAGTCAATGACTACATGATTTTACATTTATTCTTGTAAAAGCCATAATCATTCTCTTCCACAGGTAATTGATTGGATGTTTGGTAGGTTGGTTAGTTGGCTGTTTCGCTCATGGTTGAGTATGCTTGGTAGGGTCACTCAACTAATTCTACCTTATTAAAGCACCTAAGAGGAATACTTGCCATAGGAATAAATGCAGAAATCTTAAACATTACCAATCTAATTTTATTTTGAGGGGTAAGAGAGCCATGTATCTTTCTACCATCTCTCTTGGGATGTCTTACTTATAGGTCTAGAGAATGGGGTGGTTGCCTGACCTGTATTGATCCCTCACATTCTGTGAGCCTTAGGTACAACTGGACTGAGAAGTATCAGCATCATAAACAAAGGAAAGGACTAATCATTTACTCTTTCCTCTAACTACTGGAAGCCCCTGCAGATCTCTGGCTTTCCTGCTAGTTTTGAAGTCCTAATAGTAGAATAGTCTCCTGGCAGATTCCTGAAAGTCAATAACTTTAGAGCTAGAAAGGACATTAAAGATCATTAACCACACCTCTCTTATTACATAAAAGGAAAGTGAGGAGCTTAAAGGCTAATTGACCTTGCACAAACTCTAAGGGTTGGTTAGTTGCAGCACCTAACCAACACTAAAGTGCCTAGAGTCCTTGACTAAGCCTTCTCTTAAGCCATGTGATCTCCTTTGAAAAGGGCAGCATTTAAAGCTCTATCTAGGACAGTGTGGATTGTAGAGACCAACTTCCACCTGATGATCCATCCCTTCTCTCCCAGCCCTAGAACGCTCAGAGTCTGATCAAACTGTTATAGGAGTCCCAGTTTTTCTTGCCTACACAGGGAAGAATCAAAGGTCAGCAAGCTGATTAATACACAAGCAGGGCTTATTAGTGATACATTCTCAGGGAAGAGAACGGGCCTAACTGAGGTGAGAGAGAGAGAAAGAGAGAGAACAAACACATGGGCAAGAGAGCCGGTACAAAGAAAAATGGCTAGAGAACTCTTGTCTTGAGGACTTATAGTTTTCTGGGTGGGGTGAGGAGGTATATATTGATTTGGTGAAAAAAGTGGTTCATGTTTTTCCATGGGAAGGCATGACCTCCTAAGATGGGTGAAGGTCTGTTGATTCAGATCCTTCTCTTGCTCCAGACCATCTCTGGCCACCTGTTGTTGTAAAAACAGATGCTTGGCTGGAGGCAGTTAACCAAAGCTAGTTATGAGCTTTTTCTGTAGGCACTATGGACCCCCTCTCATCCTTCCTCCTCCTCCATTTTCTAACTTCTACCTAACAAAACCAAACATTGTTGTTAGGTCTTACAGCAATTGAAGGAAAGAAAGACTCTAGTAGAAAAAACGGAAAAAAAAAAGAAAAGGATGCACAACTGGGACACATATCTTAGAGACAAGTGAGGCTTTATACGAGGTCTGATAATTAATATAGTGCATGAACTTGTTGCAACAATGTTGCTAACCTTTTTTGATATCAGATGGATTATTCATTATGAATTTGTACCAATTGGACAAACAGTTAACCAAGTATACTATTTAGAAGTGCTGAAAAGGCTGCATGAATAAGTCAGACAATATGAACTTTTCGCCAACAATTCATGGCTCTTGCATCATGACAATGCACCAGCTCACACAGCACAGTCTGTGAGGGAGTTTTTAGCCAGTAAACAAATAAGTGGATTGGAACACCCTTCTTATTGACCAGATATGGTCCCCAATGACTTCTTTCTTTACCCAAAGATAAAGGAAATATTGAAAGGAAGAATTTTGATGACATTCAGGACATCAAGAGTAATACAATGACAGCTCTGATGGCCATTCCAGAGAGTTCCAAAATTGCTTTGAAGGGTGGACTAGGCACTGGCATCAGTGCACAACTTCCCAAGGGGAGTACTTTGAAGGTGACCATAATGATATTCAGCACTGAGGTATGTAGCACTTTTATTAGGATGAGTCCGCAAATGTAGTTGTCTGACCTCATACATACATGTACACACGTATGTATTTGTGTGTGTATATAATATACATGTACACACATATGTATATGTGTGTATAATATTATATAATTATATATGATACATATATTTATATATGCTATATATATATAGTATATATATTTATGTACATTTTTCTGTCATTATCACTTGAGTAACCAAACATCAGCTTATTAGTATTAAGCATTTTCTTTTGTGTTTGTAATTTATAGTGATAATAATCCATTCTATGACTAAAACAACCTGGCATGCCCTAACACATTATTGTTTTCTTCATCCTGGCCCACCATGTTAACTGGAGGTCATTATTTTTATCTCCTTTGTCAATTATGAGCTTATCATAGGATGTTCTGAACCAGTTCTCCCTATGACCTCAGACAACATCATCTCAGCCATCTTTTTCTGCATTCTGAACTGTACACTTTATGTCAATGTCCTTTCATACAATTTGGATAATACTTTATGCCAATTACAGCCACAGAAGGTTAACCTGACAATTTAGTCATGTTATAGCTGGTCTTACTTGTAATATGATTGATTAAATGCTTGAGTTGATTCAATCAGACATTGAAATTATGAAAAGGATGAAACCATTCACTTACCATAAAATTGCACTGTTTTTAAGACTTTAAAATTGACACACCTTGAAAATTGCCCTACATTATAGATTTTCTTCTGTACAGGTGCCAGTGGTAACTCTGTATGTTTAATTCTGAGGCAGAAAGTAGAGTAGGTGGAAAAGGATAGCATGCATTTGGCAATCATTTTGAATAATTTTTCAGTTCAATAAGCCTCAGAATTTAAGCTGTTCTAAATAAGACAAATGTGTTCCCTTTTTTCCAATATATAAAGCATAATTGTTTCAAATTACTTTACTTGGCTATTTTATATATTTTTTAAAATTATGAAAGGTGAATGAGTTAATGTTTTTGAATTTTGATTGTTAACTCTAATATACCATCCTTTTTGTGGTATAAGGGTGTGTGTATATGTGTCTGTTGAATGTGGGTATGGGTGCATGTGTGCATCTACCTATAGGGAAAATCGTTCCTGTCCATAACTTCTCAAAATATTACTAATAAAATTAGGAAAATACTGTTCATAGAGTTGCTTTTAAAATGCATAAATTTGAGTAAAAACTTTGGAAAAAATTTCTTAAATGAAATAATTTTCTCTTGTAAAGGATTTTATCTTTATACATATAAATTTACTACAGGGCACATTTTAATGCAAATACTTGTGATCTACTCTAGGTAATTAAAAACTATATTTTCATTTAAAAATTAGCTAGTATCTGTGCATATAAAGTAACTATCTTTTCTTCCTCATCTGCTCAACATTTGAGGCTATAATGACCAGGTCACTTTAATTAAATTTAAAAAAAAATCTTAATCTATTCCTTGCTCTGTCTGAAAATTCTCTTCCTCAGATAACCACAGGGCTTTTTTCCTAATCTTCAGTTTTCTGCTCAGTAAAGCCTTTCTATCAACCCAATTTAAACAAGAACATTTCACTCCTGAATCCTTTTCTGCTTTATTATTCTCCACATCAGTTACTGATATCTATATACCTCATTAATTTTGTAATTTATGTGCTTATGGTCTCTCTCTCTCCATTGCAATGCAGAATCCAGGAAGTCAGGAAATATTGTCTTATTGATTTCCCCATGTACCTGCAGAGCCTGGATCATTGCCTAGCACATAGTAGCTACTCAACAGATATTTACTAAAAGAATGGGGGGGGGGGGGAATCTATCTTATGTTTTATGTCTTATGAAATAACTTGATGTTTACTGATTACTTATTTTTTGAGCACATGTTACATAATTTATGTTTTATATACTTGAATAGTGGTGAAGGAAAAACAGATTATTTCCATGATTTGGTACAACACTGGAAGATTAAGAACTCTATAAAATATATTTATCTTCTAAATTCCTTGTTACAGAGCTTTCAGTAGTAAGTGTCCTTCAGAATGCTGTACGTTTTGGATAAAATTATGGCAGGATTTTTCTTAAATTAATATAAAATGTAGAGCATCTTTTTTTTTTTAATCAGCCTAATCAGAGAGCATTACCTGAATTAACTGGTCATAAGTGTTGTACTTCTTATTCCTTTGAGGAATTTTAAATCATATCCCTGATCTCCTCTAAGGCATGTTTCAGAGATTTTGACCAATTGTCAGATTTGGAAATGTATCTTAAGCCTTTATACACATCTGTGTAAGATGTGTAAGGGGGATAAAATAGCAAATAAACGAACACTGAAGCTGATTCACATCTATTGTGTGAAAAGTCATGGAACATGATGAGCAAATGTGCAGCTATACATTGACCTTGGTACTTAAAATATAAAAGTCACAATGCATTGAATTCTTCTGGTTGCCAAGGGACCTCTGGAACCAGAGTGCAAATTTTTGAAGCACAAAGACTGCTATGCTTTCTTTTCATTGACCAATTCTCAATTTGCAAACATATAGAAGCTCTCAGGGGGGATTTAAAAACAAACAAAAAAATGTGTCTTTATGAAGAACAAATCAGATCAGACTAATCTAATTTCCTCTGTGACCGAGTGACAGACCCTGTGGTTAAAAGGAAAGCAATAGATATGAGCTCTTTAATTCAGTCAGTCTTTTAATTTAGTTTTATATGACATTAATTAGGGAGCAGCAAGGCAGAGTTGAAATCCTGCTATTAGAGTATGGGTGTGTAACTGCTTGGAAGGTCACACTCAAATAGTAGTTATTAATCGGTCCATGCTTGCCCTGAGGAATGGGAGTGGATATTGAGTGATGCTTGGGATTCTGGCCTAAGTCCTTTACTGTATCTTTATCCGTGACTGGGATGATGAAGTGGAGCTCTTACTCCTTAAGTTCTTGGATAACATCAAGTTGGGAGGGGTAACTGTCCTTAGAATAAACTTGAAAATTTCAATGACCTTCTTAAGATGAAGAAGTGGCTTGTGAAAACATAAGAAAGGAAAAATTAAAATGTTTAGGAACAAATAGAAGGAGGGTAGCAACCGAACAAAAAATTCTCTACAAACTGAAAATGATAAGTTGTAGGACTAAGTTTAGGTAGCCACAATGGGAGAGAGCAATAGAATTAGTCCACAGACAGGGTAGTTTAAAAATATTTACAGTCTTCCCAAATTACTGCACTGCAAATGAGAATGTGGAGAAGATCCTGCTTCCAGGTAGAATTTGACACTGTCCATCCCTGTCAGTTTACGGATTAGGAGCCCAATTTTACACACCAATTTTTATTTGATATGCTAGGCTAGCCACACCCTTGGAATCATTTCTGAGTCAGTAGAAGGCAAAAAAAAAAAAAGAATTTGGAAAGATCCAGAACACTCTAGCCCTTTTGATATCCCTGGTCTACTTATTTGTTAAATGGAGTGCATATATGACCCTATTTTACCACAACTGCTAATCCTGATTTTTTTTGCCCTTCCAGTTTTTTGCCTGAATATCATAATCACTGATTTTCTTTTTCATTCTAGGTCCTATGGTTTATAATCAGTAGGTGAGTCACCTCACCTTGATTTATGGGGATGAGTACTCTGACCACTTACTAAATTTGACCACACCATTCCATTGGCATTTAATAACACTGTTCTTACAGACTCTTAGATGTCTGCAGATTGTTTGACCTCTTACCTCTTACCAGACAATGTCTTGTCAGTTTTGACTGCTTGCCAAGACTTGACACAGCACCTAACCTTGATTTCTGGTGTTTTCTTTTTTTCCCTTCCTTCTTTATCTCCAAATTGATCACCTGGCTGCAGACCTCTGACATGCCGTGGGCCACTCTCTTTAGCCTATATGCTCGTACACAGAGCTAGTTGCTAGCCCCATGGCTGACCCCCATGTGAATACTTTAAATTATATTTATTGGGGTCATTTCATTTTATTTTTTTCTTCCAAAAGAATGACAAAGCAAAAGCATGGTGAAATTGAATCTGTATAAAAAAAATTTTTAGATGTAGTGAAAATCCCTTACATTCCTCTGCCCATCCTGCTGCACTAAGATGTTTTCTAATAATAGTTTGGTATATAATCTTCCACATATATATAGCTATAAACTTTTATATATGATACATTTTTAACATCTTTATTTTTTTTAATTTTTATTTTACATTTAACCAGTTCCCTTTTGGTAAATAATAGATATATAACCATAGCCTCATATATATATTTATTGAAATTTATATATATATAAATTTATTGAAATTTAATTGATTTGAATTGAAACAAATCATGCTATCTTGATTACATAGTCATTTGCATTGTCTGCCCTAAAATATTCTAGATATAGGCTAACAGCTATAACATAAAATGTGAACCATTCAAGTTTTCAACGTTTTTAATAAAAAAAAAATATTTTAAAAAGTAAGACATAAAATATGCAACAATAATCGTGATACATCTATAATTTATATTTATGAAAAATAATCAGCAATATCTAAAACCTTTCTTTCTAAAGTTGAATTATTGTTATGATTAACCTTTCAAGCCAAGGAGAATAATTTTTCACACTACTGTTATTTTTAAAGAAACCTTAATCTTACCTCAAAATAGCCCAATATTTGTTTCCTTAATTTTTTTTTTTTTTCAAATTTGGTGTAAGTTAAATTCAATATTTGTAGTTTCCCCCAAAGATCTTCTTATAGACTGTTTCAACTACAGATACATACTTCTAGCTATATAATACAACTTTTAAAATATTTCAAAATAAATTATGAACAAAAAAGCTTTAAAGTATAAACATAATTTTTTTATTCTTTTTATTTTTTGAAGATCAAATCTTTACCAATGCCCTTGAGGTCCTAGTATTATCTGTTAGAATGTGACATTTCAGATTCATAGACCTAAATTTACCACTAGTATTTTGAAATTCAGTTTCCAAAATGCCAGAAGTTTTCCTAAAGGCTAAAATGTTAGGAACAACTTTCCTCTGAAAAATAGCACTTCTGTTATAAAGCTTGGATTTTCTGGTTAAATAGAAATGTTTACCTGAAGTAAATATAAGTCTGAAAGCTTTGAATGGCTTAGAATTTTATTAGGTTTCCCCTATACGAACCATTTTTAGTAAGGTGGCTGATGCAATTGGTATTTTTTTTAAATAAAAACAATAAAAGGTAAAACATGCCAAAGAATTTTACTTATATTTTTCTTTGTACACAGTGACATAAATAAGTGTGAAATTGATTAGAGAGTAAAAACACAGAAATCCCAAGATCAGAAGAGGAATTGAAAAGGAATGGGCAATCATAGGGAAAAGAACCAAAAACAGCATTCAAAATTATAACATCTTTATTCAGTATTATAGAGCTGTCTGTGTTTGTAAAGATGTATGTGAATATTGCTCTTCATTATTCTTCAGTGACATGATAAGGTACAACTTCAAGACAAATCATGTTATATGGACAGAAAAACAAGGAGAACAAATACAGATGGCTTTCTTTGAACACCACAGAGTTAGTAGGTAAAGAGAGATACAGAACAAGAACATCTGGAGGATTAAAACAGCTTGGATTTTGAATTTACATTATTTAAATTGAAAATTTCTTTGTGGGGAGCAAATTAGAGACTATGTTTCAGTTAGAGCTCATGGTACCTATTTTAATTATCATGTTATCAGGGGAGTAAAACATTGGACAATGCATCCAAGAGACAGGTAAATATCCCCAGAAAGCAGTCTACTGTGTACAGTTAATTATATACAAAAAAAAAAAAAAAAAATCTCAGGATACATATTTAAGGTAGAAGTTATAATATTTCTGTTAAAGAAGGTAAATTTCATCAAGAAATATATCAGAGGTCAATAGATTCAAGAGTCTTTGCCTATAGGAAGATTTTCTTGGTCCTCTATAAATTCTCCTAACTAGTAGCAATCCTTTTCTTTTCTGAACCCCTAGTCTATTTCTGGGTCCATGCAGCACTTTATTGCACTTCTTTGTTAAACATCTAACTCCTTACATCTAGTGCGAACATCATATCTTATTTAACTATCTACGGTACATATTACATTACCCAACATCTCATAAACACTAAATAAATACTGTCAATTATTTGCTGAATCTTAAAACTCCTCTGAGCTAACTCAAATCTACCTGTCATAATTATTATAATTAAATCATGTGTCCAAAAAGCAACTATTTATTAAGTGCCCATTAAATATAACACAACAATGAAGTACTTTTAGAATATGTAGGGGGATATTAGCTGTCATACAAAGCAAATTAAATAGCTTTTATTTTTTCCAGTCATTTATATGTTTAATCACAAAATTAACAATGTAGATATATATACATATATATGTGTATATATATATATACATATATATATATATGTGTATATATATATACATATATATATATTTATAAACACATACACATATGCAGAGAGAGAGAGAGAAGGAGAGAGAAACAGAGAGAGAGAGAGAGAACATTAAAATATGCATATAAAATAAGTCTGTATAACAAATTATGTGAAGCTTGGCCCATGGACTGGCTGCCAATTCTCAAACTCTTAGTTACTGGTCTGAAATGAGATAAAATACTTCAGCCAAAAAGTAAATCAGATATAGAACTAAGCACAATATTTAGTTAAGCTTTTTTTTTTTTTTTTTTTTTTTCATAGCAAGATATTCTTGAAGAAGAAAGCAGTGACTTGATTTACATTCTGGCACAAGTTCCTGATCTTTTGTGGACCAGCATTTCAAGTAGCACAGAAATATAAAACTAATGCATTTAGCCTGCATGCCGAAGGATTGATCTATGCTTCATAAGAACGTTTTTTACACCTTAACAATGTTGACTGTGCAGCTAATTGCAAGGGAAGATGATTCACTGTATTGTCAATACCCATTAATGCACCTACAATGAGAGACTACCCCAACTCTGGGATAATATAATACTACAAAAATGAAGTGTTATATAAACAACAATAGAAAAACGAGCAAGAGAAACAACTAGTGTCTCTTTAATGTAAATGCAAATTAATATGACAATGAGTTCACACTCTTAATAATCAGATAAATGTGCATAAAAACTATAATGTTTTTTCTTACCTATTGAATTTCCCCCAAATTAAAAAAAAAAAAAAAATGATACTATCACGTGCTGGCAAGGATGCAAAGCACCAAGAACACTCATCCATTGCCAGTGTCTGAGAGTGTAAATATGTACAACACATAACTTCTGTTCTCCTTCAAGACTCTTCTGTCCTACCATGATCTACTCCTCCTTGGAATTTCTTTAGTGTCTATAATTAGTTGCCTTTATTATTGTCCATTTAGTGGCCACTTACTTTGAACCATTCTCTAGTCCACCTTGTATTGTTGTTTTAATTTCTTTCTTTGCATATTCTCCCTCATTTTCCCAAAGGGTTGTCAAATGTTGGAGAACAGAAAGTATAATTTGATTGTGTATTATATTTCATGGTCCTTAATCCCTCTCAGAACCTAGCACAATGCTTTTTATATAGTATGTATGTTAAATTCATATTTGTAAGTGAGCTTGAAGGATAATGATGCATTCGTCTAATGTAGTAGAGGAAGAAACTGGTAAAGAGCAAAAGAAGGTTTTTATTTTCCTTGTGTCCAAAGGTATATATTGCTCGGATACTCTGAGAATGAGGACAAGTGGTCTAGTCACAGATTTAGTTTACTCCCAGAATGAGAAGGAATGGGAATGAAAACTTTCTTGTATATGCACTGGGAGAAGAAAAGGGTAGAGCACAGAGTCAGATCGCAGAACTCTAAACAATATTAGAACAAAAGGTTAAAAGTAAAATTGACAATCACTTCATCAATGAGACAGCTAAGGTCCACAGAAGTGTGAGGTTGCCTAGCTGGCTATTCACAATCCCTTTGTCACTAAGCACTTTACAGAACAAACAGGATATTTTTTTAAAAAAACAATTAAATAAGGAAATTAGAGTTTATTAATATTTGGGCATAGTTGAGAAGTGAGCCTTAGAACCATCAGAAAAAAAACATGTAGCTTAAAGAAGATGTTTGCCCAAGATGAGAAACCAGAATCTAGATGTTTAATTTTGGTACTGCTGAAAACACACTTTTCCTCCACAAGTCTGAGCTACACTCATTCCAGGACAGCCAGGCACATTAGGCAGTCTGCCCATTGTGTCACTGACACAGCCTTGTGATAAATTGGTAACTAAGTGCCCTTACTGGTGATACATCCCACTGACATCATGATTCTGAAATACTCCTTACTATCACTTTCACTCCGGATGGTTGGATTCTGCTGAGTGGCCAGAATGAGATTAAATTGGTAGCAAAGGGCTACCAATATACTGTGACTTCTCTAAAAACATGCTCAGCTGTCAAAGTCAAGAGAAGTTGATTGGCAGTCGTATCTATTATATTATTACACATTCTTTTGCATTGTTTAGTAACAACAGATTTTGGGTCAATTGGAAAACTCTTAAAGCTCATGTCTTTAAGAGAAACTTCATTTCCATTACAGTATAAAGATAGTCTTAGGAGGAGTTTCTGAGGAGTTTCATGCTAACTCGAATTTCTGATAGGATAATATTGCTAAATATTCATAGTGCTTAAATATATAATACATCACACTTTTTGAAAAATAATATACAAACATATATATCAGATGAATGTAAAAGAAAAATGGAAACCATTTACATGCAACTATTCAACATTTTTCTTTATATAAAATTGTGTGGTCACATTTTGAGAGGCAGGTAAAAGGGCTGATTGCACGGTAACCTGTGAGTTCAGTATTATTGTATAATAAAGCAAAATTGCCACCTGGATTAAGAAATAACCCATATTTTGATTTAAAGTTTTTTGGAAAATATGTACTTGGAACCATTTCCATGGCACTTTTTTTGTGCAGGAATATTACAAGGTTACGATCAAATGTGGATGGGGTTCACAGGGGAGCTAACTGTAATGTAAGCCTTGAATCTCCCACTTTCTCATATGATTTCAAGGACATGACTTACCCTTCTGCGCATTTTATTTTTCAAAATGTAAAATACATGTAATCAAACATTTGTGAGATAGACAGAGATACCAGATATTTTCAAATCTTCAGATGAGAGATGCTATATAAATACAAGATACAGATATCAGTACGTATTTAATAGAACAAGCAGAAATCTATGTTTGGCTACTTAACTTCATCATAGGTTATACTTCTAAGAAATGAGTTATACTTGTAAGGTGTTACCATCTACTCACTGTGACCGACTTGACCTTCACAGGGCTACTTTCTGAGTATTCCTGTGAAGCCTGAGTTGTATGCATTCTGTTTCTGGATTTGTGTTAAAAATAAGCTTCTTGTTTGCAAGATATTATCTAACTTCACTTACTGAAGTAACTTCATTTACTGAGGGAAAAGCAGACAACCAGCCCCATATTTATTCCATTAGAGAATCCCATAATATTGACTCAAACTCTGAGACAAGGATGTGTTTGTTATCATAGTCATTCCTTTAAAAAAATAAAATAAAAATCATTTATGTTTCATCTCTAGATCACATATTATATTGGATAGAATTGAAGCTGTTACATACAGTCAATGGCTTTTCTATGGGAGTGACTATTACTACTTTAACAAATAAAGCCTTTTAAAAACTATTTTTTTTAAGTAAAATGATCCAAAAGCCTTGCAAATGTTGATGGGATTTCAAACCTTCTTGGAAATATTTTAGATTGTATGTTTTATGTAACACATGAGACAAATTCATTATATTGCTAAAAATACTTCTAAAACAAATATTTTTGAGATCTGAAAATGTAAGTATATAGGCTTTCTTATCCTTTTCAAAATCTACATTTTTATGAAAGCATGTGGGAGGATAAATCTACAATAAAATTATGGAATAAAAAAACATAAGTGAATAGGCCAACCTAATTATTAGTATAACTCTATTTTCTATTACATACTTCTTTGACTACAATAGATGATATTAAATTGTCTTTTTATTGTCACTTTACTTCAGGTATTTTTAAAATTCTTATTTAGAAAACCACAAGAGATAAATTATAGTATAACTAAAGATCTTCTTATATAATTAGGATTAATCCTGCATTTTGCATCCCACTCCAAAGGAAATGAATTGTTCTCAAGTGTTTATAGTTTATAATTGAATGTTTAGTATCCTAAGAAACCTAAAATATGCATAATCCTGCAGCCTTTTAAAATCAACTACGTACACAAAGTCTTAGAATCACTGATTTATGTTCACTGGTTAATACGTAAGATTCTTGAGCTGTCATTTCCAGCATTAGCGACAAGTCAAAATGTGTTGCTGGGTATGGAAATGAGAAAGAATTACATCTCTGGGGGTCCAAGAGGAATCTAAAATTAGTTTTGCTTCAATAGCATCATAAAGTAGCACTCATCATTTCTGGAAGTCCCAGCATCATCTGGCATTAAAATGAACAGCAGATCTTCATCTCACAAGAACTCCCTAGTGGAATTAAACAGTAATGTAAATACCTCTGATATTGGAAAACCCATCTTAGATCCATAATTGAGCCTTGGTACACCACTCAGACCTGTTGCCTCACTCCACTGGGAAGGGGGTTAGTCCTTCAGTAAAACAGGCAGAATAAGTGTAAGAGGGTGTGTGCCCTTGGCAATGCTGAGTTTAATCACTGAGTACAGTGAGACTTCAGACTATCTTGAGCTGAGGATCTGGGCCATTAGTTTAGTAGCTCCTCTTTCTAGGAAGGTTGATTGATGATGGCTTTTGAGCCTTTATATTTGTTATACATATATTTTTTCTTGAAGACTTATAAATGCAATTCTTATCAGGTAGAGCATATTTTTTCATTTCAGAAAAGTGTCCTCATAGTTAAAAAAACTAGGGAATGCTCTACTAAGCTCCTATACTGTATTTTACTTATAAAAGGGAAGAAATATATTCCAGGTACTAGAATCAGACAATTACAGTTTGAAAGGCAGGCCTACTATATATCTATCATATGTTTGAACTTAGCCTAGAGCCTAGAATGTTTCAGTCTCTCTGGTAAAACGAGACTAAAATTAGTACTTACTTAAAAGAGCTATTGTAAAGATTAAATGAGATAATATATACAAAGAACTTGGAAGAGTGCCTGGCAATTAATAAATCCTCAAAAACTTCTAGCCGTAATTTTTACAATTATTATTATTACTGAAAAGTAAGGTCATTTGATCCTTATTCAAATCCTTTTTATCATAATAGATAATTATTATAAATATCATACATATTTGATTTCACATCCTGTAGCAGTTTAGAAAGTTCAAACAATATAATTAGATATCTATTCAGAGGAGGGGGAGAAAAAAAAAAAGCTGTGGTAGAGACATGGAACAAGTGGCTGTCAGATAATAGAGAAAATTTTTCAAGAATTACGAAGTCTCATATACCTGGGTCATCTGAGACTATTTGGTATAAAGGACATAGCACTATTTCATTATTTCCCATGGGAATAAAAAAATTAAAATAAAGTCAATAATATGTTATATTGAAGTTTCTTGGGTCATTAAAAATGGCTTAAATTACTTTCAGTACATTATGATAAAGAATACCAATGTCTCTAAAATATTTCAGTGAGGAATTTTTTTGAGAAGCAGATTTAGTTTATTGAAGAAAATTGCCTATTCAGACATACAGTCTCATTTCAAAATCACATATTGCATTTTACACTCAACCCATGTCTTTCTTGCACTTGCATTGCATGCTTATTTAGGTACCACACCTACCTGCAAGTTCCTTCCCAATTATAGCAGTTATATGTGGTGGTGGCATCTCCAGGAGCTGTCTCCTGTGTTCACGTGTATGTCTGCTCCAGTGTCATGGACTGTCTCTGCACCTGTCTGCTCTAATGCCCCTCAGGGATGCCCATGGTAAGCTCTCTCCTTTCTATGAAGCTACAGGAAGGCACTTTACCAATCCCCTGGGACTCATCATTGGGCCAATTTACCCAGGCAGGGCACAAACTATCCTCCCCCACCTCTACCACCATTGTCATTTTAATACATTCAAGGCACTGTCCCCTGGAGGCCATAATGAAGCCATACTAAGCCACATGTTCCATCATGCTTCTGCCAACATATTTTTCAAAATTTTATATGTTATTATGTGTAATATACTGAGAACTTATTGTTACTGAACAAAAATGTTTGTCCACTGGGCGCTAGCAGAGCCAAACACTAAACACCAAGAATTGCAGTGGAGAAAGGTTGGCTGTTTTATTATGAATGGTGCCACCCAGGACATGGCTAATGATCAAAGCTAATGATCAAAAGCCCAAATTCCTCCATGGTTTATAGACAAGGGGTTTTATAGTGCAAAAATCATGTGTCATCATGAGCAAGGGGTTTGGAGCTGTATGTCTTACTGATTGGGCAACAGTGAGGTAAGGGCAGTAAATCATGATTTCAGGTCTTGAGGTCAGCTTTGATGTTTTTCAGTCTGGTTTCCTGAGGATGTGCCCAGGGGTCATTCCACTTTTGGGCTCAGGAGCTGAAACACAATGCAGGCCATCATGTTATCTTTAGCTTAATAGAAACCCATACCTTGTGACCCTTACGGAAGGCACAGCCATTGTTTCTGGCTGACTCCGGGGGTTAATGACTAGTAAGGGAAAAGAATAAGGCTTACAAGGCATGCTGTGAAGAAACTAAATAGAGTACTGGGGCTGCACATTAAATCAAAACTCTGCATTAAATCAGGACCCTCTATTTCCATTGGCCATTTGCTTTAAAGGCTTAAAAACCTCTTAACAATGCATGTTACTAGGTTATCTTGATATGCAGAGGTAGAAGCTATACTCTTGTGACTCCTACTCACTGTATGCTATTATTATTTCTGCTGTCTTGGTTATTTATTTTTCCCACCATCTAACAGGCCTAGGCTAAGCAATTTCTATAATAGTTAACAGGGTGCTAAGTGAAAGAATTCCTTCTCCTGGCTGTTAGTCCAAATTAACATACAAACCTTGATTTTTTGTTTTGCTTTTGTATGTTTATTTGTTTGTTTGTTTTAAATTAAAGATATTTTCTGAGAAGTCTGAACTTCTCGGTTTCATTTTTTTGTACTAGCCATATTGTAGGCATGGAGGCTATGACTGTTAAATACACCTCATTCTAGGCTCAGCAAAGCTTAGAATCTAGTGGAAGATGAATGCAGGTAAATTAGCTATTACAGTCATACACCGGTTAACAAGGGGGATATGTTGGGAGATGTGTTCCTCATTGTGTGAACATCATAAAGTGTACTTACACAGATCTAGGTAGCGTAGTATAACACAAACCTAGGCTATGTGTTCCAGCCTGTTGCTTGGCAGGGAAGAAAAAATAATTTTCCCTTTATCTTTCTGGGTTCTTGGCTGAGACTTACCTGTTATAAAAGACAATTGAACAGGGGGAAAACAAACAAAAGTTTAATAACATGCATACCTCCTGTATACATGGAAGTGACCCGGAAAAACTGAGTAACTTGTCAAATTGTTGAAGCCAACACTTAAATATCATCTTCACTTGAAAACAAAGGAAGATGTTGTGTGGGGGTGGGGTGGGGGTGAGGGGGTTAGTTATGGGAGGTTACCAGAAAAAGCACAGTAAACAAGGGTAAGGTTGTTATACAGAGTTAAGTAATTTAATCTTCTGCATCAGTAAGCTAAGTGTTTCTAGAGGTCATCTCCCCATCCCCTTTTACCTGGTACAGCTAGAGAGACGCCCTTAAAAACAGAGATTTCCCTTACAAATGTAAATGTGTTGTACAAATGGTAACTTCCTCTTGGTTTCCAGAACTTCTCCCATGTCTGCTATTTCTTAAAGTTAACCTGCCTAAAATAATTCTTATGCTAAAGAGACATATTTTGGGGTGACAAATTCCACTATAGCTCCTAGGATACAAACCTGTACAGTGTGATACTATACTGAATACTGTAGACAATTATAACGCAATGGCATTTGTGAAATGCATTGTGCTAAGATGTTATGAAAGCTATGGCTATGAAGTTACTAGGTGATAGGAATTTTTCAGTTCCATTTTAATCTTATGTGACCACCTTGACATATGTGGCCCACTGTTTCCCAAAGTGGTTAATCAGGGCATGACTGTGTGGACACAGAGAAGAAAGATTCATTTGCTGTGAACCCTGAAAAGGAATCTATCCACTGAGATGGAATGAGGGCCCAAATCATCGTCAACTGAGGGCCCAAATTTTATAAATAATAAGAACTTAGCAACCATTTGTTGACGGGGCTTCTCACATACTCTGTACTTGGAAGAACCTCAGAGTGAACTCTTGGCTTCCTGCGCTGTTGCCCTGATTGTTTAAGCTGAGTCAGTCATTGCAGGGAAACCTTGGTTTCAGCTCTCAACCAAAAGATACTGAGATCTGCTCCTTCCAATTAGAACTGCACAACTTGGATATCTCATTTACATGAAACTGACCTAATTGAGAACCTGGGTAGGAGCTTTCACTATAAAAGAGCTTTCCCTTTGTCTTGGTGGAACAAAATTTGAGTTACTACCTGAGGCTGTGTCTCCCGGGCTGCAGCTCTTTTTTGTTCAAATAAATGCTTTTTATTCTTTATTATAGTCTAAAATTAATTTGGGTTTACAACTGTATGTATAAGGAAGCATTTAGGGCGGCTAAAGCTGAGGATCAGTGATATCTTTAACCTGTCCTTGGTTACTCCACCTGCCTCTTCCCTAGTATCAGGTTACTAAAATTCAATGACTTGATGGGCAGTTTAATTTTGACATTCAGAGAAGTAGCTGCACAATGTGTGGGTTCAGTAGTACAGGAATCTGGGAGAAATTGCTGCACTGAAATCTACATATATATTTAATTGTATGGAATGATGCAAGTTTTCCCAAATTGGTTTTGCCAATTTATATTCTCACCAGCAGTGCATGGCAATTAACCTGGTGTTGGTACTTCATCAACATTTGATATTGTTCATTTTCTTTCTTAACATTTGATAACCTATGAAAGAAATATGTTTTTAAATTTTTTTTGTAATACATAGATATGCATATTTGAAATGCATGTTTATATATTATAAAAATTATGTATTTATTATAAAATGTAATTTGATAAATTATATACTGGGGGTGCCAAAAGAATGTATACAAGTGGACACATTGGTCAACGTTGCTCAAGCAATAGTTTGCTGTAATCAGAAGTGTGTGGATGCTGACAGTAACCACTTTGAGCACCTCTTTTAATTGCAGGAGTCAAATGTGACTTGTATTCATCTTTTGTTATTGGTATATATTAAGCATTACAATTTTAATACAGTTTCCTTTCTTAAAATGTGTATACATGTTTTTTGTACACTCTATAGTTATGTTTTATGGACTCACCTCCATAAAATCTGGAAGCATATATATCTATATCTATCTATCTATCTATCTATCGATCGATCGATCGATCGATCGATAGATATAGATATAGATATAGATATAGATATAGATATAGATATAGATATAGATATAGATAGACAGACAGACAGACAGACAGACAGACAGATAGATAGATAGATAGATAGATGTATATCTATCCATAATAACATTTTATAAATTTATAATAAAAATACAACTTGGAAAATTATACAGTTATGTCCTATGAACTATATTAAATAAATGGATAAATAGATACATATGCTAATCTATCTAAAATTTTATGAAGGATAGTTTATAGGATGTAAGTGTGTCATTTACCAGTTATTATAAGGCAAACACCATGTAATACCCAGAACAAGATATAGAAAATTTTCAGCCTACTACAGCCTCCTTCATGCTCCTGTGCAATGAAAACCTGCTCTCTCTTGATAACCATATGATACTATTGTCTCTTGAGAAGAAGGAATAGTAACACTGGCTCATTCTTTTTCCCATGTAATTCTATTCCATCCCAAACTTTTAACTCATTCAATTATTTTAAGTCATGAAAGGAGAACAATTCTTTCATTTCTTCCAGGTTCACAAATAAGGATCTAATGTGGATTTTGATTGACTGTTTTTTGTTTTGTTTCTTTTGTTTGTTAATTAAGTTGTTGTTCCCCAAGTTTTGTTTTGTTTTGTTTTTTTATCTTTTAAACTTTATTTCACTCAAATACTTACCTAGAGTGCTGACAAACCGATTCTGCTTTTTAAAGACAGTCAAGGTGAATGTTATTTATTCCAATGTAATTCTGGTAATATTTAAACACCTCGACATCCATGAATCCTGTAAGGATGCTAAGCATTTAGAAGGGTCTTTTCATTTTCACAGCAGTATTTGGCATACACAGACAGGTCAGGTATTATATGAAGAAAATAAAAATAAAGCAGCCTACCACAAGGAAAGAACCTATTATTAATTTTTTGCACAAGGCTTTCCTTGTAGTGTAATAAATATGCTGCTTCCTGCAGGATTTCATAGAATCACATTACTAGGAGGGACCTAAGAAATCGTCTAATCTAATCCCTCAAGACTTTGGGAGGGAACTGATCTTCTGTTGACCCCTGCATTTATATGTACTTTTCCTTGTCAGGAAGATGCAAAGAAAAACGAGGGGTAGAATTATACTAGGCTTTCAGTTCTTTTTTTTTTTTAGAAAAATGAATACAGTAAATAAAACATGGAGAAAACTGAAAATACAGATTTTATAATGGACAGTCATATAACTAATACCTTGGTTTAACAATATTCATTTGTCCTTTTGCAGTCAGTTTTGTAAATAAATAAGTTTTTTTCTTGTTTTCTACAGACCGTTACCTTAACTTTCTTTTTCTGAAGTCACCAGTAATATGCAGTCAATACATACCCATTCTGTCCATTTAAAAATACTGTTGCATACATTTTTTTATTTCCCCATGATTTTTCAATTTTTTACATAGAAGTGAATATAGCCATTTCTAAAATTTATACCCATATCACACTTGTTCGGATTGCTATTATCAAAAGGACAAGAGATAAATTCTGGCAAGGATGTGGAGAAGGTGATACCTTATACACTGTAGGTGGGAATGTGAATTAGTACAGACACTATGGGAAACAATATGGAGATTCCTCAAGAAATTAAAAAAAAAAAAAAAAAGGAACTTCCTTATGATATAGCAATTCCACCTCTGGGTATATATCCAAAGAAATATAACCATTATTGCAAAGAGATATCTGTACTCCCATGTTCACTGCAGCATATTTACAGTAGTCAAAGTATGGAAACAACCTAAGTGTACACAGACAGATAAATGGATCAAAAAAACTTAATGTATACACTCGTATCCAGTGGAATATTATTCAGACTTAAAAAAGAAAGAAATCCTTTTATTTGTGACCACGTGGATAAAACTGAAGGGCATTATACTAAATGAAATATGCCAGACAAAGAAGAACAAATATTACATGGTATCATTAATGTGTGGAATTTCAAATTTAAAAGTCAGACTCATAGAAACCGCAAGTAGAAAAGTGTCCAGGGGCTGAGGGGTAAAGGGAACAGAGAGAGGTTGGTTAAAGGGTACAATCTTTCAATTATAAGATAAATAAGATCTAAGAATGTAATGTATAACATGGTGACTGTCATTGTTAATGATATATTGTACTAAAATTTGCTAAGAGCATGGAATTTTAATATTCTCACAAAAATTGTAAAAACGAGGTGATGCATGTGTTAATTAACTCAATGGGAAGAATTCTTTCATAATGTATAAATATTGTATACTTTAAATATCTTGCAATTTTACTTGTCAATTTTACTTCAATAAAACTGAAAAAAAAACAGATTTATAGGATTTCTATATAAGGATAAGAATCATTATTTTATGTATAAAATTTTGTTTGTTTGTTTGTTTCTGAACATATGCTAATAGGTGAAGTTACCTGCTAATTTTATTTCATTAAGGTCAAAGAACACGTACTTTATTAAAAAATGCTTCAATAATGTAAAGATGTTGTAGGGTATCTGATGGACATGTGTCCCATTTGGGAAACCACCTCAGGGATGATGTAGATGCCTGATCTCTGCACTGTACACCTGAAACTGAACAATACTGAATGTCAACTATAATTTTATATAAATATATATATATATATATATGTATATTTACATATTTGTATGTATATTGTTACAGGAAGCGGAGTACAGCATTAGGAATAGAGACAGTGGAAATGTATTGGCTCTGTGTGAGGTCAGAGGGATAGTGGATAGGGGGCAGGGGGGTCACACAGTGTGAGGGATATAAATGATAAACGTCTAAGTTTTGCTTTGTCTTGTGCACCTGAAACTAATAAAATTAAAAAAAAAAAGAATCTGGGTCAGAAAGGAAAAAGAAAATACCACAGAGCTGGTAGAAGAGTGTTTCAGAGGGGTTGCAGGTCTGCAATGCAATAGAGGTTGCAGGAGAAAGGAGAATTTTATTAGTGTGCTTGGAAATACTTCACACTTTTTCAGACATGCAAGTAAAGACTTTGAACTATTTGGAAAAAAAAAAAAGTTATACAGCAGATTTCTGACTACAGGGTGAGATTGGTGCCCTTAATTCCTGCATTGTTCAAGGGTCAACTGTATATCTGAATTAAGCAAATATACAGTGAGTTATAAAGAAAAATGAAAACCAAAGACATTAAATATTAGAAATAAAGTTTTAGAAAACTATGTTTAAAAAAATTAAAACATTTAAATATTTTAGCTCTTTGAGAGCAATACCCCTTAAAAGTCTACACTCTTTTAATTACTCAAGTTTGAACTCACTGTCAGACAAGGATTAAGAACAAAATAAGGGAACTTGATGCAGAATTTTCCATCTATCCAATTGGCAGAGATTATTTAAATAATCACCCCGAATGTTAGCAAGGGTTCAAACAACTCTCTTATACTATAGTAGTGGAAGTGTAACTTGATATTACCAATCCTAGCAAGCAATCAAAAGCTTTATAAATATTTATACCCTAGGACCCAGTAATTCCACCTTTTAGGAATCTAACTTAAGGAAATAGAAATACACACAAATATTTCTATGCATGGATATTCATTATAGCAGTATTTATAATACTGAATAACTGAATGCAAAATCAAAGGGGAATAAATTATGATCCATTCATAAAAAAAAATGCTTTCTGTCCTGTTCATTTTTGTAAATTATATGTGCTTTTAAAAAAATCTTGATTCTATATAAAAGGATAAAAGTTTGTATCTGTGCTTATTAGATCAAACTTATTTTTAGTACTATTCACATCTTCTATGTTCTTGATTGTTTTTAATCTAGTTGATCTATCAGTATCGAAGTGGGTATTTTTTTTGGATAGGTTGATTATTATATTTCTCTTATATTTACTTTAAATATTTTGAGGCTATGTTGTATGTTATATGCAATTATAACATTGTTTTACATTCTTAAAGGATTACCATTTATCCTCAGATTATGTCCTTTTGTATTTCTTGTTAATGCCTTTGGGCTTAGTTTCTCTTTTGTCTGATAATAATATCACTACTCCAGATGTTTTCTGTTTAATATTTTACAGTATAACTTTTCCCCTTCATTTCATTTTAGTGTTTTTCTAAATTGTATATTATAAAATTGTTATGAAATCTCTAGCCTTTAATAAGTGAGTAAAATACATTAGCATTTTGGGTCCTTATTCATCATTTGAATTCATTTTTGTGATTTTACTCTGTTTGCTACTAACCAAGATTTTATTTTGATTCTTCTCTCTCCTATTTTCATGCTTTCTGTGGGAGTTTCATTATTTTTTCTCTTTTATTGTTTTAGAAGTCAACTATTACATTTCTATTGTTGTTGTGATTGTCCTTAAATTTTAATAGGCATACATAGTGCTATATTTTTCTTTTTCTTTTTCTTAATGTTCTTATGGGTCTCAGGTGCAAAGTATTAGATTGATCATAATCCTTGTTTCAGAACATACTCTGAACATAGTCCTTTTCTATGTATCTCTCTATCAATTTGTTATAATGTAATAAGTGCTTATAAATCCACCATCCTACACAAATCCTGGGCCTTGAAAATCACTTACAGCTACTACTTATGAGTTCCTCCATAATTCCATCCCACTGCTGTTCCTTGAAGGAACTACCTCATGAATCCCGTTTATTATTTCTCTCCTTTCTTTTTCTATAGCTTTATCTGTGCTTTATGCATTTCTAAATTGACTGCACTTGTTTCTAACATTTTCTAAAGATATTTTTGTTCTATATAATATTTATAGAATTACATGTTTCACTTAATGTTTATATTGATTCATATTTTTGACACTGCTCTAATTCATTAATTTTGACTGGTATCTTTTTTTTTTTTTTTAACCAACCCTTTATCAATTATGTGAATTTAAATATATTTTCAAAGTTTGTAACGTGTCTTTTCATTCTTTTTAGGGTATGTTTTGATGAAGAAAGTTTTTAATTTTTATATGAGATTATTTTCTTAAAATTTATAATTTATAGTTAAAGCTTTTTGTTTTTTATTTTAAAAACTTTCCAAACTCTAAAATTATAGGATACTCAATTAGATTTACTTTCTCAACTCTAAAATTATAAGTTAATCACCTAATTTTTTCAATATAATTTTGACATGAATCTAACATTTCATTTGTTGTGAAGAAAGAACAGTTTTGTTTTATCTTTTCCCCATGGGGAGCTCCACAAAAGGCTCTGTTCCCAGAGAATAGTCGTTATCCGCCCTGTCTGGCAGTTCCCTGGAAACCCCCACTCATAGGGCTTGACTTTCTTTGACCTGACTCCGTGCTCATTTGTCGAAAATTATTTGTCAAAAATGAGAGCTGCAGTTGTTAATTATCAACATTCTCTGAAACGGTGATAACAAAATCTGTCCAAAAAATTTAAAATTTAGGGAATTAGATGTTTATAAAATGTTTTGAAAAGCTTCAAAAGGGATCTAGAAGGAAAAACCTGAGAAGGCCCTAATTTCTCTTACCTGGCTCACTTGAAGTTCTGTACAAGTAGGAAAAACAAGTTAAAAGCAGACTTAGATACTGTCTGCTGGAGCATTGAAGGCATACACCAACACATACACAGAAAACCTTGGCCAAGGCTGGGAGACATACTGGTTCAAGACATTTAAGGAAGTCTCTGTCCAATCATTAGCTGAACACTAAAATATGTGAGCAAAAACTCCAGTTGCTGGATATGACAAAGCATGCAGACTTTAGATAATTAGCCCAGGACTGTTGTTTGATGAATAACGTTAACCTACACATTCAAGAAGCTCATTTAAGTTCAAATAAGATTTACTCAAAAACATTTCATACCTAGTCACATCATAATCAAATTCTCAAAAAATGAAGGGAGAATTTTGAAGTCAGCCAGAGATCCAGCTCATCACATATGAGGGATCCTCAATAAAGCTGACAACTGATATTTCCATGCAACATTGTTCTGGAGGTTCTAGCCAGATTAATAAGGCAGGAACAATAAATAAATAAATAAATAAATAAATAAATAAATAAATAAATAAAATCCAAATTGGAAAGGAAATACAATCCAGATTGTAAAACTATCTCTTTTTTTTTTACAGATGACATGATCTTATATGGATAAATCCTAATCAATTCACAAAATACCTATTAGAATGAACAAATTGGCTCAGAAAGTGCAGGCTACAAGAATAATATGCAAAAATCAATTGTATTTATACACATAAGTAATAAACAATGACAAACAAAAGAATAAAATACTTGGAATAAATTTAACAGAAGAAGTGCAAGATTTGTATGCTGAAAACTATAAAGTATTGTGTTGAAAGAAATTAAGGATTGTCCTTGAAAACATTATGCTAAGTCAACGATCCCGTCACAAACAAAAACGACATATTTTATAATTCCATTAATATGAAATGTGCAGAATAGTCCAATCCATAAGAATAGGAAGTAGATTATTGGTTACTAGGACCTGGTGTTAGAAAGAAATGAAGAGTGAGTTGAGTGCAAATGGATGTGGGGTTTCTATTCGAGGTGATAAAAATGTTCTGAAATTAAGTAGTAATCATAGTTACAGATAAACTGGAAAGGCACTCTTCACTTCAATAAACGTGAATTGTATACGTTAAAGATAACAATGTTTTGGTGATTTTAAAAAGTATTTGAAAAAACAAGTAAATGGGATAGAGTAAAACTCAGAACACAGAAAATAAAGGTGTTTACACATTATTATCATCCTTGACTAAGTTTACTTAACAGTTGTTTTAAAAGCCATATTAGAAAACTGAAACAGTCAATTGACATTTTGGTTTCCTTTGGCTTAATAATTTGATAGTGAGTACAACTGGTAGTGGATGCAAATGTCCTTCAAAAGAAAATTTATGACTTGGTAATTTTTGTACCTGCCTAGATGACTTACTCAAAGCCCTAGATCTGGGTTTCTTTGACAATCATTATGGTTTTCCAAAGATCTCCCCATCTCAATATACACATTGTTACTCCATCAAATAATATTCCATCAAGTAATAATACTTCATCAAATAATAACACTCCATAAAGTCTTTCTGTCTGACAAATGTATTCTGGGTTTAAATAGAGACAATTCAATACAAAGTTGTATGTAACTAATTGGAATAATTTTGGGAAGATTTATCACTTGTAAGTATCTGAAAGTATCTTGATGGAAGAAATTTGAGCAAATGATACACTACCTAAACTGACAGATATCAAATCTATCATTCTGTATTTTATAAAATTTATCATACCACCTTTTCAACCCAGTTATTTTACTCTACTTTGTTACAAAACTCGTTCTCAAAATTGGGGTCAATTGACAATGAACACAAATACTTTCAAACAATAACCTTGACTCATTTGTGAAAATTAAAAATGTAAACTATTATTTCAGGGACCCTGAATATTACTGGAAACTTCAAAATCCCTTCAATTCCAACATCTTTTTGAAGTACAGTGAAGAGTTTTAATCTCTGAAAGGAAGAATATTTAAAAACAAAAAGCCACTAGAACAAAACAATAGATAGCAAGCTAAACAAGACTCAGAGTAATTTTCTTGTCTGTGTGAAAAACATGAAAGAATTGGTACCTCTAAGAAAATATTTCCTTTGTAAGTGTCACTTTTCTTTAGAAATCTTTTAAAATATTGTAATTACTTACTATAATACAACTACCAGGTCAACATTTACATTTTTAAAGTATTTATTATAAAAATTGTATATTAACAGTATCAGAAATAACAAAATGGAACAACATCCAGCCAGAATATAGTTCCTGCGTATCATTATTCCATGTTTCTCTTCATTTATTATCGTTAAATATCCAATATAGTCTCAATGGTTATATTTTTAATACTGGCATAACTATTTTATACTTCTCATTTATTATATCACTGGCATATATTCATGTTGCTAAGAAAATTTCACAGTAGTTAAAAGTGCTTGTTACTTAATAAAATTAATGTACCATATTTTATTTAACCAACTATTTTCTGTATTTTTTAATTTTTTTTTAAATTGTAAGTTTGAAATTCTGCTATAATGTGTGTCTTCCTGCATATAGAATTAAAATTTATTTTCTTAGGATAAATTTCCTGTAAAAGTTGGGAAATACTTTAATATTGGGAATGGAGAGATCGGGAGTGGGGGGACAGTTAAAACAGTAGTTAAGAGTTTGAAGTGGTTAGAATTTCTTCTCTACAATTTACTAACTGCAGATCCACATGCAATATACCTGACCTCTGATCTGTCTTAGTTTTCCTTTTTTTTATTTCTAAAATGAAATATTCATATTATCTACATTAAAGCATTATTCATATAAATGCATGTGAAGTACTTAGTTCAGAATCAGGCACCTACTAACTATTCAATAAATGGTATCTATGATGATGAAGAGGATGGTGTTGATGATGTCAACAATGGTGAAAGCGAGAAGGAATTCTAACATCGTTTCGAACTTTTATGATTTTTGAAGCTAGATTTCCACTCTGAGACTAGCTATGTACACAATCAGTATATTCTAATAGTTCGGTCTTAAAGTAACACAGTAAGAAGTGCACGTGTTTTGGGAAGAGATGGGTTTTCAGAATAAAGAAATGTGTCTACTCAAGAAGGTAGATAAAGCAAGAACTCCATGTGAATTAATTGTTATATCTGCATTTTTCCTGAACCTCTTCCCTACTGGTGGTGGATTTTGTTTGTAAATACAATGAAGGCTGATATCAGTCTCCTGATTATTCCTAGTATATCAAATACAGTAAACCCTGAATACGGTCAATTGGCAAACAACCTTGTTTTTTCTCGCCTTGGGAACATAGGGAAAAAGTGCATCTTACTCCAAACCAGCCAGTGGCAAGGTGACGCAGGGTGATGCATCCCTAGATCCTCTTCCTGCATGCCTGGGGCAAGCTCCACTCGTTAGGCAGAGATCCTTGTCCATCTTTGTTTTCACCCAGTACACTGAGCAAAACATATATGGAACATACTGGCATCCACTGGGCAGAAACCAAACATGACAATAAGACAAAAGTTGACAGACTAAGATGTAGCTGTCAGCTTAGTGTTATCATATGTAAAATACGTATACGTATACTGTTCAGTACTAAATACTTGCAATGTTTCATCATGTGGTATTGGGAATATCTTCTTCATTACATCTTTAATAGCATGATAAAATGTACATTATACTATTTTAAGGTCTACTGGCGCATGGAAAGAAAATTGGATAAAAGCCAGGAGATCACATGTGTATTTCTATTTTCACATTAAATCATCCTCTGACCTTGGGCAAACAAAGGGTATTTCCTTATGTATAGACTGATGGGGTAAATGAGGTGATCCCTATTTTTTTTCTAGCTTTAGAATTTAAGTAACGTATTTATTAATAATTCCAGTACATACTACTATTCCTATTCACAGATGAGTAAAGTGAGGTCAAGAGGATGTAAGTGACTCATTTAGGTCAAAGAGTGGGTAAAAAATGAAAATAGAATTTGAGCCTGGGCATCTTGTTCAGCTTGTCTCATAGAATAAAAGATGATGCTAGTAGTGATGTGAGAGACCAATCTGAAAGAACTTACCTACAAAACAAAATAGGTAAGAGATTATTTTAGGATCTAGGTGAGCAATGACAAATACTTGAAGTTAGGTAGTAGCAGTGAGTATGAAGTGTAAAGAATGTATGCAAATTATACTTATGATAGAATTAACAAACCTTGTTTTCCCATTTCATCCATTGACTGTGGGTTGAAGGTTAGAGAGAAATCTAAGATGGTTTCTGGATCTCTGGCTTGAGAACTACTTAAACATTTTCTGTGATACGGAATGTGGGAAACACAGAATAGGAGGCTAAAATTATTAGGTTAGGAAAAATCTCTGTCCTAAAGATATTGATAGAAAGATATTGACACATATTATATAAATAGTAGATAGATGATAAATTGTGGCATAGAAAATTAGACCATATTTAGACCATATGAAAATCAGAAATATGCAAGCCCATGGATGTGAAAATGATAATAACTAGAGAGCATAGTTAAACTAAAAAGGGAAAAAGAAAATTTTAAAAATCTGATTATGCCCTTTTGGGAGTATCAATGCATAAACGATAGAAGAAGGAAAATAATGTAGGGAGGAAAAAGCCATTGCTGAAGTAAGACAATAAGAGAGTTTTGTATAAATCAAAGAAGGAAATAATTTCAAAAATGTATGCAGTGATTGAATATAATACAATGCTTGATTTGAAAACTAGAAAGATATTGGTGACTTCAATGAGCAATGTCAGTAGATTGTAGGGATACACGAGTAAGTGAGATTGAAAAGAGTTGAGAATTAAATAAAGGTTATACAATTATGGACAGTTTTAGAAAATATGTTAGATCTATTAGATTAACACTGCTGGTACAAATTTCCTTATACTGACATCAAAATTATATGTCAATTATACGAGGTCTGATTATTAAGTTAAAAAACTTACCATCGTGTGCTTACATTGGCAGCACTGTGCAAACAACTCGGTAAGGTTTCATAACATTGGTCTATCAGTGTCTCACAATTGTGTTCATGTCAATGTGTGGCAGTGTCTTCCTGAGTGGCGTTCATTACTGTTGATGCGTATTTTTGTGAGCCTTCGTGAGAATGTCTGAGCTTGAATTAGAGCAAAGAACGAATATTAAATTTCTTGTTAAACTTGGCAAGAGTGGAAGTGAAATCAGGAACATGTTAGTCCAAGTTTATGGGCATAATGCCCTTAAGAAAATAGCAGTGTACAAATGACTAAATGTTTTTCTGAGGGGAGAGAATGTGTCACTGATGAAGAGAGGTCAGGGTGGCCAGTAACGAGCAGAACTGATGAAAACATTGCAAAAAGTCGTCTAATTGTGTGTCAAAATCATCAGTTCACTGTGAGAAGTACAGTAGACCAAGTAAACCTCAATAGAGAAACAGTTAGGAAAACCTTAACTGAAAATCTTGGCTTGAGACAGGTGTGTGCAAAAAAGGTCCGAAGGAACTCACTGATTAACAAAAGTGAAGGACAATCAAAGTTTACCAAGACCTTTTGGAGAGGAAAGACAATGTTTGGGGCTGTGTTATCACTGGTGACGAAACATGGGTGTACCAATACAACCCTGAAACAAAACTTCAAAGTGTGCAACAGAAGTGAGGCAATTTTCTACGACCAAAAATGTTCTGTCGGTCCAAATTAAGAGACAAAACAATGTTGCTAACCTTTTTTGATGTAAGAGGCATTATTCATTATGAATTTGTACAAACTGGACAAACAATTAACCAAGTTTACTTGTTGGAAGTTCTGAAAAGGCTGCATGAAAATGTCAGATGAAAACAACCTAAACTTTTTACCAACAGTTCATGGCTCTTGCATCACGACAATGTACCAGCTCATAGGGCACTGTCTGTGCGGGAGCTTTTAGCCAGTAAATAAATAAGTGTATTGGAACACCCTCCCTACTCACCTGGTCTGGCCCCCAACGACTTCTTTCTGTACCTGAAGATAAAGGAAATATTGAAAGAAAGACATTTTGATGACATCAGGGCATCAAGGGTAATACAGTGACAGCTCTGGTGGCCTTTCCAGAGAGTCCCAAAATTGCTTTGAAGGGTGGACTAGGCACTATCATTGGTGCATAGCTTCCCAAGGGGAGAACTTCAAAGGTGATCATAGTGATATTCAGCAATGAGATATGTAGCACTTTTTCTAGGATGAGTTCACTAACTTAATTGTCAGACCTCATAATCATGTTAGTGTCATTGCCACCATCTTCTTTTGAAGCCATATTGACCAATGCCGATAATTTTTAAACCTTTCTGTGGTCAGAACACTACACAGTACAGACTGCATATCAGAAAACACTGATTTACTCTGTGGGTCCAGAGATTACTTGTGAGGGCTAGCCAAATTAGATTTCACTGAAAAAAAATCTATAGAGGTAAAATAGATATTTTACCAGCATAACTATGCCAGTACAAAACAAGTTATATCAGATTTTGGTGTGAACATACAGCTTTATCAGTGTTACTAAAGACTCCTAGAATTGATTTTCCTTTAGGATAGAGAACGCCTCGTTAGCCATTGACACATCATAATTGCCATACACTTTATTTAAATCTAGTTCTCGTTAGGGATATCTCAGTGCTGTAATAACCCTGTCAGTCAATCTGCCACAGATTCTTATGTGTAGAAAGTTCTTTTGAAAACTTCAAGCAAGCTATTATTGAATACTGGTGCTTGGACTTTGCTCTCACTAATAGATTTTAATGCTTAATAAGAAAGGACATTTTACTTGACAAACTTTATTTCATTGTCTCTTATATGCATTTGCCAGTGGGGGAAGTAATGTGCTTTAATAGTAATATGAGGTTGAATTGGGATATTGGAACAGCATCTAGAATCTAGTGTCAGACCTGTCACTAACTAACTATATAAACTTGAAAAATTCCCATAAAGTCTTGGAAATTTTTATTTCTACTTGTTAAAATGAGGATCTCCAGGGAAAAGTCCTTCAAGTTAAAAAAACAATGTGTGTTTCTTAATGCTTTTGTGTCTTGTCTCCTGTAATATGGAGACATGGACATTGGACTTTCCAGAATCACCTTGAGTACTATTAGCATGGACATAGTATTTCCTTAATGTCATTTTCTTAGACTGGACGTGTGCAAGAGAGGAACGGGAGATAGACAACTTCCTTTACAAGGTTTATATGTGAAACTGAAGAGGGTCAACAGAGCAAAAGTGCAAAACAGAGCATGTCAAGGCAATGCCGAAGTATAACTTCAAATAAGATGGCACACCTGCGAACATGCTGGCAACAAGAAGCAGCATAACTAGCTGAGCATACTGAAAAAAATCCAGCTGTTTAAACAAAATTCTGGCTTACTAGGATTTCTAAAAACAGAGACATCCAACCTAGAGCCTCTGTAAACATTAGCCTTCTCAAGCCAGAGGATAACCTCTATGATCACATCGTGAGACGATGACCATTCATCACCAGTCTCTGGTGTGTTCACAGACATTGTTGTCGAGGGCATATTTCTCAAACTCTTTTGAATTGAAATGATGATAGTTATAGAGGTTTGCCTAACAGGCCTTATTTATACTGGAGCATTAATGTAAGACGTGCAAAAGAAAATGTTTTGCGTGTATATTGAATCTCTTTTTGTACCATTACATGGCTTGGTGGGTTTCATGAGTTAATTCACTTTATAAGGTAATGTTTACCATCAGTTATGTTCTCCTCTTCCTCTTCTCACCCCCATCCAATTCCATAAATTTTATTTAAAGAGAGATAGTTGCAGTTGCATTTCTGAATTTTTATAGTATCCAAACTTCATCATAATTCTGTCAGTTTCCTACATGTTTTCCAACTGAATATTTTGCACCCCCCCGCTTACCTTTTCATCATATTTAGTTTCTATCTTCCAACCTTCATTCAGTGTTCTTTACCAAAGAACATATTTGAATCATCCAGACAGCACCTTACCTTGGAACAGTGATTTTAGAAATTCTGGGCTCACTAGCATCTGTAGTATTTTAAAGTTCCCTTGTGTTCCTAATAAGTAGCCATGTATGAAAAACCAGGATTCATCTAGGCAGTTATTAATCTCTTTTGTTTCTAATGTGCAGCAGACAGAGCTATAATATATTTCTTTATAGATTTCTATGTGGTGCAGTGATCTTTCCATTTTGTGACTAAAATCTTGAGGACTCTCCTCTTTTGGTGTTTTCCGTTAAAATGATCAGTGGCTTGATGTGTTTAGTGATTAGATTCAACCAGTATTTCTGATCCAGAATGCAACCACATGCCAAGCATTGTACTAAGTGCATCCATTTTCATTATTTCATATTAATACATCAATAACTCAATCAAATAGATATTATTCTCAGTTCACAGACAAGAACACTGAAGGTCAGATTTTAAATTATTTGTTGTCTAAGGTCATACTAGTGGATCTATAATAATAATAATAAAATTCTTGACTCCTACTCCAGTGCTCTCTTTCATTAGTGGTGGTGTTTCCTAGGTAAATTTCAAGGTCAGGATTGAAAGATTGGAGTCCATTATTCTATATATATTGCTTTGATTCTTCTGTTCAATGACCTTGCTCTTCCCATAATAAAATATATCTATCATTTGCTGTTTACTTACACAGTTCTAAAGACTGACTTTCATAGTTTATTTTCACAGTGGGCATACAACTGCCTGAAAACTCTACATCATCTGAAGACTTGATTCTGTAAGCCTTTGTCATCCAGAGAGTAGTACTGTTTATCAAATGCACACTTTTACCACTGCTGTTCTGTTTCTAGTGGAAGATAAGCCTCCTTAAAGCCTTGCCATGACATTTTAGTTGCCTCTGAATTAAAACATTTTAAAGGCTTTTTGAAGGAAAGTTGAAAGAGCAATTACATTAAATTCCTCATTTCATGTGTATTTATTAGTTCAAATACTGAAGTCCATTATTGACAATCCCTCATATAAAAATCTACTAACATTTGTGACAACATGGATGGATCTTGAGAGTGTAATGCTGAGCGAAATAAGTCAGACAGAAAAAGCAGAGAACCATGTGATTTCACTGATATGTGGTATATAAACCAAAAACAACAAAAGAACAAGACAAACAAATGAGAAACAGAAACTCATAGACACAGACAATGGTTTGGTGGTTGCCAGAGGGTAAGGCGGGTGGGGGTTGGGGGGTGGGGGGTGGGAGATGAGGGTAAGGGGGATCGAATATATGGTGATGGAAGGAGAACTAACTCTGGGTGATGAACACACAATGGGATTTATAAATGATGTAATACAGAATTGTACACCTGAAATCTATGTAATTTTACTAACAATTGTCACCTCAATAAATTTAATAAAAAAAAAAAATCTACTTGCTTTGCCTCCAATTATTTACTGATTCTGCTCAGTAAATCTTAAGACTGAAAATAAAATTCATCAGTTTTGTAGTTCCCAAGTTCTGAAATATTCTGAATTAATAACATCAGAGATCAGGAAATCTTTGGACTGAGTAGCTAATTAAAACTACAGGTTGTATATTTATCCAACAGAATATTTCTTAGAGTATTTCTAAGGCCTTCACAGTAATGACTAAAGCAAACACATTAATTTAATCTTCCTACCAACTTCTTTACACCCTTAATTCAGTTTTTGGAGACTGGCCACATAGTATCCCAACAATTGTCCAATTTGCTTCTGGCTTTAATATATTTAAGAAACTCCTGAACCCAGCTTTGGAATTTTTTGCAAGGCATTCTACCAAGTCTTTCCCATTGTGGTTGGTTATTGTATATGACTATGTGGGCTTTCCTGACTTTATTTATTTATTTATTTATTTATTTTTTGACACAAGACTTTTAACCATTTTTTAAAATGTGACCATTTAAATTAGAGAATGTTTGTATAAAATATTAATATTTGCTATCAGTAAATAGCAAATTCTTCAAGTTTCTTTTGCACACTGTATTGTAGCTACCTGTATGCTATACTATATATATATATATATATATATATATATATATATATATATATATATATTCAACTTATAGCAGCTTCTGTAATTTCCATTATGTTTAATTGGTCCTTCTGTTTATTTCTACATATTTGTATACTCTTCAGTTTGTATTTGTATTTTTCTGATTATTTTCTGTTGCAAATACCATCAGCCTGCCCCCTTTATTATTGTTAATAAATCTTATCTTGGCTATTCTCATGTTTTTATTTTTCCAACTTAATATTGAAATCATTTGATCAAGTTGCAAATGATGATATCATCTTAAAATTTCATTTGGGATTGTATTATGTTTTAGGGTAATTTGGAAATAACATTTTATTTTCAGATACATAGTATGAGTTTCCATTGACCAAAATAAAAATGATGTGTACCACATTTCACCAATTCTGAGCAAATAAATGTGACGTCAGTTATTTTTCAAACACAGCCATGAAATCATTGTTTGAAGTGTTCTTATACCTCTTATTTTGATTATTGTTTTACATGTTCTTGCCTTTTAAACAAACTATATTGAAAGATACGTTTTGAGACAATGATTAATTTTGTCTAATTTTTGTCACTATATTACATCTTCATTTTATTAATTTGTGCTCTTTCCTTAGAATTAAATTGTTTCTGATATCATTATTGTTCCCCTTGATTTATTGAAGCTTACATAAGCCTCCTATTTTTATTTTATCATGAAATACTTTTCTTTTAAGGAAAGAACTATAAATGTCTTGTTAACCTTTATATTCTCAGGTTCTTGCATACTATTTGCTGCATAGAAAATGGTCAAAAAATATTTTTGAACAAAAATATTTAAAACAACATATAGATGGATTTAAAAATTCAATCTGAGAATCAATGCATTTTAATTGGAGTGTTTCATGCATTCAAATTTATTGTGACAATAGGTATGTTTGTTCTTATTTTAATCATCTTCCTTTTTAAAATATATTTCTTTGTTCTCTCCCTTTGTTTCTTTTATTTGTAAATAATCAAGTTTTCTTCTGTTTTCTAAAAAATTGCAATTTATATGCATATATATACATATATATATATGTATATATATATATATATATAACTATAGATATGTAGTTGTCAGTACAATATTAAAAGTGTCTACATTTTTAAAACACTAAAAAAGGAGCATCTATCAGCTGCCTACCTTTCTGTAGAGTAAGAAATTTGGCAAAGTTTTACCTTCCATTTTAAATTCCATATCATATCAATTTTTGTTAAAAATTTCTGATATACTATAAGAGAGTATTCTTATTATTCTGACAATATAGATCAAGCATGATTTTTAAAAATATTTATATTACATTTGCCGAACAGAAAGAATCTGCAGTCTTTCTATTGTTAGAAACACCAGATATATTTTGACATTTATTTGAAATTCTGACTCTGACAGTATCCTTTACAACAGCAGATTTTTCCCCTCAGATCTATTGTACTTACTTCTTTATTCTGTACTTCTAATGTTGTAATTCCTATATGCTGCCTTTCATCCCTGATTATCTTTTTTTTTTTTTTAATGTGTCTGTATCTTGTCTCTTCCACTAAGTCAGCCTGCTTCTTTGGGGGCAGCAGAGAGCCTCATAGAATGTGGTAATGGACAGTGGATCTGGCTAGACTATGTGGCATTAAATAGATTAGCCATTAAATAGATAAGCGACATAACAACAGGCTACCTGGAAGGTTCCCATGAGAGAATACAAGTGAAGTGGCTGGCAGAGTGACAGCAAATGTCAGTATGAGCCAGTAATTGGTGCAGTTGGAGATCCTGGCATCATCCTCTCCCATCTTCTGAGGTGGACATTATGGGTTGAAGATTTAAGTAATTGGCCCAAATCATTTACTTAGTAAGTGGCAGAATTTAGAAATGAATCTATCAGTTGGGGTAAGCAGCCCGGAAAACTTGGTACTGGATCACTGGATTAACTAGGATTCTTTCAATTATTCTGTAATAGATACATAATTACTTTTACCACCTGAGATAGGCATCTGGAATTTAGGCTGCTTTGGCTGTGGGGAATGGAGAAATGAGAGCTATGATTCCAACAGGTTTATGTAGAAATGTTAAGGTAATATGCTTTCAGGTAACAGGATTATATAGTAGATGGATTTATATTTTCCTGGAGTGTTCTTGATATGTTCAATAATGTTTCAATTGCCTTCAGACTCAAGTGAAAATTCTTCAGTATGCCTTACAAAATGTTACATTTTCTGATAGCTAGTGATCATTGTAGATTCTGCATAATCACTTCTCACTTTATTATCTAGAAATATGTACCTTAACATATGCTGTCCCCTTTGCTAGAATGGTTGTCCCTCACTCTTTTTCCTAACAAAAAATAGTCAAGAGTCATTTGAAGTATCTCCTGTTTGGTGAATTCTTTATTGCTCTATAGGGACTGAAATATAGTATAGTTATCAAAGCCTCCACTTTGCATTATGTGGACCTTCATTTATAGCACTTATCAGAATGCATTTTAATAGTTTCTTCAGACACATTTTCTCATTAGACATATAGCTCTGGAAAACAGAGGCCATGACTTTCCACTGGAGTAATCCCAGCACCAAGTACCATGTCTTTCAAATAACAAACATGGAATAAATAATATGAGAGTAGAAGTATGAGAGGAAAGAAAGAAACTGAAGGACTTCTTTTCATATCATTGCTTCCTTACTTTGGCTAGATCTGCTTCTCATTCAGAAATAAACTAACTCAAAGCATGAAAGTTGTAGCCAGAAACTTGTGTGTGTGTGTGTGTGTGTGTGTGTCCTAGACCAAGGACATTAATAACGTTTTTTGGATCCAAGTACATTACGTAGAACATACACTTGGTAGTCTATTTTGAAAAGGCTCTAATTTAGTCTTATCCCTTAAGTGGACCATTCTGAATATAACAGTCTCATTGTTGGTATGTATTGCTATATATACATATATATATTCCTTCTTCCTTTCCACACCTTTCATTTCACACCTTTCATTTCCAGGCTACAGTACAAATAAGAAAAAAGCTTATAAAATCCAAGGAATCCCAGGCACCATACCCCTGATATCAAACTGGCAGGAATACGTTAAGTATGTGCTTCCTTTCTATTTCAGTATTATTCATAGATGTTAAGTTGGAACTTAAAGAGTTCAAAAATTCTATTCCCACCCACGTTAACAATTGGACCTCCTCCCACACAACAATATTGTATTTTTATTTTTAAAAAGATATTGCTAGTTGAGTGTACTTTTCATATTTGTAACAAAAGATCTATACCCAATAAACAAACAAAATAATCTTATGCATATTTTGAAGTACAGTAGTTGATACTATAAATGCAGATGCACAATAGAAAAACAGGGGTGTCATAACTTTAAAGGAAGCTTTTGTAACTTTAGGTGAAAGCGAGAAACAACAAGTGATTAAAATAATAGTTTGCTTTGGCTTTTTAGACAGAAAGATATTGGGAAAAATATATCATTGACTGCTTATTTTGAAAATTCCTATTTTTATCATTTTACTATTTTTAAAAATAAAATTGTAGGGAGTAACTTTTCTTTCTTTTTTTTTTTTTTTTTTTTTTTTAATGCTCAGCTAGCTATATGAACAAAAATATAAAAAGTATCCCATAGGGGGCACTCAAGTACTATGAACTGAAGTATCTGCTTTTTCTAGTCAGATTTTGTTTAGAAGGAAAGGGGTAAACCCTTAGGCACATTTTCATATTATCTTTTATGTAAAGAACAAAACTGAGTAAAATAAACGAACATACTCTTTGTCACACTTCTACTATTCCCCAATGAAAGACAAAGGGATATTAAAAGACGCGATTAAATGGTATTCTGAGCCTCATTATTCTAAAAGCATAACAGCATGAGAGTGTAGCTAGCTGAGTTGGTTTGCATCTTCTAAATTCCAAACAAGGTTTCTTCCACATTATAGTCCAATGCCAGGGACAATTATCCTCTTCTGGAGACATTTAGGTGTAGAAAACAGTAATAAGCAGAGCCATGTGCCTCATTCTCCCTGAGGTTTAAAGCAGAATAATATGAGAAACTGTTTAGATTAGTTCTGAAATAATATTCCTATGGAGGAGTTAGTCTATCATGTGTACAGAGAAGTTGCCACAAATGACGGTGATTGTTTCTTTAGGGGTTGGGGAGTGGGGGGAGATGAGGGCAAAACTGATATCCACTCCAACACCTGTGTGCCAGATAATTTCACCTGAATGACATTTTGGTAGCTAAGACTTTAACCAAAACCTAAGTGGAAACCTGTGATGGCACCTAACTGAGGTAAAAAAGTGTCTTCTTCAAAGTGATGAGGAAGCATATGTTTCCTTTAGGCTTTGAACCTGTAGAGAAAAAGAAGTTGCTTTTTATTGTAACATGGTCAATAGCACGCGGTTTCAAAATCAACCTCTAGATTTCTCAGGATAGTGCTATGAGGCCATTAAGCACATTAAATACGAATCTACCCCACTGACTCTCCCATTGAAGTGCTTCACAGTGCATACCACACAGCACGTGTTTTACTTCTGTTGTTTTCACACAAGCCAGCTTAATGCCTGCTTTTGATCTTATAACGGGCATGTATGAATGCTAAGCACTTCTCTTTATTAGCTTGTTCACCCCTATCAGTTGAAAATAATGAAATCACTTCTAGTACAATTTGTTAAATCCATAACTTGAGATGACCTGTATGCAGGTATGATTGAGTCAGTCAGTTTGCATTATAATTCAAGATATCAACCCTGCTTCCCATGTGATTAAAGCTACCTAAATATTTTCTTTCATCAGATTGGGTTACAGGTAATCCCTAACAATGATTTGAGAAGCATCTGAGGTTCTTGATGTACTTTGAAAGCATGGAACTTTAAATAAGAGAAGACAATTTGTAACCAAGCTTTCTTGGATTTCATACAGTTATTGTGGCCAAAGAGATAGGATTTCCTGGGACAGTCTTGAGTACAAATATTCTGTCCTAGTGCCAAATAATTATATTTATGAGGCTATGCATTCTAATTTTGATTTGGAAACTGTGACTACCATAAATCTGAAATACTATGTGAAGGAGAGGAGGGCAGAGGGACCTGCTTCAGAGCTACAAAGCCAACCTGTCACTTGCCTCTATGACACACTTGAAGCTATAATTTGCTTCCATTTGCAAACTGTAGCATGGTTGGTGCTAGAAAATCTTCAGCCATTACAGGCCTGGTAATTATTTGTACTTTAATATATTTTATTGTATATGAACAACAGAGCATGTTACTTTTTTCGAGCTTTTCTCACAGTGGTTAGATTTATCTTTGTGGAAATGTCCAAGTTAATTCATCTTCTAAGTTTTGGATAAAAAGTAAAATGAATATTAACAATGCTTTTGCTAATCTTGTATTTTCTGAAGGTAGGTAAATTTGTGGGAGATATATATATATATATATATATGTAAATATTTCAAATAATTGTGGTAAAGCTTTCAGAAAAGCCCAGGAAAGAATATAAAAACTGTTTCTTGTCATTTTCATTCATTTTATTTTGCAAGAAATAGAAATAACCATAAGTTAAATTGAAATAAATAAGGATAGGTATCCACTCAATAGTACAAAATTGATACTTCTTTTAGAAATAAATGCATTTAGCTATGACAAAGAAAGACTGAATGACCAAAAATAACCTTGGTCATCCTATGTCCAAGCATAACTATTCATTCTTTCTGCCTTTTCTATTGTGTACTTTCGAATAACTTTGTCCTAACACTCTTTTTTGTTTGTGCTAGAGTTTATAAAATGATGTGAATGATACCCTAAGTAAAGTCTATTTACAGTGCAGAATATAACACTGGAAATTCATAAAAGCATTTAACGGTCTTTCAACTATAATTTAACTTTGCTTGTATCGGTGCATAAAATCATACACTTTTACAAATCTTAATAAGTATTACCTAGGTACAAATGTCACTATTTTTCTTCCCAGAATGAGATGCTTGACACAAAATTAGGGCATTCTGTTCTGGACTAGAAAGCTCCTTTTTGCATTTGAGTTTAAATTGTGATTAAAAAGTCCAATTTTAATCATAGAAAACAACTAGAGGGCAAGAGCCATTTCCTATGAGAGAAATGCAATTCTACTTAGAAAAAAATAATGTTTTGAAAAGTTAGTCCTGTAAGTTTTCTTTAAAGCAAACTTTTAAAAAGAATATAAAAACTCAACATTAAGTGTATTCCACTTAGCATACACCTGTTTAAGACTTATTCTGTGATGGGTTCTATGCCCAAACGGAGCTGACAACAGCCTCTGAAGAGCCGCTCCCAGTGGGAATTACACAAGGTATATTGAAAAAAGATTTGTTTTTCTCTTCTTTCTTTCCTTTTTAAAATTCTTTGTTTCTCTTTACTTTTTTTTTTTTTTTTTTTTAATTTCCTTTATGAAGGCCATTTCTGATAACGGGACAGAAAAAAACACGTAGTTACTTTTCTCATAAGCCCCACCATCCAAAACACAACTCCCTCCCAAAGTGAAAAACAAACAAAATGAAACAAAGATACCATAGTTCCAAAGTACTTTTTAAACTTTACCAGTAACTCATTTTATTAAAGTATATATAAAATGCAATTCTACATATATATAAAATGCAAGTAATGTAATTCTGGTATTCCATCTTCTCAGCTCTCTGTTGGTTGCTTGTACCTACTTGTATCTTTGTCATTGTATTTTTCTGTTTACTTCAGATACAGGGATGTGCTCCATTGCAGAATGACCAGAGAACAGCAGATATAGAAAAGATTAAGCAAGTTCAAGGGAAGACATAAAAAGCCATTAATCAGCAGTATGTCAAATTGTCTCTCCGTACCTATTGTAGGGGAAAGCCCATACAAAAGATCATGTTATGGGGGATTAGAGATCATGAAATGCTAAAGAGTGCATAGAAAGTAAACATAAGAAACGTATCATTTGGGTATAAAGTAGAACATTATTAAATATAAATTGGCTAAAACACTTGTAGGGTCCTAAATAATATCAATAATAAATACAAATAAGTAAAAGTTGAACCAGACTTTCTCAAGGTCTCTTTTTGTCCTCTGATTCTGTATGAATCCACAATGCAACAGAATTTATTGGCACTGATTAATATGTAAGCTATCACTGACAACATTTCTGAACGTTCTGAATTCTGAATATTTCTGAATTTTCTACCAAGTTTTAAATCAAAGGAAGTATGATGTGCTGATTGACTAGATGCTGGTACCAACCCTCAAGATATTAAAATATAGACTTTGTGATTTCTTGTTCAGAGTCTAATTCTAATGGAAGGCTCAAGTTTCTCTATAAAGGTTTATCTGTGAAGATTATTTTCCAAGAAAGATACAGATTTTATTTTGTGGTCTCATCAGTAGTCTTCATGTGTCATACCTGTGGTTTACGAAAAGCATAGTTCCCACCGGATCTTGGAAAGGCAGCCTATTAGCACAGAAGTGACATTTGATTTAGATTGTAAGCTCTGCTAGGGTAAGGCCCATGTCTATTTTTTTCATAGCTATTTGCATGGTCCTGAGTGCAGTGGCTTTTACATGATATATAGCTGTTACATGAATGAACAAATTCAAATACCCTGGGCTACTGCCCCTCTGAGCTAGGAAAAAGCTAAAGGAATAGCAATGAAGCTCATTACACAATCTAGGAAAGAGTCAGAAAACTTTATTCAAGGGACATCTCTGATATTAATAAAATGTATGACCTCAGAGTAGTCACCTTTCCTGTCTTTAAGATTTTTTTCATCTGTAAAGTATGGCAAATTAGAACGCATGATTTGAATGTTCCTTCCAGCTCCAACAATCTAAGAATTCCTAATTAAAATTAAGGAACAGCAAGATGATGACCGAAGGACAGAGACTGATATTAGCAGCTGGAAAAAGGACTCAAGGGCATATTTAGGTAAAGTGCTCCTGGCCATGGATGACTGACAAACAACCCCCAGCATGGAACACTGACTTTATTCTAGCAGCTGGAGATGGGTATGTGGAGATTATCTTGACCACAAGTATGTCAAAAAATACCTACAACATAAGCATTATAATTGGTGACTTGATACTCAAGTGCTATTTCCATCCAAGTAGAGTGACATACTCATTGCATTATTACTGATCATACCTTCTGAAGATATATCCAGAAAAATAGTATTTGTCTCTTGAGTGTTATTATTGTTATGGAAGTAATGTTAGCTGACAAGTTTGTGTAAATCAGTCAAGATTCCTTTCCTTCCTTTCCTTTTAACTGTTAAAAAGTTTTCAAACAAGAGTCAGAGAAGATGTAAAACAATCAAATCAGTATTAAGAGTTTCAATTATTTATCTTTTGAAAGTTATAATTGCCTATCAGCTGTGCTTTCACTGTAATATGTGTATCTTAAAGCATTTATACATAATGTCAGTAAAGATAAGCTGAGATTTATGTAGAGAAAAAACTTAATTTGCTTTGAATAATTTTACTTTCCAGGTTTAATTAGATAATTGCATTGCACTTCACTTTCTTTTCAGATGTACATACCTCCTAATACTTCACAAATAGTGGGAATTAAAGGTGCACCAAAATCACATTTATCTCAACTAAATCCCCATTATGCCAGCTAAAACAGCAGGCTACCAAATAGTTATAGCACACTTTTGAAGGCCAGAAGTTAAAACTGTGCATCGAAATGGAGCAGATTGATAAATAAAAGGAATCTAAAGATTTTTTTTTTCTTTTTTTTTTCTGAGCAGTTTTGTCAAGAGTAACTCTGTTTCAATTTTAAAGCAGGGATAGTGTTTCTTTAACAATTTTCTGTCTCCACCCCCAACCCCTTCTTTCTCATCCTGTGTCTGCTGCTGCCTGGCAACTTTTCTGTGAAGAAAGGCAGGGGAAAACTCTAGCAGCCCTTGGAGTGATCTCTACAGAAATTCCTAGCAACCTGACTTTCAGACCAACTCTCAACACCCACCACTTCAGTGAGACAGACTGTCAGTACTGGTTTGTTTGCCCCCCCCCTCCAAACATAACATGTGCATAATGTATGAATTGTTACTATCTATGGTAAGAAAAAAAGAACATAAATAAGTTAGCAGAAATGTAATCTAATGTTTGATTACATGTACACAAATAGTGGCTCTAATTGGGAAGTATAAGATTTCCACTCACTAATAATTAATATTCACGTGTTGTTTTAGAGCAGAAAGTAAGAATGATTGGTTCTACTTTGTTTAATTTATCTCAATGAGAAATTTCATAACATTCTATAGTTTGATAAATTAATTTATTTAACTTGTCAGTGTTAATAACACTGATTAGAATGAAGAAATTATAATGGGCCATAGGAACACACAGAATTTGAACAGTAACTCTAGCTATTCTCTCTTCACTATTAAATCACTTCATTAATTTTTTTATTAAAGCATATATAATGACAAGTAAAAGTATTTCATAGAAAATGATAATTATGCTTTCTTTTTTATTTATAATTCATTATAACCGATTGGTCATTCAAAACGTAGAAATAAATTATTTAGTTTTAAAACTCAAATTTGGCCTATACTGTTATCAACCTCATTGATGCTCATAAATATATATATTTACATATATATGTATATATATATATATATATATATATATATATATATATATATACACACATATATATCTTTTGATGAACTGGTAATTTTCAATGGGTTTTTAGTAGAAGAACCACCATATATGAGTGATTTGATATGGGACAATTTTATTCAATTTCATTTTAACACTGTCCTTATTTCAGTTTGGAGCAAATACGTATCTATTAAGTTTAATATTTAATCTGTTTATTATATATTATTATTGCTTTGTGGTGTAAACCAATGGTTTTATTATAATTTTTGTCTTAAAAACCTGCTTGACATGCATTTAAATGCATATTTTGTATCTACTTGGCCACTGATACATACCTAAGCATCCATTCTTCCACTAAATTGCTACAGACATTTTTATACCCTTTAGGTCTTTGTTAATAATATCTATTCACATTCTTAAAATAGGTCCCAAATTACAGTTTGTAGATAAAATTGAGAATCATTCACAGTTGATATGAAAGTCCTCTCCATTCATTTGTATACCAATGTATACCTTAGCAGTTGAGCTTCCGCACTTGCTAACACTATTTTATGCCACCATTTTGAGTCATGCGTCATTTACGTGGGCAATGTGATTCATAATTACTAAAAAGGAATTTTTTTCTTTATTATTCTGATTACAATGTGTGGACAATGCATCCTTGATTTTCTTCCATTCAGGTCACTTAGAAAGTCAACTAGATGACTAAAAATAGATCATATGGTTTTCACTCTGCCTAATTGACTTAATAGGTACACTATTAGGAGACACTACACATTTAGTGGCATATTTAAAATATACATTAGAATACAAAATCTGCTGGGCATTTACTTCTCTGATTATCTTTGGTAGCTTTTTCCCTTTTAAGAACCGACAGTAGAATCTGGGGCTGCTACATATATTGCAGAAGTGAATGAGTCACTGATTTTCAATGATAGCACTTTGGTATGTGGTTAAGAGTCTCCTTGGTTGTACTGTTCCTGGCTGCTTTCCTCTACCTTGCAATTTTTGAGATGGTGGGTGGGTGGGTAATTGGTGGTAATGGTATCTGAGAGAAAGAATCTGGATGTCCCTAGCATGGTGTGTGAGCACTCCTCATTTTATTGCTAAGATTTAAGTGGATATGGTGTTCCTAATAGCTGATCTCTTAGTTGACTGAATGGGATCATGTAAGAAAGACGAGAGAGAGAGAGAGAGAGAGAGAGAGAGAGAGAGAGAGAGAGAGAGAGAGAGAGAGAGAGAGAGAAGGGAGGGAAAGAGAGAAAGAGAAAGAGAGAAAGAAAGACACCTACTTACTTTGTCTGATGAAAGGATAACTAGTTCATAGAATGAGGAGGTCTATGGACCGATGAAAAATAAATATTTATTACTTTGAGCATCATTCAGAATACACCCTTTCTCTCCCTTCCCTCATAATCTTTGAACTCTCCCACTCATTTCAAATTTGTGAATTTTTAGGGAAAATGAAGTAAAATAGGGAAAAACTCTCTTTATGTTTCCTATATTTTAATGAAACAATAAACAATGAGTAAGTGAAATGATACATGTAACATAACAAAGTTAAAAGAAAAAAAAACTATACATTTTTTAAGTGTGGAATGAGTCATTTTTAAATACTAAATGATTTGATTTACAAGGAAAAATAAACTTTAAAATTTAAAATATGTAAAATTAACCTAAAGGACATATTTTATAATCACAAAGTAAGTATGAGAAGGTGAATGTTAGAGATTCTTGGCAATGACCCTCAGAGTTACCTCTGTGTTTTTTGATCCAGTCTAGTGTTAATGGTTTCTAAGGAGCATCCAAAGATGTTTCTGGATAACTTTACTCATAAACAGAAAAATAACAGTGCTGGCATTCATCTACGATAATTCTCAACCAGTGAAACTGACTAAAGTGTTTGTTTAAAGTATCTTTCCTTCACTTTTCAATCTTTCTGTTTCTTAGTTTAGTCTTATAATTTTCCCTTACACCCATTTCAAGTTTTAAAATATTAAATATGAATCATTTTTCAACCTTTGTTCTTAGACAAGAATTATTGATGTTACAAGGAAAAATGTAAGCCTTTAACTGTTAAGGTTTCCAAGTTTTAACTCCTTAGCCATTTTTGAATGACTAACTAAAATTTAAGCCACTGGGGTGTCATATTTAAAAACTTAAGTGGTCATACAACTCATTGTTTTGTTTTGTTTTGTTTTCATTTATTTGATTCTTTTTTATGCTGGATGGTTTGGGAAAGTTTTTAAAGTACCACTGTGTTATGTGGAAAAAAGAAAAAAAACACACAATAAAAAATACTCAAAACATATTAAAAATAGTTCCAGGTGCCCTTTTAAAGAGAGAAATCCACGGCAAAACAACCTGCCAATTTCTTGATCTGTGGTTCCCTGTGCAGGGATCTCTTTCCATTCACCTTTCCTTCTTATGCAATGGATAATGACTTTTGGGATTTTGTTTTGTTTTGTTTTTGTTCTGCTGAGTCATTAAACTTTACATCCTTGTCCTCAGGTGCTACTCATAATAAAACTTAAAAGTGCAATTCAGAAAGCATTGCGTTTGTGTGTTGAGCAGAGGAAACCATTTTCCTAAGAGAAGCTCAGTTACTTGGCTTGTCCTTCCTTCCCGGGAAGGAAGCTTCCAGGGCGCGAAGGGATCAAATCAGCTTGGCGGAAGGAAGCATCCCAGAGCTGTAGCTGATAATTTCCAGCTGGCTGTTAAAGGCAGAGCTTCCTGGGCGCCTGGCTGGCTCAGCCCGATGCAGAAGTCTGCCCCTTCTCTAAAGACCCAAATCCCTACAGAACCAGCTTGGAGTTACTTTCCCTTCAAGGAGACCGACATAATTGTGAATTGTGGGGCTCTCAGTTCGCGGTGGTATTTTCCTGTTGTGTTAAATGCATTTTAGTAAGTAATAGATGTGATTTATGTGGACAACGAAGGGGTGTGTGGTGGTTTCGGTCATTAATCAGTGAATTCCCATCCGCTGGCATCTCTCACTGCCCCTCTTGCGTGATGTAAGATCAGACGTACCCTGCATCGAAAAGTCAAGACACACGAGCGACTCGCTCGCGCTCACACGCACTCCTCTCTCTCTCCTCCACACGCGCGCATCCGCACACCTTCCACATCCTGCTCCAGGCAGGAGAAGGCGGACTGGCTGGGCTCATTGAGCTGAAGAATTTCCAGTGACATTTGTAAATGACGCTGCTCGATTCCCGGCTCGGAGCCGCCGCCGCCCGGCCGAGGGTGCAGCGGGGCAGTCTCCAGTGCAGGCTTCCTTCCCCGGCGACCACAATGTCCGAGTTTCTCCTCGCCTTACTCACTCTCTCGGGATTATTGCCCGTCCCCAAGGTGCTGACGGCGGGAGCCGACCAAGGTAAGGAGACCACCTCCCCCCTTTCTTACCCGGTTTTCCTGCTGGGCGATGCTTGCAGATAAGTGAGTGTGAAACTTAAGTCCTTGCGGCCCCGCTCCCTGGGTCCCTCTGGCCACTGTGCGCTGGCCTCAGGCAGGGTGAGAGGTGCGGTGGGGGATTTCTGAGCCAGGTGCCAGAGTCCTTGACTCCCCCATAGCTTTTTCCTCTGGCCTTTTGTCGGTCCTGATCCCCACCCCCCACCTCTCAACCCCGGGAGCGTTTGGACTTGACTGAGCGCCTCTGCCCGCGCATCCCAAGCGCTGCAGATGTTGGAATAAGAATTTGCTTTTTCAAGACTTCCCTCCGCGCTGACTCTCAGGGCTTCCAGCTTTTGCGGTCTCCGGATTCTCTGTGTTAAGGGTGTGCTCCCTCAACTTAGCTCCTGGGTTAAAACTTCCTTACCTGCTGCCCCCAGGATCTGTGGAAAGGCGAAAGCGCCCACTCAAGCCCCTTCCGTTTCTGTAGCCTCTTGCTGGGGTAGACTCGGGCCAGATTCGTGTCATCTGCCTAGAGGCTAAGGTCTGCAAGGCGCTTTTGGACGCAGGCACTTGCTTGAACTTGACTTTTTTTTTTTTTTTTTTCTCCTGGATTCCGAATGTCTGTGACACCGCTCATGGTACTTGAGGATGCTAACCCAACACTGGGGTTTGCCCTTGCGTTTTCTCCAAATAGCTGAGGAATGGTAGACGTTTAAAAGGCAATGGGTATGGGGATCAGAGGAGAGAGAGAGAGAGAGAGAGGAGGTGGGGATTTGAGTACACCTGGATTCTGTAAACTTTTGATCTGGAAGCCCAGGAATCCCTGTGCAAATTTGATAATCCTTGAGTACAGTCGCACGGGTGAGAAAAGGTGAAAAAAAACGGTAGATGAATATTTGGGCCACTGGCATTGGAATGGTTAACTACTTAAGGTAAAATCCGAAGTATCATAGATCTATTTTTTTTTATCGAGTTCATATTGACTGATGTAGTTCAGCTGGACTTGGGGGGTTTAATTAACAAAAAGAGATGTAAAAAAGATAGGAATGATACTTTGATCCTAATGCCTAGCAAACAGGCAAAATGTTGCATTGGGAGATTTAATGAGTGTGTTTATATGAAGCAAAATATGACTTGACTAAAAATCATTGCTTCATTTTAGAAAAACAAACAAACAAAATAAGGCCTGAATTGTAGTGTTTTTATCTAACCTGCTGTTGGCAACCAGATTTGTCTTTATAACATACCCACACATGTCATTTCCTTTACTAGCAGTGTAATTACGAGTTCCTTCAGAAAGGAATGACATTTACTGAATGATAATCTTTTAAACATATCATTGCCACCTAACCATATACCTTCTGAACTTGCCTTAACTTTCCTTGAAGTTGGTGTGGAATAGTTGAAAACTGTATTGATAAAATGGAAGCACATAGCTTTAACTTGATGTCTTTTATCTGGAACAATCAGCTCTCAACCTTTCTTAGGAAGAATGTTTGAAGTTGGACCAGAACAGGTGAACAGAATGAAGCTTTTCAGCCCTGTGTGCTAGCAAAATATGATGGCCCTGGCTGACTACTGCTATTGAGCTCTTTCTGATTGAGTCCCTAATCTCTAGAAATTTGACTTCATCTAGAGCTAAATCCTCAGTGCTCTTTTATGTGTTTAGAAGGGATAGAGCCGTTGCTACAGTGCTTGGAATGAATAGCTGAAGATAATTTTAAGTATAATAAAAAGTTAAACATAGTCCCTCAACCTACTTCTGAGATAGGAAACTAAATAACTAAAAGGATTGCAATTTGGTGTCAATTTAATTCCATGAGGGAGAGAGACTTCTAACATATACGCAGGGCACATGGAAAAGGACTGTTACTTTTTCCTAAAACTGAAATAGTGTCATGTTGTAGCACCATATCAGGATAAGAAGTACTGTATCAGATAGGACAAGTAAAAATAGTTATAGACCAATACTGTACCACTCTTTTACATATTTAACACAAGTTTAAAAAGCCTTAGAACGGAGCTAAAATTGTCACAGCAAGCTATCACAAGTGAAAAGGGTGGGTCCCATTTGGAGAAAAGAGGATAAAAAAGAGAAATCTTATTGAAAGTTAAAAAAGAAAAGGGTACTGCATTATGACAAACTTCCTCACTGAAATGCTTAAACAGAAGATATGGGAATATAAACTCAAGAAAGAAGTTAATGAGATGTAGCTTTTGCACAGGCTTATGTCAATTGTCCTTGAAGAATAAAATGTGAATTACACAGGTGTGTTTTATAGTGCAACTGCTAGCTAGCTTCATGCCAGGAAATGAGAAATCACTTTCAGGTTCTCCAAATGCATATTGGATAATGGGTAGCTTCTTAAACTGTATGGACTAGATAGAAATAATTGTATTACTCTCTACCTGTGTTGCTTTTCCCTGTATACGTTTATGAGTATGAACTCAAACACTTTTTTAAACAGAAAAATACTTTAACTTGTGTGCTTGTGTTCAATCTATATCCATCTGCTTGTCCTTTAATTCCATGTTGTTTATTTTCTTAGTTTATATTGATCTTGATACAAAGTTAAGCTAATGTACATGTCAGTTCTTATTAGATTTCATCCCATCTGAAAAAGGAAACATCTTTGTAACTCTTAACAACAAAATGTGGAGGATCAATCATATTCACTTAGGATCAACCAATGTGTCATATAACAATGTCATATTGTATCAGAGTATTGCTTGATAAGGATTAAGACTTAAAAATAAGTGTATTTTAAATTGTCAAATTTTCTGGGGGGAAAAGGCAGGTGAGGGTGTTGAGAGACCGAAAGCTAGTCTCTTTTAAATTCTTGAGTCTGACAAGATGGGAAAACATATTTCCAAATAATTAAAGTTTACGCTGTTATAATCATTTAAATGTGTATGCCTGTAAAATCATCTAAAAATGGCAATCATGTATATGTCAAAATTTTAATCTTCCTCTCTTCAAAGAATGAACTGCAATCTGTGTCTCTTTATATCCACAAATATAAAACTTTTGCAGAGGTCTCTGTAATCATTGAGATTCTCTCTCTCTCTCTCTCTCTCTCTCTCTATCTCTCAAGTTGAAGCTGGTAGGAAGGAAATGAGACAACAGGAAAGTAAATAAAAACCCAATTGTTAAAACAAGAAAAATGAATATGAATTGCAGAAAACAGAATAAGGGATGGAAAGAAGAGTAGGGAGAAAGTCAAATGATTTTAGGGAGAGGCTGAATCCAAATTACTGTTTCTTAAATAAGAGATTAAAGTATCTTTAGACAAAATGATCATTTCTTAAAATAAATACATTCTTCTGATTTCATAGTAGATGTCTTATGAAAATGTTTGCAGTATGAAAGTAATTTAAAGAAACTTCCATCAATGTGAGCCTGGATATAATTAAAGCTCTAAGAATGGAGAGATACATCAGAATATTGCAGAAAACTTAAATATTAACTATGCTGTAATTATTAAGATGGAAGTGATTTTTTAAAAGGTGGATGTAAGAGAAATCTTAGAAAGGATGGAAGATGAGTGCTATAGTTAATATACTCTTAAGAATGAGATGACCCTTTTTAAATGTTACTTGTTATTCACAATGAAGACATGTAAAAATTTTTAGTTTGCAAGTATCTTGGATCCAAGACATTAATTTCTTGCTACTTTCCTTGTCACTTTCTTTTCAGAGACTAGGCTATACCATAAAGATAGGCTCCATTTAAAGTCACCTGGATTGAACATGATTTGGTCTTCTACAAGAATTTTGATGATGAGGGATCTCTATATCGCCCCTCTATTTTATGTATTACTATGATCCGTATTTTTTTCATGACTCTACTGTTAATTTTTATACCTTTTAGGAAATGTACATTACCATTTCTTTAATTCCTTTCTAGTTATAGGGATTCTATGTTGTAAAATGTATCAACCAGACACATTGATAGATTTCTCTATCTTCTTGGTGGTCTGTCAAAACAATTATTGTACAAAGGAAACAGTTATCTTCATTCTCGATAGATGCATTCAAGAAAGTAGAATTTATACTAAAAGTTAAACATGATTGTACTAACATAATGTCATTAAACTAATTTAGTAGTAAGTGGAACCCACCTGGTGTGTGTGTGTGTGTGTGTGTGTGTGTGTGTGATCTTTAAAAAAATGGCTGTCTTGGCACAAACTATAAAAATATCACTTTAGCCTGAAAATTGGAGACAGATTTTTTAAATGAAACTTATTTTTTAAATTCCATATATGTCTATTTTTGTGATTATTGCCTCCTTGAAAAGCAAAAATAAGGAATGAAAAACTTTTAAGAGTTATTTTTCGACTCCCAACACACACTATTCTATTGAATGAATTTCCATATAATAAATATTTTGTTGTAACAGAATCTGATGGTGGAAGAACTAGATGTCAAAATGCATTTGCCTTTGAGATGCCTGTAATTATGATGCACCAAAGCTGATAATTTGAATAGATATTTTTAGTAGTTGGCATGCTGAAGAGAAGTACAGTAAAATATGGAGTACTCTCATAATCAACTAATCAAAATATGTATTGGACCAAACTTCTATCAGGAAATAGTCATGTTTACTCTAGGTAGTTCAAAAATTTCTCTTATATTCCCTGAAGAAATCTAGCTCCCTATAATACCTTGAAATGCAGAGAGTGCAAATAACAAGTTTTTTGACTTTTTTTTTTTTTTTTTGGTGGGGAAGGGAGGGAAAAATTAATCTAACCACCCAAATAGAAAAGAGTGGTGATACTTTTTATCCTCTTGTATGGAATTGCTTTACATTTTCATGTGGACTATTACTCTCCAAATTTAACCTATGTAACAACCCATAAACTAGAGGCATTGGAATGAAATTGCAACATAGCAATCACTAATTTAATAGTCTACAGACTTTGGGGACATTCTCCAGTTGTCATTTTTCAGAAGAACATATTTAGAGCTTGTTAGTTCCTTAAAAACAAAAACAAAAACAAAATACTATTTACACATTAAATATAGAAACATGAACATATTTGTAAAAATTAATTTGAGTTTTTAAAAAGCTACTTTTTGGACTAATTCACATATGTGCTAATGAATATATTTACCTCACTTGCTTTTGAATAGTATTGTGCTTGCTATAATATTTAATCACTGTTGTCATTATTCTGTGCTCTCTGATTTGAATAAAATGTTACTCTCTCCAAGTACCTCTGAACCTTCTATTATAGAAACGGGAATGGAGGCTTCATAAGATGTTGCAATATAGCAGAATAAGTAAGTTTAGAGTTTCAAAATTTATGTGTTTTTTCCATTGGAAGTTTTTCTGCCATAAGCTGCCTTTGCAATTTTAGATCTATATTTTCTCCTCATAAATGATTTGGTGGCCTCTCTTCCCACCCCACCCCCCCGGCATAACTACAAGGCCAAGTTAGAAAATATGTATTATTTATTACTCTGTTCTGAATTCAATGATACAAAAATGTAGTTTTTCTCTTTTTGTCTCCACCCTATTGATTTACTCTATCTCTATACAAGCCCAATTATTTTGACTGAGCTTTCTGACTAAACTAATTGATGAAACTGAGAAGTAACTAAATGGCAATGAAGTTATTAGATAGTAGCCAGTCAGACCTGGTAATACAGTTAAACTTTAGGCTTGCATAGAAAGCCTAAAGTTGAATTTTATGGAAAAACAACAATATATTTCCCTGACAGACTTATTCATAGTACTTTTTATTTATAGTTTATACAGTAAATCATATGTGCCTTGTCCATTGTGCATATTATAACAGGCAAATATATTTGATAGTAATTATATATTTATATCAAGGGATAGCATAAAAGCTTAAAACACTACTAGAATCTGAATAAATACATGGTCTGAATTCATTCGTGCTCAAAGATTGCTTTATTGAAAGTAAGTAGAAATGAAGTCTTTTTCTTCGTTGGCTTTATTAACTTGTTCTCATTTTGTCAATTTTTAAAAAAAAAATAAAATACATTGTGAAATGTTGTTTCAAAGTCAAGACTTTCTCAATTACAGGATAGTGGAAATAATTTCAGTGATAAAATAGACAACAGAATTTGGTGTGCTTTTAAACATGACTACAATAACTTTCTCTTGTGATCACATTAACTTACTTTTAGTCTGCAATTAGGTGTCTAGCTGTGGTTTTTTTTTTTTTTTTAAAAAAAAAGGCAATGGCACGATGAAATAAATGGGCCCACTCATTTGTTACTGATTTCTTAGTAGGTCACCTTCTTGTATCATCATTGCTAAGGGCTAATGAGAATGATTCTGTAACTTATATTGTTCAATAACTTTGCCACTCACATTTGTTGAAAAGTGATATATCCACATTTGGGGTTTCTCAAATATTCCGGAATAGTTATAAATATATAACATTGTCAAAGGTGTCTTTACCTATAGAAACAATAAAAAGTCATTTTAATCAATATTTTGTTACTATAGAGTCATATGTTTAGTCTTATTTTTGTTAGATATAAGCTTGGACTTAGACATGTATGTATATATGAACATTTCCATTTACACGTGACTTATATAATTTTATAGAAAATGAGTTGAGAAAGTACCTTTTCTTATGAAATTCCTTCTAACTGTTAAGTAAGAGAAAAAAAGTGAAAAGGAAAAAAAAGCTTCTTGAAGAAGATAGAGCGTGTTGCCTTGCTAAGTTACCGGCATTACATTTTATCTCACAATGCATTCTTATTAACAGTCAGACATCTCTTCCGGAGTTGCATGTACCTCATTGTCCTGGCTGACTTAACCTTCAGACCAAAGACAAGTATTGTTGAATGGTAACCTCATTTAACTCAAAGAATAAGTTTCTTCTTTAGGTAAGATCAAGGTACCACAGATCATCTCTTGTTTTGTTCCTACAGTCAATAGGAAATTTGTTCCTAACTTTTCCACATTACATTGACATCTTCAAGACTTCCTAGACAGCTTAACTTTAGAAATACGAATACATAATTCCTTAAGCGTTTTTCTACCGCTGAGTTTTTTTCTTTAATGAAAATGTCTTCTTTAGCCCTTTCTTCTTAAAATGTGATAAGAGAACTGAAAATGGGGGCGGGGGGAGGAAAAGTAAAACTTGGTTGTGGTTGCTTGCTTTGAGTGTTCCTAGGGTATTTTAAGGCTTTTGTGAAAAAGAAAATTGTAGGTATAAGAATAATAACAGAAATGGGTTTAGGGTGATCTCTTTTCTTAAGGAACTAGAATGTATAAGGAGAGGAAGGACAAAGATGCCGAGAGAGAGAACATTCACAGTAAGAATTTATTGAAGCTTCTGTCTACACAGATCAAGTGACTGAGGCAATTAGGAAGCTCAAACTTTTGATGAAATGGAAGTTCTAGATTATATTTAAAATATTTGGTTTTTGATTATCTAAGACACTGCGTTTTCTAACGCTTTTAAAGGTATATTTTATTGGAATGAAAATGTTAAAATAGCAAGTATACATTATTAAAATATTCTGCTGTATTCAACTCTATTAATTTGAAGGCATTTTCTCATAATTAAGCTCTGCAAGTATAGTGATAATGATGCTAGCTCATGGGTGAGATTTCTGCCTCATCAGGTGAAAGTATTACAGATTGTGCCCACTGGGCATCATGTATTTTTGATTTACATTAACAAATAAGTAAGATTTGTAGATAGAATTACTAACTAAGAATTCAGGCCCTTTTGCTGAGTTCTAGTATTGTCATTCTAACACAAACACTGGCTAATAATTCACTAGCACCACATTAATGACCTGTAATACTAGTGGCATACAATTCTTATTTGGGGGAAATATGGTGACTTTCTTCAACATCGGCCAACGTTAAAAATAGGTAGAATTTGGAACTTACACATTCATTCTGCTTGTGTCCATCTTTGGATTACATTTCGTTTTATACTTCTTTCACCTGCTACAGTATTTTCTTCTTATTTTCACTTAATAAGATATCTTTTTTTTTTTTAATTAATCCTGATAGTGTATCAAAATCTTAACACTTTTCCCACTCCCCTTGCTCCTCTCATTCCTGGGAGAACATAGGTTATGAAGAGCATGAGGGTTTTATATTGCATGTATTTTAATCTGGGTGCCTGTGAAAACCCCACCAGAGCCTTACAGAAAACTGCTCCAACCAACTCCAAAAAGAGAGACTTAGCAGTGTTCCTAACACCTTCTATGAGTGTATGGAAAACACATTGCATCAATCATTACATTGCACGAATACCCATTATTTTATTTATTATACCATTAACTTAATATAAATTACTAATAGCAACAGGAATCTCTTACATTTTCAGGATGCTTTATATTTTTTTCCCCACATTTTTCCTACCAGCATCATATGATCTCTGAAGCAACCCACGTGGTTGGGAGTGATGTATTTATTCACCTACCCAACAAAATTCAGTAAATATTTGTTGGGTGCTATTCTAGGAGCTGGGAATGAGGTGAGTGAGCAAGCTACACAATGCTGCTGGCTGGATAGTGCTTACATTTTAATGTGGGAGGAGACAGATGAGAAGTCAAAAAATAAACTAATAAATAGTATTTTGAGCTAAGAAGAAAGAAAAATAATGTAGCAGAGAAGTGTTGTGAGGATTGATGGTTGTAATCACAGCAGCCCCTTTTGAGAAGGATGACATATTTGCTGAGATGAAAGTGACGAGAGGGAACACGCTATGAGTACTTCTGAGGGAAAAGCTTTCCATGCACACCCTTGAGAGGAAGTCATGAATTCAGGCTTTACGGAAAAAAGGAAAGTTTGTGTTTCTGAACCGAACTGTGTTTGGGGGAGAGGAGGTGTGAGGGAGGGCATATTAATGATGAAGCCAGATTAGTTCAGGTAAGGCCATGCAGAAGAAGGTGAGGTATTTGAATTTTGTTCTGATTACAATAGGCAGTGATTGGATGTCTAATCAGAGGTGACATGACACAACACAATTATTTAAGAGATCATGCTTGCTGCTGAATGAAGGAAGACGAGAAGAAACATGATGATCCTGTTAAAGGGTTATCATAATTGTCCTGGAGAGAGATGTTGTTGGCTTATATGAGGGGATAGCAGTGCAGCTGAGGACAAGGTAGAGGAGGGACTCACATCTTTAATATAGACAGATTTTCTATAACAATAAGTGCAGCACTATTCAATATATTAGTAAGATAAGGCATGCAATAAAGCCTCAAATTATTATCTTTGAAGGTTAGGGTTGCTGTTTCACAACACCTCTTATTAATTTTTATGAAACGTGTTTCACAGTATAAGGCATGTGGTAGACACGTGTGGCCCTTGCAGTATTGCTTGCCTCCTTATTACTTTTTATCTTATATTTCAAAGTTATTAATACCTTCTTCCCTATTTGCCCATATTATTCATACGATTTCTGCAGAATGGAATTAGTAGAGTCTGACTCACAGTGTTCTTTGGGGCTTTAGCCAAAATAATACACTTATCAACATTTTAAGCATTGGTAAATATGGCAGCAATTCTTTTTCTGTGATTTCTACCAATCTAAACCAGTATAACAGCAGAAAGAATAAGCATTGGCCCTAGGTGAAAACCCATTTGTATTTTTTTTTCCTGAGAAAGTCATCCGTGTTATCATCAAGGAAGAACTTTTCGATTGTCCCCAAATCCTGGACAGAAGAATTTGTGCTGATGGTGACATTCCCACTTATGAACAGTTGATTAAAGGGACAAAATTGTGAGAGAGCTACTGTTGGCTATTCTTACTACCCTTGTGGAAATCCCAGTAAAACCATAGAAATGAACAGGGTGGTAATAAGTTGTAGAGAACCTACTGGGTAAGAGTTTCTGACCTAGAGGGTATTCCTTTTGGTCAGTCAGGGCCCTTGGCTATTTTTCTGTATTTATCCACACATTAATTGAATAAATGTTATAGTAACCACTGTGTTCCGGTCAATGTGATTTATAGACTTGAAGGAAGAAACAACTAAACAACAAAGACCAGAACAAGCAATAAAACACAAGTTTAACAATTGTACGACTCTGCATTTTTAGGGAAAGTTTGCTTATGGCTACAAAATAAACCCATTTGGGTCTATTGAGTTCTTGTTGGTTTTAAAAAGGAAAGAGGGAGCGTTTCTATAAAACTGAAGTAAAAGGAAAAATATCTGAGCCCAGAGGGTCTGTGAGAATGAACAAAGTGTTACAGTGTTTGAAGGAAATACGGTTAATATTAAGCTGATTGAGTTGCTGTAGGTGCTAAGTTATTTGAATTTTGCTTGGGATTCGGTTTTATTGATTTTTTTTCATTGCTCTCTTCTCTTTCGGCTCTCTTGCCTATTCTCTACCTTGGGAAAAAAGTTAAAGTTTTGTTTTAAAACTTGATATTCAAATCTGCATTTGAAAATACAAGCTTAGCCCGCCTAATATTCTCACTTGGTTTCTTTTTCAGTTTTACAGGCCATCTAGTGACCCAAATCAACGCTTTTAGGCACTATTTACTTTATATTGTGAGCAGCTGCATTATGGAGGAAATACTTCACCTTATCCAGAGAAATTACCTTGAAAATGCTCCATGGTCAATACAAGTAGTGTTTCAAAAGATAACCTGCTTTCTCAGTTTTCAAACATGATATGTCTTTAGATTTAGGAAGGGACGACATATACCAAGCAGACATTAGGTTAAAATAAAGAGAGATGCCTAAAAGCTCAGGCATTTAAATTTTTAGAAATAAGATACTGAAGTAAAAGATCTCAACCAATTTGTTTGTTGTGTAAAGAGCTTACAGGTTTAGTAGACATTTGCTAGCTGCATGTACAGAAATCAAATTTGCGTGCGACTTTAAGTTCAGTCCAGTTTTTATTCGTGTTGTCAAAAGTGCCGTTCATTATTTGGCTTCTAAATTTCAGAACTAAAATCAACATTATGCCTAGAAATAAGTTAAACATAAAATAAACACCTAGATTTTATTAAGTTTAAGAGTGACTGAACTAAATGAAATTTGAACTGGAAGATTTTGCATTAAAATTTAATTTGGGACTCACTGTAAATTTGTTTACTGTGTATTTTAGCAGAGGGGTGCCAACGTGTTTGGAAATAAATTAATCTGAGTAATTGAAAACAGCAGGAAGGGGAAGGGTCACTTGTATATTTGTGAGTACGAGGCATGATTTATGCTCCCTGACTAGAACTCTGCTCATCACGTGGAAGTCTGCTGAAGGGCTTTCTTTTTTTTTTTTTCTTTCATAGGGAAAGTACTATGGGAAGAGGTTCAAAATGAGTATAAGGGGGTTATTTGTATTTTAGGAAAAGTGAAAAATAATTACAGACTATATCCTCAGAATAAAAGGCATTAGAGCAGGAAATACTGTGGATAAACTTAAACCTGCTCTGACAAGCCCAGGAAAACAAAGCTTATTCAGATAACAGTTAAGCTGGCAAGACAGCTAAGAAATCTAGTAATAGCAAGAAAATCACTTAGGTGAAAAATAAACTTTTAGAGATGGAAACTACTGGAGTTCACCAAGATTTAGAAATGAATACCGAAGAGGATTAGTAAAACTCTCTTCCCTTTGAAAATACAAGAGTAATGGCTCTATCATGTCTCAAACCCATACTTGAGAGTCACCGTATAAGTGAGAGTTGATCTCAATATACAATAACAATAATAACATTTTCTTAAAAAGTAGGAAATCATATAAGGGAACCTGACACAAAAGCACTGCCCTTTTTCCTCCTTTGTGCAAGCGAGAGAAAATGATAGGTAGCATTTTTTCTATATTTACATGGAGAGAAATGCTTTGGCTATGGCTTGTGAGATCCCTAGACTCAGAAAAAAGGATAAGATTTCTTTACTCATCATGTTAAGTTATGGCACTCAGGCAAATTTGACTAACCTTTATGAGTTAAAGGGCAAGATATAGGGCAAGTTTTGCAAACACAAATGCATAGAGCACCCAGGCTGGTCAGAGGTGTCCTGGGTGACATGTAAATTGGAGAACACCCTCATTGTCTAAGGGGACAGCTGTTATTTGACTGGAGCAGATATTTGACTTGCCTTGTATGAATATGGGCCAAGGGAAGCTGGACCTTTAGGTATTTCAAGGGAGACCTAGAATCTGGGTTTTTATGTACAATGCCCAAAGTTTAAATCTTGCCTATTGAGATAAAATATAACATGCAAACTAAGAAATAATAATATAGGGGGTCAAAAACATGGGCTGATAGACTTAACACCCAGGCTGACAGCTGGCCACTGACTGTGGAGCCCCTTGGTTTCAAGCATCAACAGAACGTTGGACGGGGTGACAGTGAAAAGGCATTTTACTTGGTGCATTGCAGACAAATGTGATGTAACCTTAGAGAGGTGAGTGTAAGGCCTTGGAGTTTGGAGTGCTTTATGGTTGCTTTGGGAAGAAGGATACCAAAAATGAAATTGAACAGTGTATTGCATCCCTTCCTCCACTACTTCCTCTCCCCTGTGAGACATACAGACAGAGTCAGGGGAGAGAAAGAAGGTGCAGAGAAAATTCTTAGTGACCCAGAAAAGAGTTAGTGATATTATACCCAGCTGTGACTTGGGACAGGAACATGCCATCGAAGTCATCTAAGAAACAAAACTCTATTAATAATGGTGAGGAAATGCTATGCACATGATTTCAGTTAGTCTCAGCGTTCCAGAGACCTCATGAAAAACATTCTAACATGATGAGGAACAGCCACAGAATGAAAACAATATTGCTGGGCTGCACACAGATCATTGTGGAAATTAAAAAAAAAAAAAAAAGACCAAAGGGAGAAGAAAAATATAGTGAAGTGAAGATCGCAGAGATAAGCTCATGATGAGTCGACAAATTCTCATGCTGGGACACAGATGGGATCACATTTAGGTTTGTGTTTCATGTTCTCTTTCCTTGGGAAAGCTTAAGAGCCAACTGTGTACTCTACAACTACACATCAAGTTTAGATTCCATAGCTATGTTCACATAAGAATTAGTACATCCAAATTGATTATTTGAACTAGTCTCTTTTTTTCAAAGCATTTTTAATAACTTATATTTGAAATAATTTTTGAACTTATTTTAAAAATGTGTGCAACTCGTACGGAGTTCCCATATATCCCTGACTCAGCTTTCCCTGATCTTAACATATTGTATTGCTATAATACAATTATCAAAACAAAAGGTATACATTGGATCTAAACTATAGACTTCATCTAGATTTTACCAGTTTGACCACTAATGACCAGCTCTATACCAGCATCAAATCCAGGATTCAGCGTTGCTTTAAGTTTGCTGTATCTCCTTAGTCCTTGAATCTGTGACAATCTCTGGCTTAAGTTTACTTTCATGACCTGGGGTCATTTCTTTCTTCTTTGTTGTTTTTTTTAGAATGTCCCACAATTTGGGTTTGTCTGATATTTTTTCAAGGTTCTGCTTTTTTGAGAAGAAAACCACACAAGAAAGGTACCCTCCTCGGGGCCGGCCCAGTGGCTCAGGCGGTTAGAGCTCCGTGCTCCTAACTCCGAAGGCTGCCGATTCGATTCCCACATGGGCCAGTGGGCTCTCAACCACAAGGTTGCCAGTTCAATTCCTCAAGTCCCGCAAGGGATGGTGGGCAGCGCCCCCTGCAACTAGCAACGGAAACTGGACCTGGAGCTGATCTGCGCCCTCCACAACTAAGACTGAAAGGACAACAACTTGAAGCTGAACAGAACCCTCCACAACTAAGCTGGAAAGGACAACAACTTGACTTGTAAAAAAGTCCTGAAGTACACACTGTTCCCCAATAAAGTCCTGTTCCCCTTAAAAAGAAAGAAAGAAAAGAAAGAAAGAAAGAAAGAAAGAAAGAAAGAAAGAAAGAAAGAGAGAGAGAGAGAGAGAGAGAGAGAGAGAGAGAGAGAGAGAGAGAGAAAGAAAGAAAGAAAGAAAGAAAGAAAGAAAGAAAGGTACCCTCCTCAGTGTAATGTATACGGAGATATATGTCAATATGTCTTCGTATTGGTGATATTAACTTTGATCAGTTGGGTGAAGTGGTGCCTTCCTCGTTGTTTCTGTTTCTTAATTGGAATTCTTCTGTAAGAAAGAGCTGTCATTTATTTATTTATGTTAGTCTAGACTAACAAATATGTATTACTTGTTATAATCCAATGCTATCATGGTTTTCCTTGTTCAAATTGTTCCACCTTTGGCTATTGGGAGCTCTTTCAGCTTGACTGCTCTGCCCTTTTGACATACCTCCCATCCGTTTCTGTATACTGTCTTACGTTCTCTCACAGCCAGATGATTCAAGCTCATCTTGTATTTTTCCTATTTTTGTCTTGGAATCAGCTACTTCTCTAAGGAATTTCATATGATATTGAAACTTCAAAGCTAAAATTCTAAATTGGAGTTATTATAGGTGGTGATGCTTATTAACACATTCAAAATTTCACTGTCTCCAAAGTTTCTGAAGAAAAATACAGATACATTTTTATAAAATTAATTCATATATATTAATCTTTTCTCAGAAAACTGTTAGGAACTTAAAAAAAAAAAAAAAGCATCTCTACTCTCAAAGAGTTGATGGCCTAATTCAGACATTATGGAATTACAACTAAGTCATATAAGAGATAATTGCAAAGGGTTTGTGAGGCCAGGGGGCATGTAGTGATTCCATGATTTGTCTTGGATGAACATTGAACAGAAATGCATATGCCAGACATAGTGAATAGTTTTGATATTTTGGATGAGTATTGACCTATTGTTAGTTGTCCAGACTGCTATATTGAAGGAGACTCTACAGCTGAGTCTGGGTTCTTTGGTAAAGGGCCCAGTGATGTTTTTAATGATAAAAGTCAGGGCACATATAGGAGTGTTAGCATCTGGCTTACTTACTATTTCTGGTTTAGTTAGCACAATTAGTGTCTCCAGTAATTGCCATTAAAAGGATAGTTTCCTGCCCATGGTCTAGAATTCCCAATGAACCAATCGGTAAAATCCCAGCTAATGAAACTGCTGGCTTTGTATAAAAGCAAATGTCTGGAATCTTTTCAAAGGACCTAACCTATCCACCTTTTCACTGTACACAACTTACTTGTTTTCTTGCTTTTTTAGTGCCCGTCATGAACAACATATTACTGTTTTTATTTTATTTTATTCTTTTAACTCTTTCTGGTTGTCTTGTTCTTTATCATCATTTTTTGTTTCTCCTAACTTTGAAGCTGCAATATTTTTTTCTCACTGTGGTATCCTCCCCAACCTGCTAAAGAGCCAAACACAAACTCACTCTCCAAAGACTCTGATTCATCTTAGGTGTTTGGATATATCCAGTCTTAAAAATATAGATAAGAGATTAATGATTGGACCATCAGTTTAGCTTCTGATAATAGCTCTAAGAAGGTAGTGAGAAACAGAGATAGTTGGAAAGCAATGAAGTACCCATATTGAATTTTCAACAACTTGATACGTTTTAGGAAATGATCCATTTGAAAGGCATTATGACTTGCTGAGAAAAGCTGGGCACTGGGAACCGGGAGAAGTGGGCTCAATTCCCAGCTCTGCATCTGACTCACTCTTTGTCCTTGGGCAAGTCCCTTAGCCTCTCTATGTGTCTACATCCTGCCTGGTAAAATAAGGAGAACAATTCATAAAAGCTCCCACCTCACCAAGATGTGCCAAGGTTGCATTCGGTAACCCCTGAAGGAATCTTTTTTCTCCCTGTTGACTAATGACAGTCTTATTTTTATTACCATGTAGTTTGATTAAATTTTGGAATAAGAGCATGGAGCTACAACTAACTTCAAAAAATCCTTTAAGCCTTTAATGTACACTGGTGTTTCATTGTAGTTCGCATTGCTTTATGTTAATGCACTCATTGCTTGGAAGAGGACTTGTGGATCTTGTGTGTACAAAAATATCCACTGCCTCAGTCTACTTGAGGAGCAACTATGGAGTCTTGTACTGAGCACTGCAGAGCCCATTAGAAGAGTAGAAAATGGAATCCTGAGAAGAGGCTTACATATAAAAGACAGTTAGAGGATGTTACCTAGCAATATTTTTTCAAAAATACTATGTTAAGGTTAGAATTTAGACAACAGGGAAATCAGTATAGGCTGGAAAATGACAGAACAATGTCATGAAGTAGACTGAACAAATGCCCCTTAGTCTAGCACATCATCCTTGATTCCTCCAGCAAAAATGATCTTTTCTTTTATTTCCTTCTCCTTTCTTGATCTTGCTGGTTCATTTTACCTTTCTCCAGATTTCCCCAACTATCTTTTATAGTTTGTTTTTTTTACGATTTTTTTTCTCTCTTTTTAACTAGTAGGTAATCATGGATCATGCATTATTTTTGGTTATTTCAATTCTCCTTTCATTTTGAGCAGTATTGATTAAGTTTTTAAAGTGATTCTGCCAATTATATATATCCTGTATTCTGAATTTGTCTTATTTCCTCATTATTTCATCTATCTTGGTCGTGTACCACCAATATTTTCTATAAACTGGCTAGGCTGGATTCAAATTGAACATTTCTGGACAGAATACTCCCTAGGTGTGTGCTTAATAATTATGATGTTAGGCATCTGTGCACAAACTAGAATTAATCATGCAGATACTAGGAGAGACAGAAAGGGCACTGATGTGTAGTGCCCTACAGCTTCTGCTTTGCTGCAGTGCTCAGGGGCAACGTGGCATATCACAGTGAAAGAAAGGCTCTTCACTTATCAGCTGTATCACCTTTGATCAGGTACTTATCTGCCAAGGTCTCAGTTTTCCTGTGAAATGGGAATAGTGATGCCTACTGTAAACTCTTCAGGTTTTGATAAAATACCTGTGTTGTGTTCATAGTACTGAATTAATGCAAGTTTATTAGTAGCAGTAGTAGTAATAATGGTTGTATTTGTATTCTGCCATATAATCCTGTATGGTGAACATACTTAAGTATATGAATGGCATTCCTTCTATGAACAGAAAATCAATACTCTTTATCCCAGAATTCCCATTATAACAGTGGACATTTTCTGGTTCTTAGTTTGATTGTTGATTATGTCATTGTTTCTTTCAATGTGGCCCCGTGTGGTGTGATGTAAATGGAAGATATCATTCTTAAATCCTTTCCAGAATGAAATAGTTTATAAATAATCCAATAAACAGAGTTAAAACATTACCATGGAAAAAAGGCTCTCTCTCTCTGAACACTCTCAGAATTCTTTGACTCAAGGTCAACTTGTCCTTCCTACCATTCTAGTGCAAGGAGAAAAAAGTACACACAAGAACCAGGAACCTACACTTGAGTTGTTCCCAGTATTTTATAAAACATCATTAGGATTGAAGTTAAGAGATTCAGTTTCGAAATCAGTCCATGTGAATTCCAGTCTGAGCTTTACCAGTTGTTAGCTGTGTAACATTGGCCATGGTGCATAATTGCTCTGAAACTTTGTATACTTATTTGAGTAAAAAGCTCAAAGGGATGCTGTAAGTATGCAATAGAGATATATAACCCCCCAACTCAAAAACACTGCTTCATACGTGCTGGGAATTATTAAAATTTTATTACTATGTACATACATTGACTGCCTACAGAGGGCAGTTATTAACACTGAGAAACCTGTGAAGTTCTAGTAGGAAAGGCCAGAGCTGTTGCGGAGTCTGCAAAGGAACCAGGGAGAGAAACAGCAAGGAGGAATGATATCCAGACCTCACTCTATGTACTGAGCTTTGTGCCCTTATCTGGGATTACATTTGCCCAAAGCGGTCCTTCCAATGAGTACCAAGGTGCCATGTAGGCTGTTGCTGATCTAGCTGGGAACTTTCTAAACAGAGGAAATTGCAGGTGCAAAATTAGTGAAGAGCAAGAGAACTGACGATAAGTGGTTCTGTAGTTCGGTTTAGCTAATACCATATGAACTCTTGAACAGTAAGACGTGCAGAAGATGTTCTTTATAATTCAGTGCATCCAAGGTGGGCTTTAAATATTATCTGTAAAAGAAATCATCCAAGAATCTCTAAATATAATTAATAAATTACTTTATAAAGGAGAACAGATGCTTGTTGAGGAATACATTTCAATCTACCAGAGTGTAGAGCCCTATACTCCCTCTGCGGGTAGTCACTTGGAATATCATTTGTTTTTTCTTCAAATAGGTTAAAATGACATTTTGACTGCCGTAGAATGGAGAGCTTCTACCTACTAACTTATTGGTGGTGACTCCAGTCATGACTTTGCATTCATGTTGAGTGTCCTATGGGGATATATTGCTATGTTAAATGTGAAAGGAGAAAGAATATATTATTGGCCATCTAGAGTACTTGTCTTGATGATGTTATTAAAGATATATATATATATATATATATGAGCTTTTATGGATTAAAAACAACGATTTTCAAGTTTTTATTATTTATTTTTACCCATGCAAGGCTTTTGCATTTGCCTTAAAAAACAAACAGGTGTGTGTGTGTGTGGAGGAAACATCTGTTGTTTCTTTTATATTCCACAAGTATTACTATACTTTTTGAAAAATACTGGGGTTTTTTTTCCAGGAAGAAAAATATGATTGTATAATTCCAAGTGCATGTTCAATATTCTAAGTGATACATTTACATAAAGGATAGTTTGCTTTCTGATCAGAGTTTGTGTGCTAAAGATTTTCTGTCAGAAAACCAGAATGAAGACTGAAATCAAGGTTCAGTTTTGTGTCTTTTAATACTACACATATAATTCTATACAGCTTTTGAAAGTGACCAAACCAGAGATCACTTTTCAGTGTTGACACTGTGCTTTGCTGATGCTATTATTTTCCCTTCAGGTAGGGTAACTATGAGGAATGTCTGATGGAGATAAAGTGTTCCTTCTCAGTAGGAAGTGCTACTCTTTACATAAAATAACATTAACATTAAAAATATATACTTCCATTATTTTTGTCTTTTTAAAAATAAAAATGTTATACTTTGCTTTCCTGCAAAGCAATAAAAATAAGTAGTTCTAGGCAAAATATTATAATGTTAATCCTGGGCATCTTTTACTAAAGGGACATAATTCATTAGATTAAGCCAACATTGAAAATTCTTCATATGTTTAAGTTTATTAAGATATTCTCAAAATTACATTTTTGAAAATGGAGATGCCCTAATACAGTAAGCATTACTAATAGCAACACAGAACTGCTATAGGGACTGTCCAAGTTATGCTATTTTAATACGCTATTATATTTTCTACGTGGTGAATTTAAACCTTTTTCCAATATTGTAGCAGTAGGAGAAAAAGACATTAAAACATTCCTAGGGTGTTAAAGTGAGTTGAATATCATAACTACCAACTGTCAGCAGGCTTTGGGGGGCCAGCAGAGAGCCACGCTTATCCCACATAACGGATGTGTGGTCACGGATCTCATTAAGCAATAACAATCTTTGGGAAACCATTGTTCCCTCCCAACGTCCACTCTAAATATACTTTCCTAGTCCACTGAGGTTCACGCTGCTTATAAGGTCATCGTGCTCTTTTCTTGAGTCTCTTTAAGCTGATTTCGTGTGTAACAGAAGAATCTGGTCACATGAAAATTGAGATATTTGTCTCTCAAAAATCCATTGAAAACAAAGCCACTGCTTTAGACTCACTGGGAAAGTTCTGGGGTGAGCATAGTTTGTGTGATAGATTGTCCTGAGATAATGAGACATCCACCACCTGAAGTATTCATTTGGCTTCACCTAGAGTCATTTCGGGGAAATATGCAAATGAGCTAACTCCAGTGACCTTGCTGAATAAATGTACAATCCCATTTTAGCCAAAGACTGCAATTGGAAAAAAAATAGTCGCTAGATCTCCAGTATATGGATCAATGCCGCCATCCATAGAGTGATTTTCTCCCTTTAAAAAACAATTAATGTACCCTGTTACCTTCTCTATAATATAATCAGAAGTAACTGGGAGCTGATGGAAAAATGCACTAATGATAAAGGGGATTTTAAAAAAGAATAACAAAAAAAATCCCCAACCACTTGGTAGTCAATGAAAGTGGTGAATGTCTAAATGTCCCATTTCAGCTTTGTCAGTCTTCAGTTCCTTAGTCCTTTAGTCCTTCAGATTCTCATAAAGCCTGTGTTTCAAATGGAAGAAGCACTTATAGGAAATTAGAACAATGGTGCCATGAAATAATCATTAAAATGGCAAGGACTCTAAAAATGTGAATTCTATTATTATTCATTGATGGATGTTTTCCCCCCATAAGAAGAGCACAGTAGTTAATGACATTGGCAGCCCATGCTTTAGTGAATTTATTCTTCTTTATAATTATTAAACATCTATTGATCTATTACTTACAAATTACACTATTAGCTTAGAACATGAAGAGACTGATCATATTGCCTTGTTTCCCAGGTAGCTTTAAATAAAGGATTCTTATTTCATATGGAATTGAAAATGAAAAGTAGCTATTTGAGAAAAACAATTTAGGATAAAGAAAGAGGCTCTAAAATCGTAGGTAAAAAACATATACACTTTAGAGAATGTGCCTATTTTATTGTTTATGGAGCTCTTCTTTTAAATTAATTTTTATATTTGAGCCATATTATACCTCATATTTTGTTAAATAATTAATATTTGATTTTCAGGTAACAGTGTGTTAGAAAACATTTGGAACAATTAAAATACATTTGCAACTTTAAGTTCTTAGAGTACAAGTCTTTTTGTCTAAAATCATAATAGTTAAATGAGGCAAATTATTTAGGAACATAATCTAATACAAATTTTTATTAAAAATGTATATCTTTGATTGTGTATGCATCTTATACCAACCTTATTGATCAGCATTATATTTTAGCCCAGGAAATGTTATAAAATAAAATGTAAATTTTTGTACTGTTTAACATATCAACATTTCTTTGTCATTTTTTATTTCCTTTTTATCTTCTCACAGAATTAAACGACTATGTGGAAATTATTCAGAAAACAACATTTGCTTACATTTTATGGCAGCTGTGTTTTAATTAAGGCAAAAACATGTAACAGTTTAAATATAAAGGTGTATGTTAGTTTTATAATATACATTTTATGCTCACAGGTATTTGTCCCATTAATGCACTATTTTAGATAAATAGAACAGATACACACCGGAGGTACCAAAAAATGTGTACAGGTGGACTCTTTGGTCAACGTTGCTCAAGCAGTAGTTCACCGTAATCAGAAGTGTCTGGACGCTGATGGTAACCACTTTAAGCACCTCTTGTAATTGCCAAAGTCAAATGTGACTTGTAATCCTCTTTTGTTATCGGTATATATTGAGTATTACAATTTCAATAGTTTTCCTTTCTTAAAATGTACATACATGTTTTTGGCACCCTCTGTGTGTGTGTGTGTGTGTGTGTGTGTGTGTGTGTGTGTGTATACACACATATACATCAGTCTTCAGTTCTTTAGTTTTTAGTTTTTTTATATGTATGTACACATACATACATAAATATATACATACATATATATTCAATTTTTAAGGAAGCACAGTGCAATAATCGCTGCTTAGTAATCAATACGTATTGGACATAATATGATTTTCCCTTTTAAAATATATTTTATTATACCAGCTTTTCCAAGAACATCATTATTAACCACTACTTATTATATCTAGAATTTGTTTTACCATGTTATAAAATGAACCAGTATTAGAGAGTGAGATGCAGGGAGGTGAAAGGATGGTTGCGTTGGGCAATGGCATGTTCCAAGTGACAAAAAAAAAAAATAAATGTTTTAGAGTCTGGTATATTTTATGTCATAATGGCATAAAAATAGAATGCAGATTAGCCCTGAAGCCAAACATTTAGGTTTGTATCCAGGCGCCATATTCTGTTACTTCCTAGCAGAGTAGCTGTGAGCAAGTCACTTATTTCTCTGAAACTGAGTTTTTGTATCTGCAAAAATAACTAACAGCAGCTTATTTATGGGGTAGCTTTAAAAAACAATAAGAAACTGAAAGTGCTTTACAAATCCCAGGGCACTTTATAGAATTGAAACTTAATTATTCCACAGTAGTATTAATGAGTCAGTTCACTATTGTGATTTTAAAATGATCAATTTTGGAACTTTTTTTTCTTTTGTTAAAATCTCCTTTCTTTAATTTCTCTGACGTTGGCAGGGAAACACAGCTTAAAAACAATTTATTTTTTCAAAAATATTTATTAGGAATATGCTGGATAGAATTGCACTTTGGAAAAAAGAGTGTCACAGTAATGAAAAAACATAATTTGTGTGTTAGAAAGAAAAAAAAAATCTGGCTAATGTATACAAACTATGTGACAAAAAGTGTTTAAAAGGGCTGGTAAATATGTATATAAGTAGCATAGCAGCTCATTTTTTGTGATGGAAAGGGCCTTAAGAGAAATGAAAATGAAATACTGTGGGCGTTCAGGATTCATTTTTTATAAATTTAAATACTTTTACAAAATAAGTACAAAGTAATATTTCATTAAGTATGCAGTTGCCAGAACAATATACAATCTCACCCCCAAAACAACAAGAAAAACACACACACATAAAATAAGACATTATTATTTAAAATAAACTTCATGGAAAGAGATAGTTATATTAATAATTGAAACATAACCATAAAGTAATATAAAATATGAATCATTGCTAAGCAGTAGATTTAATCTGAATTCTAGACCCTAAATAAGTTTTAAAAATATAAATAGTCTATTTGGGTTTAAAAAAATACACATCTTCAGTGTTAATGAATTATTTCTGAAAATCTATAAGCTTGTATTGATTATACCATTTTGATAGATAGCCCTTCCAACCAAATGTTTAACAATTTAAAATTTGTGTCTTATGCTGAAGTATCTATCAAATCATCCACTATATGTAGAAAATGTCACAGAAAATAGATATTTCGATTTTTATTTTTACTTGTTTGTCTCAAAACTATACATTTTGCAAACCACACGGCCCTATATAGAAGTTAGCAATGAAAAGAATGATCCTTGCCACACTAGCCCTATTTAATGGAATGTGTTAAAGAAGAAATGACATATCTTTGTTTTTGTCAAAGCTAGAAGTAAATATTTATACAATTTTGTTAATTGAAAATAACTAGGAAGTTTCATACTACATTCCCCATTCTGCTACTAGAATAACCTTTAGAAAAACCCAAAATATCTTCTACCTCAACCTCTTCAATGTGTGGTTTCCTTTGGCCTTTAGAATAAACTGTAATCTCCCGGGCAAGGCACCCAGGGATAGAGATGGCTTGGAGCTTATTCTCTCTGGGTTCATTTCCAATCAGGTGGAGTTCGGTCCCCTTTCTACCTTTTCAACTCAGCCTCTAAATATTTCCCTCACAGCACTTGCCAGGGACTGCTGTAAATGTTCAGTGTTAATAGCCTTTCTCTTACTGTAGGGGATACTTTTTTGTTTCTATCTCTAATATGTAGTGTCTGGAACATGGTAAGACGTTTAAGACAGATAAATAAATAAAACCAATTATCTCCCAAAGCCCAACTGGAGAGTTTATAGGTATAGACACTAACTTTATGAAACTCTCCAGCTGTTTAAATAATGATAGCATGAATTGTTCACTGCTTGCTTTTTAAAACATTGATTGAGTATTAGGCTGAGAAAATGACTGAGAAAGTGTGGCCACTATATCCTGGGATGAGGACCAAGGAACATAGTCTAGGTGAGCTGAGAAGAGACAGCTTTTTGAATACATGGTAGCCTCACATAGCTCTAGTGCAAATACTGCACTAATGATTCCAGTGCAAAGCAGAATATCTTCAAAAACCTACGTGGCTCTGTGCGTACCAAACTCATCTCTGCCCCATATAGACACCCACAGGACTCAATCTAATATTTGGAATATGCCTAGCTTTAAAGAAATTATTTGAAGCATTGGTTTTAGGCCAAGCTTTGCTAAATCAAAGTGTGCCAGTGTTCTTCATGCCAAACAGCACTATAAACTCCTCTGCAAAAAGGAATAAAGACTTCTGAGAAATAACTGATGAGGCTTTTAATGTCATAAATGTCATTTTGTGCATCAGTATTGTGAGAGTTTCCTTTTCACAAATGGAAGAGGGATTTTATAAACTCTCCAGTGAAAGGATGGGAATTTAGAGTTGGCATTAGTAGACCCTGTAATAAAACAAATCCCTCCTTCAAGTTCCCCTTGAAGTGAAGAATGCCACTTGAATTTTTCATTTGATAATATGTGGATTACAGATATCCTTCCTCCGTACTACTAAGATGTCTGTCATCTTCTTTGCTATCTTCATAAATATCCTACTGGGAGAAAAAAATAAGTGGAAAAGAATTGAGAAATTGCCTTTTGGCTCCATTAGACATTGCTTGATTAAAAATTTGGAAAGTGTACTGAAAATACATTTAGTTTTCTGACAATCTTGTAAATGAAGCTCAACAAGTATGCACCAGAGTACTGATCAGATACTTGAGAGGAAGGTTTTACACGGCTGACAGATTCTGCTAATGAATCCTGGATTGGCCCAATATTTAATCTGGCTTTTCTTTATATATATCAGGTAAGAAGCAGCCATTAGCATGAGGTCAGAGATGGCAATTTTTTTGCATACTGTGTTTATTAGAGTTTGTGACATAGTCCAGCTTAAAATACTGAGCTGTTCAACATACATTTATTTATTAAAAAAATCATTGGATCATCTCTTGCAGTATTCAAACGTTAAATGGTATTTGTGAAGAAAAAAAAGTCCTTTTGTCAATTCATTAATTGTTTGGCTAAAGCTTCTTCCTTTGTTTTTTTTTAAACTATAAATTTTGTATACTGCAAATGAATCTAATTAGCTTCCTAGGTGGCTACCAAAAACAAATAATCACATTAAACTCAAAGTACATTCTTTTATATATTTAAAGAACATGAAAAATGTAAAGAACATATATTTGGGTTTCATCATTAATGAAAACATGACTGAGAGTGCCCGTTGTGAAGCCAGGTTTATCACTGATGGGAAAGAATGTTAAGTAGTAACTTTTATATGTAAGGAACAGTTTATACATTTGTGTATACATTGATTTAACAGTTTGGTCTTCTGGGGTTCCATACATAACAACAAAACAATTATATGCAAATAATCTGACCAATTAATTTACATAACTTAATATGTATTGTTTGCATAATAATTTTCATCTAGATGAAAATAAAACTTAATAAAAATGCAACTTGGAAAACTTGTTAGCAAAACCATTCAAATATTAAAATATATGGTGTTTAAAATAGCAAGTAAATTGATCCTCTACTCTCTACAGATCTTTAACTCTGTGAGTGATTGTAGGAGAACAGCTTGCCAACCTAGAATCTACTTCATACCAGAGGATCTTATGTATCCTTTCTCCAGGATTGATAAAGAACAAAATGATATTTACACACTTATACCTAGAAGACATAAGCTCAGAAATTCAAGGAGTAATTAAAATAGTGAGTCACTAACCACCACATTATTCTTAGTTTTTTTTTCTTGCACGTTAATTATATTTCAAATCAAAGAATTTTAGCTTTTAAAACTTGCATATTTCACTTTTTGTTCATGTTTTTATTTTGGTATGATTATCAGGTTTTGCATTATACCTGATTAAAAAATACATAAAATCAATTTGGGAGAGTCTTCTTGTCTATATCTGTAAAATATCTTATTCAATTTTCTATGTCTTCCATGGTCCAATTTTGTTGCATGACTTTCATTAATAAAAGATTTGCTTTTCAAACTTAATTATCAGTAGACAATTTATGAACCAGCTTCCACTTTAAGTAATTATAAAGATGCAATCAATATGATTAATTTTGGATGCTTTCAAAATATTTACATTAACAGTTCAATCTTTCTACCCAAAAGGCAACAGGGACACAGTACTGATTTTTGGCTCCATAGGAATGACTAACAGATCTTGTTAAGTGAATTTGTCTGGAGCAAACTGGAGTTTAAGGAGAGTGAGGTCTTCTAGGATGCCCTTCACGTTTCCCTTTCAATGCCATTTTTAGGCATTTAAGGGGGAGTTTAGGGGATTGGTGATTGGGGTGCAAAAGGATTCACGATGCATGTGTCTGTAAGCATGCACACGGCCACTAGCTTCAGACACTGCTTTAGACTTTAAAATGCATTTTCACGTGCTTTAAATCATTGTAAATAACACCCATGTAAAACTATCACCTCCTCTTTTACACAGGGGGGGATTTAGGCTCACACAAAATCCACCAACCAGTAATGTCAAAGCTCTAGGCTAGACTCAGATCTTTCATTACCCAACCCCACTGTTTCTTTAGCTACACTGTTGTAATGTAGATTCCCAGAGAAACTATATTAATATTTAATAAAGTGTAGTGTTATGACAATAAAGCATTGTAAGAGTTTTATTTTTTAACAAACATCTGAGAAGTAAAAAAATCACGTAAGTGTTTTTCTCTCGCCATACTAGCTAGAACCCCAGGGGAGGCTAAAAACTTGTTCTAATAATGGCATATATACTCAAAACATTTTTGGAATTATTCTTTTATACTTGCCTTAAAAGCCTATAGCATTTTCTTTTAAACTCGATGCTTTCAAATCTTACTTTCTAAAGTGTAAATTTGATTTTCTGACGTAATCAGAAACCATATAGAGGTAAGATCTGTGAATGAAGTGATAGATTAGACTTGTTTTTTCAGTTTTAACTTTAAAATTTTGAACCTGATTTTAAGTGGTAGATTGTGTGCAAAGGTAGCTCTGAGAGAGATTTAAAAAATAGTTTTCTTAATAGAGTCGATAGAATATTAGGCATCCTACCTATGCCTACCCTAAAGCATAGCTTCATTTGGGTTTGTTATGCCTGCAAGAGTTATCTAGAATTCTGTTTTGTCAGGATATGTATAATAGGTTTTATATCAGCATGTGTATGACATATGCAGACTATGTCTAACATATGATTTATATCAAAATATGTATAACATGTATAACACATCTTGAATTCCAACTTTCTGAAATGCAATTGTGGCCAATTTCAATTCAAATCATGCAGATCACCTATATAACTGAGATGTTACCTAGACTTGTCCTAAAGGACAGACTTATGCTATTTAGTCAATGATTGTGAAGTGGCATATGAGCAAGTCTGTCTACGCTGTTCAGGAGGTCCATTCTGGCTGTGGTCCACATTGCTAGAGCCATCTCCACTGTCTGAGAATGAATCAGTCTCCACTGATCCTTTATTCCATTAGGTACAAGCCCTGCAGCCCATTAGCACACATACCCCTGGTTCCCTCCTCAAGTTTACAAGCCAAATGCCTCCCAAAAAAACAATTTAGGCATAGTTCAGTTAGGATAAGAACAATTTAAAAACAAATTGGCCCATAGAATTTGCTTTTATTAGTAATTCCTTTCCCTCCCTCCCTTCCCCTTCCCCTTCGTCTCTTCTTCCCTCCTCTCTCCCTTCATCCTTGAGTCCCACAGTTCTCAAAGCAAAAGGAAGACAGAAATATATGGTTGGTCGATCAGGGAGTGGGTCCTTGTAACAGGAAGGCGAAATTGGAAAAAGCTTACGAAGAACCAAAATCAATCTCAAGCTATCTGTTAAATTTTATTATTCTCTTAAAGAATCATTAAAGCAGCTTGGATATTATTATCAGAATTTTCCCCTCTGGTTTGAAAAGTGAAAGGTTAATGGCTCATTTACTGAGGTATGCAGTTTTCTTTCATTTTTCACTTACAATTATCTTCACTGGTTTTAAAATGTAATGCAGCCTCCAAAATGTATTGTAGTCATTCATTATTTGTCAATTAATGTTTCTAAATCATAGACTTAAAGTGAATCACAAATAAGCATTAATTGATTTCAATCACTGAATGCCCACTTGCTGGAAGAAATAAATGGGGCGGATTTACTTTTGAAAATCTGCTTTGTGTGGCAGCTGGAGCATTGGGGCTCAGCAGATGTTAGTTTCTAAAATACTGGCATTCCCTTTGGAAATGGACTCTGGATGTCAGTGTGGTCATTCTCCATGGAATGAAATGTTTGATGGAGCAGTATCGATGCTAATGGATTTTTGACTGAAGCAAGGATAACTTCATGAAGTATTTTTGTTCTCTAAGCACTTCAGTGTATGCCTAGGTCACCTGATATCTCAAGGCAAACTCATCATTTATAAACAACAGACTCTACGTCCCTTCAAGGTTTTCACAGGTAGATCCAATTTTAGATCGATAATAGAAAACCAAGTTTCCTTAGATTTAGTGTAAAAAAAAACAACAACACAAGTTCTCATCATGGAAAAGCAATGTTTTCAAATGTAGAAAATCCCAGTTATAGTCTTTGTGGTGACAGTGTACACATTGGCATTGTTTATGAAATTAAAATCAATTTCTTTTGTATATTGACTGTGCATTAATTATCTTGTTCACCAGCTCCACTATAATTGACATCTCTCTAACACTTCAAATCCAGGTTATTCTCCCCCAAGTGGTATTATAATGAGGTTGTTGCTATAGAAACTTTGCAATCATTGACGTACTTTTTGCTATTGGAAACTTAAATGCTATGGCAAATTTAGAATTTTATAATCACTTGGAAACAACAAGTTCTGTGGGATAGTATATTGTTATTTTATCTGAAATAGACAACTTGTGGTACTAGTTATTTTGAAAATTGAGGAAAAGGGTTTATTGGTCGTATCATTTGGGACCTAAGGCTAACAGTTTGGTCTGGCCAATGCAATTTATCAATAGAAAGACAATGTTAGGAAATCTCAATGAATATCCATTTGATTTGGTATTGTTAACACAAAATAGCATAAAAATGTTTTCTGTACAATGGGACAAATAAGCTTGCTAAGGAAATAAAGGAAAGATAACCTGTCTTTAAGTTATGAATTAACTATCAAATTTCTGTTTAAGATTTAAGCAGAAAGTATTTTATCCTCTAAATCAGGGTGTCCAAACTTTTTTTTTTTTTTAAAGATTTTTTATTGGTGAAGGGGAACAGGACTTTATTGGGGAACAGTGTGTACTTCCAGGACTTTTTTCCAAGAGTCAACAGTTGTTGTCCTTTCAGTCTTAGTTGTGGAGGGCGCAGCTCAGCTCCAGGTCCAGTTGCCATTCCTAGTTGCAGGGGGCACAGCCCTCCATCCCTTTGGGAGTCGAACCGGCAACCTTGTGGTTGAGAGGACGCACTCCAACCAACTGAGCCATCTGGGAGCTCAGCAGCAGCTCAGCTCAAGGTGCTGTGTTCAATCTTAGTTGCAGGGGGCGCTGCCAACCATCCCTTGCTGGACTGAGGAGTTGAACTGGCAACCTTGTGGTTGAGAGCCCACTGGCCCATGTGGGAATCGAATCGGCAGCCTTCGGAGTTAGGAGCACGGAGCTCTAACCGCCTGAGCCAGTGAGCCGTCCCAGTCCAAACTTTTCTCAACATTTTTTACCAAGGGCCATATGCGGTAAAATACAAAAACAGCCGGGCCACTCACTCGAGGTGAAGTACGTATTGCCTCACCTGGTTTATTTAAGTAAACTAAATATATTTTTGGAATTTGCCTCGGGCCTATTAAAAATGAATTGTGGGCCGCACTTGACACACGGGCCGCAGTTTGGACATCCCTGCTCTAAATCATGTTAATATTGTTAATATTATGATATTATCTGCCTATAATGTTAAATATAGACTTTGGAATGAAATAGGTTAGTAGATTTATGGAGCTGTGTTACCTTGTGGTAATCATTCTAAACTAATTATAAACTGCCAATTGAATTATAAACTCTTTGAACATAAAGCCCACGGGATGGTGGCCACCAAAGGGAAAATACAGATTAGAATATCTCAATAATATCAATTTAATTTGGTTATGCACACTCATTAATGTTGAATAATGGATTTTCTTCATTATTCTATTATTTCCTCATTATGGATATGTCAGATGACAGAAGATTAAACCGAGTATACATTATGAGTGTACATTATATAATAACTTGTGTTATTTTAATTTTTATTCTGTACGAATAATGTTTCTAGACAGAAATACACTAAGTTACTGCTTAAGAGCTAGTTGCTTGCTTGTTTATCAAAGAATCATCCATAATAGCAAGACTCTAACACTATATGTTTAGAGGAGAAAAGTGAGTTCTAATTAAAGAAGATCTCCTTGAATTAAAAAAGTCAATTCCAAATTTTTGAATTAGGTGTCTTTTGAAAATTATCAGGAGTGCCACTCAGAAGACGTTCCTGCTTTGTTTTCCCATGTAGCAATGACTTAATATTTTTAGATTGTTTAGCATAGTATGAGGCCTTAAGTAAATTAATGTTGACTAAACTTTAAGGCTAACTGTATGTATAACTTATCTCAATATGTTACTTATTTTTGCTAGCTCCACTACTCTCAGTGAAAATAATATAAAGAACAATTTTATTAATTTTACTAACTTGGTCCTTGTTAAAGACAATTTAGTGTTTTTAAATGTAGAATTCAGATTTTGTTCTGCATTTAGTCTTTCAGTGGGTCAGAACACTTTAAAATAAATACCCATTTAGGTATTTTCATAATAGAAATAAAATATATTGTCTATCTGAAAAATAAATTAAACAGCTATTTTCAGAATGCTCAAACTGGACAGTTTCTTATAATATCTACTTCTAAATAATTGTTTAAACTATGGCATAGTCTTAGCTATTCAAAAAGTATTCTAAAGTGCATCAATGTACTTTGTTGTAAACATTTTCTTAAATATTTGCAAATGTGATTGTTTTATTTCAAAGCATCAAAGAAGAATTAGATTCAATGATACCTCAGTGCATGTGTGTGGCACCCTTGATGATGTCCTCAAAGGTATTGAAATGTTTAATTAAAACACCTTTGCTGGACCTGACCTCAAGCACATGTTCTGCTTTCTCTGTCTTTGGGCAGATTGGAGTGAATGTGGTAGGGTAAAGGCATGTGGGCAGGAGAAGAATAACTACGGTTTGCACTCTTAATGTGCTGATGTTGGTAGAGGACTACGGAAGAGAGCAAGTAGTTTTCAAGCTTATCTCATTCTTCCAAAATATTAAAAAAAATAGAGAATCTAGAGGAAAAAAATATTAGACTTTGTTGCTTCATTTTCAGAGACTTGGAAGAAGAAAAAGTGACACCATGTGATTTATTCTCATGACAACATTGTAAAGAGAATAAGAAGTACAGAAACTCAAACCGTTGTTACATTATTAACATTTGTACATGATATCTTATTATTCTTAATGCCATATTTGAGTACTTCGAAATAGGAATATAGAGTCTTCATAAAGATTTACAGTGTCAACTTCAAAACAGTGGCTTCTTAATTTATGGGTAATTATATAATACAATTTTGACAATTAAGTTCACGAACTTGTTGCAATGCTGTTGCTAACCTTTTATGATATCAGAGAGATTATTCATTATGAATTTGTACCAACCAGAGAAACAGTTAACCAGGTTTCCTATTTGGAAGTGCTGAAAAGGCTGTGTGAAAAAGATGAAAACGACATGAACTTTTTGCCAACAATTCATGGCTATTGCATCACGACAAAGCACCAGCTCACATGGCACTGTCTGTGAGGGAGTTTTTAGCCAGTAAACAAATAACTGTGTTGGAACATCCTCCCTACTCACCTGGTCTGGCCCTCAAAAACTTATTTATTTACCCAAAGATAAAAGAAATATTGAAGGAAAGACATTTTGATGACATTCAGGAAATCGAGGGTAATACGACAACAGCTCTGATGGCCATTCCAGAAAGAGTTCCAAAATTGCTTTGAAGGGTGGACTAGGAACAGGTATCAGTGCATAACTTCCAAAAGGGAGTACTTCGGGGGGTGACTGTAGTGATACTCAGCAATAAGGTATGTAGCACTTTTTCTTGGATGAGTTCGTGAACTTAATTGTAGGACCTCACATGGTTTTAAAGTATACTTTCTTTTTGCCGCATATTTTCTCAATCAATCGTTCTAAGTATGCTGACATTAAATAATTTTGTTGTCCTCAAAATACATACTAGCTTACTTAAATTTTGAAATGTCGACATATATTTAGGTTTCCATTTAGTGACTTTAAAATTGAAAAGCACCAGATATGATTTTCCAAATAATTTTTCAAATCAGTGCTCTATCTTTAAAATGATAATTGCTAGTCCAGAAATCCAAACAGCATGTGAAATTAAACCGTTGCTTCCTTTTTGCCCATATGGTTCATTGTAAGCTAAAATGCAATGCTTTCTTTATAAATACTAATCAAGTCAATTGCCTTGCTTATGTTTGAAATGGGTCAAAAAAGCATTTAACTGAATCATCATGGATCCACATCATTTTAAAGGGAAAGAAAGAACTTTTCAAAAGAAATTGTATACATTGACTTTTTTTTTTTCAAACTCATGTTTGAAGTTTTTTTTCTGAATCGTGCTCTGTTTCACATTATGAATTAAAAGATCATTTTTTTCCATTAATGTTATTCTAATTGAGGAACTGCTAGCAATAGAAATTCCAGTTTTGTACAAGGCAAAATAGATGCAGCAGGATTGATTGGACAACACATTTTTTGCAATGATAACCACAGCAAACTATGGACTGGGATAGTCTCTAATGGTCTGTGTAAACACGCACCTAATAATTTATGAGGATCAATGATTTTATAGTCACTTTAAGAAATTTATTTGTGTTGTCTTGTTGCAATTTCATAAGGCCTCTGTGGAATAGGTAATATAGGGCTGATACATTTAAAAGTAAATGAGATAATGAAAGCATTTAGTTTCCTCGCCAGGAATCAGGCATTGAATTCTGTGGTCAGGGACAGGAGGCCTGTGGTTCATTTATTAGAACAAATGCAATATACCATAAAGGTAAATGGTTACAGGCATAATTAATACCACGTTGGAAGGTCAGAATTGGAACAAAGGGCCCTCTGTAGAGTATAGTACACATTGTTTTGGGATCATGTGAATAATGGAAATGACTGCTTTGCCTTGATTTTCAGGTTATGTCCCAGGATATTTTACTTTCCCTGTGCCTTACTTTGAACTTCTTTCTCGTCTTCACCTATAAAAATGAAGTTTATTTTCTGTGTAAACAATCTCTGGTATCTAGTCCTAGTGTGTCACAGAGCAATGCTGGGTTCTTTGATTAGTCCATCCCTTTCACACAAAATTGGGAAATTTCTCCTTTAATGTCTTCTGCATGAAATAGTTAACAATAGCCCTGCCTCCTAATGCAGGATAATGTGGCTAGAACTAAATAGAATGAGTATGTGGAATTGTGTGAACTTCTGCAAAGGGGGATGTGAGTATAATACAAGTGTTATTTATTTGGATTTAGAAGGAGTGAGTCTGGCACAGAAAAGGTAGTTAAGTGGACTAAGATCTGGCACCTACGCTGCATTCCAGTTAATGTCACCTTGGTTTTCACAATGGCTGATGTATGGGTCTATTTACCAGGCACTGACTGGAACTACAAACTAATTTCATATTGGATCCTGAGTGATCTTGATATAATAGTGTCTTTCTTTTTCTGAAGGTTGTATTTTCATCCAGAGATACTACATGCTGTAATTTAGCAACACACCTTTGAGTTTTCTAATCTACTTGTAAAAATGGGTCAGATTATACAATATTGAAGATGTATCATTACGTATGTTAAATATTAACTGTGAGCATTAGCTAAGCTCCTTTCCAGTTCAAAAAAATACATGTTGAAGGAAACATTTTCTGATTTCAAAAGGGTTAATTTAAAAAACTGAATAAACTTAAAAGCCACTGGAGTACAGGACTAATACCTGGAGATAATAATTAAGTAAAACCTGTAATTCCCCTATGGATAATCCCAGAATATCATATCAAAATCATTGGTTACATCTGACTAATTTGTATGGTTACCTTAGTTGTTGCTATCTTCTTAAATATAATGAAAGAAAATAATTAATTAAAGAACACATACATACACAAGAACACACGCTGCAGCAAAATGGTAATTTATATAAACTATACTAGATTTTTTAACTATAAATTATGGAGTCTACTGAACTACTTACTCCCATGAAATCAATTTACCTTATAGTTAAGGCATATCACAGATATTTTTAAAGGGACTTTTTAAAACCACAAGGTGTGAAAGAGTATACTGTAGCATAATACACATTTGGTAACTTATATCCCTGTGCATTGCTTCACATCTTGCATATATATATATATATATATATATATATATATATATAGTATGTATATATATATATATATATATATATATATATACACACACACACACACATCTTATTGTGAATAGTTTCTAAAATATAGGTGTCCATTTGCTGATTTAAAAAAAAACATTTTTTTTATATATGTGTAGTGCATACATTTTTTTCTGTTGTTTTCTCTGAACAGAAGACTGTTTTTTCATTTTAGTTAACATTTTGCAACTTGAAATTAACACATTGCTTACCTAACCATAGTACCTAAATGTGGCTAATTGGGACAGTTCACATAAATGCTACAAATACTCATTGCACTTTAGCAGCATTTAGGGATATGTAAGGTGGAAGCAACATTGTGTCCAATGGAACATTATTAACTTTATTAACTTCTGGAACTATTTTCTTTTGTTTTCAATTATCTTTTCACTCATAGAATCAAAAAACCTTAGTGCTGAAAGGGAACTTACTAAAATTTTTACATTACAAAATAATTGAATATATTTAGTTACATTTATACTCTGTTTTTAATATATGTTGACCATTGTCTACATTTAAAGATGAAGAGCATAAACTCTAGAGAAGTGAGTTGATTATCTAGAGAACAAAGTATCAAAATTAAAACAAAAATTCACTTATTTAAAATTTTTATGTAGTGTATTTTCAATTTATTTTAAACTTATAATATATTAACTAACAATATGACACCTAAAATAACACGTTGATGAGATATTTTCAATCTACTTTTTGTGCCTATTGTACTGATTATTTTTGCAAACAGACCTGTCCCTTAAGTTCAATTTAAGTATTTAAGTATTTTACAACTGCACAAGGTCAAGTGTTCCCTCATAATGTTGATTTTGCATAATCTGGGACTACCTTAAACTTTGGTTTATTTTTGTGCGTCCCAAATAAAGCTGGGCTGAATGTTGAAGCCAACTTCAAACGTGGTCATAATCAAGGAAACACTAGCCCGGCAGCTGAAAATTATTGAAAAGGAGTTTAAATCATTACCTAAGTCTCTTAAATATTGTAAAAGAAGAGTTGCCTTGGAGAAGTAAAAGCTGAAATAAATGAATGTGGCTATATCAGATGAAAAAGCTTCTGCACAGCAAAAGAAACCATCAACAAAAACAGGATACCTGTAGGAAATCAGTCTAGAGACGGCCTGGGGCTCGATCACCCAGATTCTTTTTATTCAATTTCTTTGCCACCATCAATATTAGTTTTCATCTTGCCTTTTACCTGCTGGTAGTAGATGGTTGCAGATAAAGATATCTTTTAAAAACAAGAAAAGAGGAAGAAGAATAGCAGAAGGAATTTCTGAGAGTGGCTCTCGTCTTTTATCCTTGAATGAAAAAAAAAAAAAAAAAAAAATATATATATATATATTAGAATGTCTCCAATAGTCTTCTACTAACAATTCATTGGTCAAAATTAGGTCACTTGCTCATTCCTAGCTGTAAGAGAGGCTGGGAAAAGATTTTTCTGGAAAGATGGAGCGAGCTAGTCGTGACTTAACTTAGACCAATTACAGTGCATTCTTTTGCGCTTAATGCACTGTCTTCCTGAAAAAGACGGTTCTCTACCTTGAAAAAAAATATCTAAGGTGGGCGTTGGTGACATGGGGTAGAGATAGTGAATTGATTTATGGCTAGTACCTTTCATATATAGAGAGAAATGTAACCAGGTTCTCATAGTGAAATTGCAGAATTGGGTTCTGAATGCACACCTTTAGACTCAAGTCCAATTATTCTTTCCATATCACCTAAGAAGTCTTAAAAGAGAGCTGGGCAGTGTTTTCTTCATGGCATTATTTTCAGAGGACTGAACTAAACTTTTATGAAGTGCCATTTTTAGTTCTCAGTTAACTTCAAAGAAATAAAACCAGCCGTATTCTTTATTATACGAGACTTAGAAGAACAGGATCCAGATGATCACTAATAGTACCTATTACATTGTAAAATGGTGACGGTGTGTTTTCCGATTTCACTTTAAACACTTCAGTTTAACATGCAAATACTTTTCCTGAAGTCTAAAAAAATGAGCCTGCTTTTGTGAATAAATGTGTTAGATAAATATGAAATGACATTTAAACTTCATTTTAGAAATGAAGTTTTATTCAGTTCTTTGCTTGAAGAGCAGTAATTACGGAAGGTATTCCAGGTAATTAAAGCAAATTTTATAAACAGGGTTAATTAAAAAATAAAAAATAAACAATGAGAGAAATACATGTAGAATTTTTGGTTTTATCTATGAAATTATCATATCTTTTATTTAAGGGAGAATAAAATTAAAATACTTTTTAAATTTAAAAAAAGTTATTATTCATATTAATAGTTAGCATAACCTGACATTTCTCTAGCTTCTAATATATTGAATTTTGCACGTAAATGAACTGTAGTAATGGAAACCATATATGCACGTAAATTCTTGAAAGGTGAAATTTCTATATGATGAAATTTCCCCACAGTGTAAGAATAAGTTAAAAACAAAAATACCCAGTGTATAGTACTTTGTATTGCTAGTTCATTTTTCATTAAGTCAACTTGCATATTCTGGTTTCACAGATCCATATGATTCATATAAATAATTCACACACTTGGTTCAAAAATGTAGAAATAATTGGTGGGAGATTATTTGGAGTATTTTCATTTCCAATGTTGAATACATCTCCTGTAAATGAAAAAAAACTGATAAATATTTTGGAAAACATTAGGTTCTCTCTTTCCTATGCATAATTATTTTCATCACTGCATCCCCAATATTTGTATGACTTACAATAATTGGAGGACTATCTGTCCGATAGGGCGGACAGAGTATGGAGTTTAAAATGGAAAAGGCTTTGTTCTGAGACATGAATCGGAACCTGTTTTTCCACTTGTAAAATGGTACTGATGATAGCAAAATTACAAGGCTGTTATGCGGATTAAATATAGCACAGGTAAAGAGCATATATCTGATCCTCATAACAACTTGAAATTCAGTTATTATCACTACTATTTACAGGGGAGAAAACTGAGGCTCAGAACTGTGTGGATAAATGTTATATTTAAACAGCAACTTGATTCGAGGCATTTGTAAATAAGATTTTCAACTTTGCATTGTTTTTGACAAAGATTGATATTTTTGAATAAGTGGTTAATGAAATCGTGTGTCAATTCCTTTTAATATAATACAAAAATAGAAATTGTTCGTATTTACATATTTTCTCATTGTCCACATAGATGGAAAATACATCTAGCACACTGATTTTTTTTGTGACAGTGATTCTCAAACAAACATTTTGGATGTTTGATGAAGCCAGTCATGTGATCTGTAAGCACACCTGACTTTGAGCGGTATTAAGAAAAAAGAACCCTAAAATGCGAAAAACAAATACGATACCAAGTCATAAAACTCTGCCAAAATTAGAAATATTAGATGAATATGAACATTAATGTATAATACTGATAATTCTTTTAATAAATAGCTGACTTAAAAAAAAATCTATTCTTAAACATACTGTGCATGCTTGATCAAGATTAAAAGTTGCTTTCTATTATACTAGTTAAATTTGTTACCTTAATCAGATCAGCATACCACTCTCTTTCTAAAAGATCCTCTTGAGTTCTTTACTATCTACAGAATGACAACTAAACTTTTACCGCAAAATAATCTCACTTCAACCCACCATTTCTTCCCCTGTCTTGGATCAGAATTGTCAATGAACCCTATGCTCCTGTCATATGGCTTCCTCCTTCTCCCCAAAATACTGAAATGTAAGGCCTGGCCTATTTGTACTCACTCTGTTCCTGAAGCATCAAAGTATAGAATGCCCTTTCTTTACATACCAATCCTTCACAACTCATAGAAACATTCAATATTTTTCACGAAGTCTTTTCCAATCTTCTATTTTTTCCAAATTTTTATTTATTATTTATTGGGCTGGTATTGGTTAGTAAAATTATATAGGTTTCAAGTGTACAATTCTATAATATATCATCTGTATATTGCATTGTGTGTTCACCACCCAGAGTCAGTTCTCCTTCTGTCACCATACATTTGCCCCCCTTTACCCTCTTCTATAATCCCTCACCCCCATTACCACTCTGGTAACCACTAAGCTATTCTCTGTGCCTATGAGTTTTTCTTTCTTTGTCTTGTTTATTTGTTGCATTCCGTTTTATATCCCAAATATGAGTGGAGTCATATGGTATGATGCTAAGTGAAATAAGTCAGACAGAAGAAGTCTAACCTTCTGAATTTTTATAATCTGTTGTTGCAAGACGTTCTGGATCTATGCATTTCCTTCTTATGGTTTATAGTTATGTCTGTCTTATACATGAATTTACAAACACCTTGAGTGCAGGCCATGTTTTAAAATTTTCTGTGTGCTCCACAGTATCTATCAAAGATATTGTAGCTCTCAAATAATTTCAGAAAGACCTAAAAATTAATGTGTATTAATCACATAGCTAATACTTAAATCTTCCTGGCACAATTTTTCCCTTTAAAAGAATGTAAACACTGTGCTTGGAGAATATTTTTCTGTTGTGTTCACTAATGCATTTTTAGTGCCTAAAAAAGTGTTTGGAACATAGAAGGCCCTCGATATTAGTTGACTGTAATAATACATTTATTTATATGTCAAATAATTATTAAATAAATACTCTATTAGAACTATTGCACTAAAATTTGACATTTTAAAAATACTTAGAAAATATTATTGAAAGACTATTTGACAGTCTGTGACTAACATTATTTTATGGGGCTAGGGGAAGTCCTGATTTGAAAGAATATAAAAAGAACTGGGGTACTTTCTAAATCTAAGCATCAGTGACTGTGGCTGAATGATACTTCGATATACCTCAACTACTAGAGTTTTCATTAAAATCGATGGATTATTTTAGCCATTACAATTATTCTAATTCCTCACGTACTGGTTACAAAACAATATCAACACATCAGACAATATAATGAAACCAACTAATACTATATAGAGAGAGAGACCAAATGCAGTTGGGAAGAATTATTTAAGACTGCAGAGACAGAAATAGATACTCAATCTAATTGTTTTTTTTGTGTGTGAATCAAAACTAATGTAGGAATCCTATCTTTACCTTTTAAATATCAAGCAGTGTTGAATGATGTCCTTGATGCAAAATTTGAAAGTACGCATAGATTGATTTTGTTCTGTGGAACAGTTATATAAAAGTTCTTAATTAAATTAAAATTTTCAGGTACTCTAAGTGTCAGAACTGGAAACAAAGCTGTAGTAAATCTTTTGGTGAATTACTTTTTGATATATGAATAATTACTTACTAATTTGCATGTTCTGTACAATTTGATTTTTGTGTGTATGAACGTATTTTATGCACCCATACATTTTTCAGACAGGATGAGAGAAAAATAAATTAATGTCTGAGTACTTAATTTTGAAACTACCATAGTTTGTGAAAGGTCATTTCAGGCAGGAAGAGATAGTGTTCCTGTAAAGTACAGCTTGCTATCTGTGTGCTAATTCAGCTTATCTCTTGCCTGAAACAGAATTATCTGTTCTTAGGCTTAAGAAAAGCTGCTATATTCAGTACAGTGGTATTTACAAAAGATCTAACTTAGTAGACACTTTATCTTTCTCTGTGGTCCCTTGTCTTCCTTAGGCAGAAGAGCATTACATGGTATTATTCTTAATTTGCTAAAAAGGTGTGATATTTTACTAATGAAATGAAAATGATTGCTGGAATATGTTAACATGCTAATAAGTGGCAGAGATTCAGAGGGAGAAAACACCCTCTGAGTTTTAGAATTTCTCTTTGGAGATCTGTACTGAAATAGCTTGGCCTTTTGCTATAATGCATGTAAATAATCTTAAATATTGCATTTACATTCCCTTTTAAAATCACTGCCAAAATAAGACATGCCAAGCCTTCAGAATCTTAGGTATATATGAAGCTCAGACCAAATAAAAAGTAGTTTACTGAAAACAACATAAAAAGGAAGATTATTTAAATTGCCTTCTCTCTCCTAGCCTGCCATTTCTTTTCCTCCAACCCATATCCATAAGAATACAGTATCTGACATAATGGGCCAATTATCATAAAGTCCTGTAAACACCAGGGAATACACATTCCGAACAGTAGAAACCTAAAATAGAAACCTACAGGGCTTTGTTTTACTCTCTCATTCTTGACTATCCTTATTGAAATGAGATAGCTGTTATTACCCAATAAGCTAATGAGAGGTCAACACTCTTCTGAATTATGGAAAATGGCAAAAGAGTAATTGATCTGAAATGGCAAAATGAGAAGATTATATATGTATATACATATATGTGTATATATATATATACATATATATATATATATATATATATATATATATATGTGTATGTGTATGTATATGTGTGTATATATATATACACACACCCTCTATGTGTGTATGAATATAAGAAAGGGGGAAACTTTATAAAAATTGTAATACCCAGTATGTACTGGTAACATGAGATGAATACAAGTCGCGTTTGACTTCTGCAATTACAAGAGTTGCTCCAAGTGGTTGCCATCAGTGTCCAGATACTTCTGATTACAGCAGACTACTGCTTGAGCAATGTTGACCAAACTGTCCACTTGTATACATTTTTTGTGGCACTCCAGGTGTGTGTTTGTGTGTGTGTGTGTACACACACATACATATACATATACCGTGTTTCCCTGAAAATAAATCCTAGCCGGACAATCAACTCTAGTGTGTCTCTTGGAGCAAAAATTAATATGAGACTCAGTTTTATTTTACTATAAGACCTGGTCTTATAATATAATATAATATAATATAATATAATATAATATAATATAATATAATATAATATAATATAATATATAAATATAATATAATACTGGGTCTTATATTAATTTTTGCACCAAAAGACGCACTAGAGCTGATTGTCTGGCTAGGTCTTCTTTTCGGGGAAACAGGGTATATACACACACATTATATATATATATATATCTGTCATATATATATTATATATGTCATATATATGACATATATGTAGCAAAATCAAAAAATAATGTACAGTGGAGTAAAAGGAAATTGCTTTTTTGATGGTACTAATATTTTTAACTTTGTTACATGAATATGATATTGTATTCCTTGTCTACACTACCTAGAATGTAGGGTTGATAGATAAAATATACGACAACTAGTTAATTTTGAATTTCAGATAAAGTATTTGTTGTTTATCTGAAGTTCAAATTTAACTGGCTGTCTTGTATTTTTTCTTACTAAGTCTACCAACTTATCTGGAGATACGCTGTTTTTTAAGAGATTAACTGTGCTGGAAATGGTCTTTTCCTGATGTGTTCTGTACAACACCACAGCCAACAGAAAAGTGCTACTGGTGGATACATTTCTAAGGACATTAATGGGTCTATTTCTAAGGACTATTGTCTCTTTTAGAAATACGCTGTGTGAAGAGGTTGAATAATAGCATTGAATTTTCACCCTTGGAAAATGACCCATTCTAGCTCTTGCTGAAGTACTTCTGGACATACAAAGTACCTTATTAGTTATATAAGGGGTCCTATTTTCATGCAACTGTTTATTTCTTTAGCAGTTAAGTGGCTGTTACAGATTAAAGGATAACTAATAGGACAGCCACTCAGTCAGGACTGGCAGGATATACTCAATCAACCATTGGCTTCTGGACACACATGCCCCAGGGTCCAGAAGAGGGTGATGGAGCTCAGTGGCTTCAGCCCTGTCCTGGATAACTGTTCATCACATTTTGCCCTTAACACATGTTTAGTACTATATTTACGTAGCAAATACCATTTGAGGGGTCGAACTTTTGAGTTAAATCAGTAATAAAAGTCAAATTAAATTGGGGATTGCAGTAGCCCCGCTTAAAGCCCCAAGGCATATGGGCAAACTATCACAAATAAGCACAAAGTGATGGATGTTTTTACTGGGTACCTTTATCAACAATAAAGTATATTAATAATAAGATGTACTATGAGATATCAATATGTAAATATGTAGCATAAGACAGAGAAAATTATTTTTATTGATATGTGCCTTGAGTTTGTATGTAGCATATGCATGGATGGGGAAAAATACTTGGTTAATATTTTTCTTTAGCATCTAACTTAGTTCCTGGTGCTTTATAGGTACTCGATAAATTATATATTGAATAAATAGATACATTTCCTACCTGCAATGAGTTCACAGTCCAGTGGAGTAGACTGGTATAGAAAGGTATAAAAATAGTGCAGTAGTACCAGTGTCATGATAGAGATTATTACACGCTAATCTGGGAGAAGGGAGGCGGCACCTATGGGGTGAGCCAGAAAGGCATCTTGAGCATGGTGATATTTCAATTCAGTGGAGTTATACAAGAAAAACTGGGTAAAAAGTTGGAGAGGATAATGAGAGAATTTTTTAACACAAGGCTGGATTGAGAAGCCCTATAAATGCTGTGAATTTCGTGAAAGTAAATACTTCTGAGGCATAAGTCTTAATGGAGAGAGGACAAAAAGTGAAGCTGAAAACTTGGAGAGTTTCATTTTATGTCAGGCTAAAGAGCTTGGACTTTATTCTGTAAACCACTGGGAAACATTGACATATTTTAAGTAGGGCCTAAAAAGGTCAGATATGCAGTTTAAGTGGAACATTTTGCCAGTTATGTGGAGAATAGATCTAAAAGGGGCAAAATTGCAGGCAAGGGGACTAGTTAGATAACTATGAGAGCAGTGCAATGACGAAATGATAAGAGTGGGAAGGTTATTGGTAAAAGTGGCTGAGGTGGGGCAGGTGGTTGGAAGGCTCAGGTTGAATAGTAATAATAATAGCAATTATTATTATTATTATTATTATTATTATTATTAAGCAAAATTAAAAGAGCTTGGTGATTGGTTAGGTGCATTAACAAGGAATGAAGAAATATCTCGTACCAAGTTGGAGATGTGATGGGAAAATGTGGGGAGAAGTCTAAGCTAGAAAAAATGATTTAAGGTTCATGATATCAGAGGCAAAATTCTGAATGTGTATGAGATCACCTTGAAGAGTGTGATCCAGAGTGGAGGGCTACCAAGAAACTGGAAGCCTAAAGAATGTCAAAATTGAAAATTCAGGTGGAGGAAGATGAAGAGGAAGAGGAACAGGCAATGATCAGAGAGGACAAAGGGGAAACAGAATAGTGTGAATCATGAAAAACAAGAATGTAGAGACAATTGAGACAAGTGTAATAGTGCCAAATACAGCACAGAGGTGCAACAAGACATATCTGTCTCCAAATGTTTTCTAGAATGTCTTTATAACACATAACTCAACTTAGATTCATTTAATTTTCTTCCCCTGTTTTGAGAACAGATTTTCAATGAGAAAGGTGCTTACCACAGATGAATCATGACAGTTGATAAAGATTTTTTTGCCCTGTTTAATATACAGTCTAGGAAAATTTCATAATGAACTGATTAGAACTTAAATGATAACCTGTTTGAAAACATCTTTTCATATTCCATGTATTAAAAGGATAGATTATTCAAGTTCCTAGGTCTATCAGAAAATTAATTTACAGTTTAGAATGAACTAAATGTATACTGTGTCTGCATCTAAATTCCTCGAGAGAAATTATATTCTATCAAGCGTAAAATACATATTTAAATATTATCTGTTTACATATACTTACATGATAAACTCTAAGAGCCTTCTCAGAGGCATTATGGGATATTAATTAAATACAATAAAATATAAAGCTTTCCTCGAAAATAAGCTGCTGCTTTCTGACTTGAACAATTGCGTTACACAGACTGTACATTTAAGGACCAATAACGAGAGAACGAGGAGTTCATTGGTAAATAAGCTGAAGAAAGATCAGGAAAGCTGAGTGTGACTAAATGGGCGAGTACCATGAAGTAGTAAGGCTGAAAGAGAAGATTCTCCTTTGTTTATTAAGACACATAAACCCCTTGGCCCTTTGTGTCCTTAGATATTTCTTGCTGGAGATTTCCTTTGTCACAGCTAAGTTTATTGTCATGCTACATGGGTTTATGGATCTCTATCTGGAATGTATCCATTCTTACCTCTTCTTTGTTACATTTGGTGGCTCTTCATTTCCGGCATAACCTTTCCTATATTGGTAATCCCTAGATTCTTGTCACTTAACTGTGTATAGCAATTGAGTACTGTTTATTGAAACACTCTTCATACCATATGCAGATGCAAACTGGTGGGGGTGGGGGGGACAGCACAGGACATATGTGTGTGTGTATATATATATATATATATAAAACACATACACTCGTGTGTATATGTGTGTGTGTGTGTGTACATAAAAAACATGAGATTTTGATTATTCATATTTTCCGTGATTTGACCGTCCCATTTAATAGAAGGAGAAATTGAGAGAGAAGTGATTTAACTTGTTTTGTGTCACAGGACTTACCCTCAGGTTCATCTGACCCTCAACACCTGCTCTGGACCACTCTACGCCAATGATAGGGCTATTTTTGCAGGACCACATAGGACACTAGTTGGCAGTAGCCAGTCCTGAATTCCTGAGCAAGAAATCCCAGCTGGTGGCTGTTCTCTGTCATTCTATGATTGATTTGGCATCCCCTGATTTGCATTCTCTGAATCATACTGCTAAATGCCAATTGCTTCTTGAGAATCAGGATTCTCTTTTCAAGGATGGTACTTACTAATAAAATTTGGTGGACTTTTCTGAAAGTTAACTTCCACAAGGGAAGAAAGCCAAAGCAATTTTTTAAAGTGTTTGATCCATCTCCCCTGTGTTTGGTAGAATGGCGTTTAATCTACATGTGAGAAAATATATCACAGACTGGCACATGGGCAGTAATTTAGGCGATCTTGATGTACTAAATGAATTTCAGTACTGACATTCTCATTTATTTTCTTTAATATTTCCTGAAAAGAGATCATTGCCCATGGACAATGTGAAAAAAACAAAATTTTCAGGCGTTATACTTCCAAAATATACTTTAAAGATCTGTAAGATTATTTCAGATGATAAAACAGGTTTATATAAACAGTTGAGCATCAGCATTTGACAACTTTTCGAATGAAGCAACATCACATGGTGGTAAACAGCAAGAACTCTGAAGCCATACTGCCCTAAATCTGAATCATAGTTCTACAAGTGACTAGCTGTACTATCTTAGGCAAGTTACTCAGCTTGTCTGGGTCTCAGTTTTTCTCTTTTGTAAAGTGGGGATAATACTACTACCAGCTTAAAGGGTTGTAACAAGGATTAAATGGACTGAGAGTTCCCAAAGCACCATTTATAAAAATGTGTCAAATCAAATGAAAATAGGTAATGCCCTGTCATTGGTAACCACACCTTTAAATTGAGTTTATTTCTAATTTTTCTCTGATTCTACCTCCCAAGGTAGAGTTTATTGTTCTCTCTTTTGTATTTCATTTGTACCTCTTATTACACTTCTCCACTGGTTCCTATTATAGTCAGTGGTTTGATTTATTTACATAATGGTTTCTACCAGTGGACTACAAGATCTTTGAGACCATAAATTATATTGTTGTGATCATATTTTTATCTCTAGGGACTTACAACTTCTGATACCACATGGACCCATAATGGAGATTTATGTTAGATTGAATAATAATCTTCCTCATTTCTAAAATTTTATGGGAATTATTGTTATTACTTTATTCCATAAGCATTTCATAAAATCTGGTTTTGCCCCCATCCTGGTGTTCTTGGTTATTCCTATTTCTCCATTTATTTATTTATTTATTTATTTATTTATTTATTTATTTATTTATTTATTTACTTATTGTATTTGTTTCAGGTGCACAAAACAAAGTACTAGTTAGACATTTATCATTTATATTCCTCACACGTGTCAACCCCCCTCCCACCATCCACTATTCCTCTGACATTGCACACAGCCATTACATTTCCACTGTCTCTATTCCTAATGCTGTACTCCACTACTCCACTTCTTGTAAGTATACACAAGAAATATATATATATATATATATATATATATATATATATATATATATATATATATATATAAAATAGTTGACATTCATTATTGTTCAGCTTCAACTTCAGGTGTACAGTGCAGTGATCAGGCATCTACATCATCCCTGAGGTGGTCTCCCTAATGAGACAAGTGTCCATCGGATACTCTACAAAATCTTTACAACATTATTGACCACGTTCCCCAAATTAAATTGTGTAACCCTGTGGCAATCTTGTGTTTACTGACTGCTTTCTAATCCCCTCATCTTCCCCCTTATCCACCCCCCCACCAACAACCCTCAGTTTTTCCTCTATGTCTCCGAAACTCTTTCTGATTAGTTCATTCGCTTATTCTCTTCTTTAGATTCCACGTATAAGTGAGATCATATGGTATTTGTCTTTCTCTGTCTGACTTATTTCACTTAACATAATGTTCTCTAGGTCCATCCATGTTGTTGCAAATGGTAAGATTTCTTTTTTCTTTATGGCTGCGTAATACTCCGTTTTATAAATGTACCACAGTTTCTTAATGCAGTCGTCTACAGATGGACATTTCGGTTGTTTCCATATCTTGGCTATTGTGTATACTGCTGCGATAAACATAGGAGTCCATAAATTTTTTTGAATTAGAGTTTTGGATTTCTCCAGATAGATACCTAGGAGTAGAATTGCTGGATCATAAGGTAGTTCCATTTTCAGATTTTTTAAAAACTTCCATACTGTTTTCCATAGTGGCTGCACCAATCTGCAGTCCCACCAACAGTGCACAAGTGTTCCCTTTTCTCCACATCCGTGCCAGCACTTGTTGTTTGTTGATTTATTGATGATATGCATTTTGACTGGGGTGAGGTGGTATCTCTTTGTGGTTTTTATTTGCATTTCTCTGATGGTTAGTGAGATTGAGCATTTTTTCATATGTCTGTTTGCCATCTGTATGTCCTTTTTAGAAAAATGTCTCTTCATATCCTCTGCCCATTTTTTAATTGGGTTATTTGTTTTTTGGAGTTGAGTTGAGTGAGTTTTTTATAAATTTGTGATGTTAACCCCTTATCGGATATATCATTGGCAAATGTCTTTTCCCATTCAGTAGGATTCCTTTTTGTTTTATTGATGGTTTCCTTTGCTGTGAAAAAAAACTTTTTAGTTTGATGTAATCCCACATGTTTATTTTTTCTCTTACTTGCCTTGCCCGAGGGGCTATATCAGTAAAAATCTTACTCCGGGTAATGTCTGTAAAGTTTCTCTCTATATTTTCTTCTAGGAGTTTTATGGTTTCAGATCTTACATTTAAGTCTTTAAGCCATTTTGAATTTATTTTTGTATATGGTGTATACAAAAGTAAATTCAAAATGGCTTAAAGACTTAAATGGCTTAAAGCTGGAGGTGGTCCAGCTTCATATTTTTGCATGCGTCTGTCCAGGTTTCCCAGTACCATTTATTGAATAGACTGTCTTTACCCCACCGTAAATTCTTGCTTCCATTGTCGTAGATTACATGGCTATACATGCATTAATTTATTTCTGGGCTCTCTATTCTGTTCCATTGATCTATGTGTCTGTTTTTATGCCAGTACCATGCTGTTTTGATTACTGTAGCCTTGTAGTATAATTTGATGTCACGTACATTATACCTCCCACTTTGTTCTTATTTCTCAAGATTGCTGAGGCTATCCAGGGTCTTTTATGGTTCCCTATTTTTTCTTATACCCTGATTTCTCAGGCCCCATTGAACATGTTTATTTATTAATTTGTTGTTGTTAAAGATTTGTAACTCATTTTATTTGTATTAAAATAACTTTTCCACAGCCTTTCATGTTTATTATTTCAGTTTAATTCCAAACCCTGTTAATTTATTAGGATTTCTCAGACGGAAAGTCATGTTGCCCAACTTTGGATCCAGTGTTCTCCCATTCATCCTCTTTTCTTCCTTTCTCTCCTGAAATCATACTGGAAGTAGCCATTTGAGAACTAAACCAAAACTTTAAGCAGGGAAAGAAAATAGCAATTGACTCAAAGGCTATGGAATTTAAAAGATGGTATACATTAGGTTTGTTTTACATGTGGTAAGTATAAAGTCTAGGAATTTCAGGTGGGTGAAGTCAGATTCAGAAGAAACAAGAGAAAAGGGGGAGTCAGTCCCCCTCTGAAAATACAAACTTCTGAACAATGCATCATCAGGGCATGTATTTTATGAATCCGATCATACAAAGATGGAAGGAAGTGCGACTGGAGAGTAAACACTGTACTTGAAGCATTAAAGGTAGGTGATTGGTTTTTACGAAGTTGGTCTGAGTCATTTTGACACCCTTAATTTAAGTTCAAAACAGATTGTTAACAAACTCAACCCTTTTGCTATTTGCATTTCTTAATGCTTGATTGGCAACAAAGCAACCATTTAAAGACATCAACTGAAATGTGAATAAAAATCCATAAAAACACACAATTTCTACTAGGTTTCCATAGAAACGTAGGAAACCATGACCCTGAGTCTCCACCATCTTTTCTATTGGATCATTTATAGTGAACTTCTGTGTTTCTCAAACACACTGAGAAAGAGTAATCCCATAATGATATCTTTTATTTCTAAAAATGAAAGGACAGATGTAATACTGTAGCTAAACCATAACTGTAATCTGGAAGATAGGTTGCAGTTAGTTTTCCCAGACCAAATCTTTATTTGACATGTGTGAATCTAGTTGTGAATTTTAATTGTTGATGTTCTTTATTCCTGGCATTTTGGGGGAATCCACTAATGATAAAATTAAGTCCAACATGGCTTTTTCCAAAATGTAGAGAATGACCCCAAATCTATCATTATATTGAAACCAAGATTAAAATAAGTAAAAATGAATTAAACTTAATTTCATAGTTCCTTGTTATTCTTAATTCTAATTACCCTGTATAGACAAAACAGTTGATTATTTCATATCCTTGTTGAAAACCTGTTAATTCAGAGCTCTATTATGAAGAAATGCAAATTAAAACAAATGAAATTTGCTTATAATATTTATTGAGAACAATGAAAAAAATATACTGGATATAGAAAAAAATCACGCTTTGAATACTTGGATATTACCAAACCTAAGAGCATATTAGTTGGAGTTTGAAATCCCAGAATAAATGAAAAAGTTTTTCTTAGTAAATTACGTTTCTAATATATGTTTGTATCTGTAGATATTTCCATAGTGTAATGATATTCAGAAAAGCTCAAGTTAAGAAAATATCTAAAACACACAACAGATAATAGTACATGTATGTACATGTGGAAAAACTAAGTTCTTTTTTTCTGCTTCTCTATAGTTCATGTAAAAATTGTATCTGTCTCAAATACCTTCAATAGTGTAGTTCGAGTCTAATAGTTTGCTCTCTGCTTATTGTTCTAAACAATCCAGCATTTAGTGGCAATTTCTATTGTGCAAAAATAAATGATCTGAATGTTAATTTAAATGTGATAGCATTTTGAATTTAAATTATGGTAAAATAATTCTGTGTTTAGGAGAATGTGTCAATTAAACTGGAGTTAGATGCAGGTATTATTTAAAAGTATTGCGACTATTTAGGGGTAGAGCTGTTTACTATATAGATTGCAAACTATATAGAATATTTACTCTACTATGTATTATACTATAGCATATAGATTACAACTGGATAGATACTGTATAAATAGTCTTACGTTGGCACTACACTATTTATACTTTCTCTTATATACGCTATCTAGATTACAAAAATCTATCATTAAATCCTAATTATATTACTATTTATTAATAATGATTATTTATGCTGTATGATGCTGACACTACAAAGGGATAGATTTCTAAAGGAGTGTCTAGATTTCTGAGACAATAAGATTTTAAAAAATATAACAGCAATAGAGCACCAACTGCTAGATATTTCTACAAAATTTTGCAGTGAAAGCACCAATCTGATACTATAGATATTGCTGTGCTCACTTTACAAGGGAGAGGACTGAGGAAGAGAGGTTATTAATATAATCCAATAGGATTATACAATTATTAAGAGCTAAATTTGAATCTCAAATTCAAGTTTTCTAACCTCGAATCTCGTGCAGATAATAGTGCCAACAACCCGTTATTCTACTGATCAATGAAAAGAAAACATTATTGTGGTCTCCAACTGTTAGGAAAGACTTAATTGAATATATTTGACAAGAAATGAACTTTGAAAAACAGCTATGGCTTACAAAGTAGAGAGGAGGATGTCTTGGGCAAAAAGTACAGCATAAGCAAAGTCAAGGAAATGTCTTAACGATGAAATGATGGCTGTGACATTTTGAATGTGATGGAGTTTTCCTAAATGAAGGAGTGTATGTTTCCATCAGTTTGCAGAGAGCCTCGAGGACCAGGCTGAATCTGTAATGAATCTGATGGCGTGCATATTGTGTGGCAGATACGCAGGGCAATAGATGGAGAGTAAAGTGCACGGTGTGTTTTGATTACATGCTGTGAAAATGAAGAATGTTTAGCCTAACTCACGCAGGTGGAAGCACTGCAGAGGAGAAAAAGTGGCATTTCAGGCCACAGTGAACACTGTGTGTCTGTGGGGTGATTTTCTATTCAAAGTATTTCTCAAAGCAGTGGATAATTATGTTATTTAAATATTCAAGTAATATGGTTCTGAAAAGTGGCTTTTGGGCAAACATATTTTAGTTTTATCGTGAAACTAATTCAGTTGTTCTAGAATGTATGACCTACCACCAGCAATGGAGCATTTCTGAGGCCTTCTGAGCAGATGTAATAAACTAGAGATTGCAGAAGACAAATTCCTTGCAGAGAAAGATTTGTGAAATCCTGTAGGGAACCAAGGAAACTATACTCCCAAACACTCTCCCCTGCAGAGAAGCCTTTATCATTGACTGTCTCTTATCACTTCCAAAAAACTTTGAACTTGTAACCGGTAACTACTGTTACCTTATATTATAAATCCCCACAGAAAATTACAGAACTATCAATGGTTATCCTATACTGTGAATGTAGGCTCTAATCTTAATAATATACATTTTCTGTTCATAAACATAACTTTTTTTCTCTGTGCATACAAGGGGAATATGTTTGGGCAAATAGTGATAAATTTTTAAAAATCAATTCATTTGTATACATTTGCTGAATACATAACTGCTCCCCAAATGTGTTGGATTTTGGTGACATAAAGTTAAATAAGACATGGACGCTTCCTAAGGATATTCATCAATAAATGAATGATTTGTTCAGCTTCTCTTTCATTTTCAGACAATATTTGAATTCCTACCCCTTGCAAGCATGTGTCTAGTTGCCTCTAAGTCACTCCTAGATCAAGTTGATTTCAAGATACTCCAGGCTAAAACTTTGAGCAGACTCCCATGTTCTAGCTAAGCATAAAGAGATTGGATGATGAATTTGTCTCTAGTCTTACCTCAAGTGATTCTGGAGTGGAAACATAAATTATGTCATACGTTATCTTAGATTTTAAAACATTTAGGTGTGATATCAAGTGTGTGTTGGGCAAGCAGTTATAAAAATCTGATGAAATTTCATTCTGTGCCATATCATAATTCTGTATTTTTTTTTCTGTTCATAACATGATACCGCAAATGATGTCATATGAATATGCTCAAAAGCTACATGCACAGATGTATATTTCAGGGAAATTCCTAATACCTAGAAATGTTTCATGTCATATGCACAGCCTGATCATTTTTATGTTAGTCTTTAGAAATGCGTTTGGAGACTATGATTGTAAATATTAAGAGAAAAAAATATTAAAGAGACCCTCTAAAGACTTCTCTTTGGGGATCTCTAAGCCCCTTTGATGAGCATTTGTATGATGAAGTCCAACGAAAATTCCTACTGAATGTTCGTTTGTTCTGTTTTAAAGAAGCTATTTAAAAATTAGTTTTGTCCAGTTTTTCAGGGCACTTTCTCATCTTCCTTTGATTCGGAACTTTGTTTCTTCTGTGATTTTAATACACACTTGAATGCCCCATAAAGCATGAGATGGATGAATTAAAGCAATAGTGTGAAAGTAGATTCTACTCAAAGGCATTTTCTCTTATGTGGCTTTTTTCCTCAAAGCACCCTTAGCACATAATATTAAGATTCAGGTTTTTCAAATTTGTGTAGGTTCTATAGTCATACAGACATTCTTTCTAAATAGATAAGTCTAGTACTCCTTTTGAAGATGCTGGTGTGAATAGTTCTTTTCCTTAAAAAGAAAGCATGATCTATTATTATTTTTAAAATGTAGAGAGATATGAAAGTAAATTTCTCTCATTTGGAACATATTGTGGTTCATATCTTCCACAAAATTAAATAGTTTATGCTATTTTAATTCATCAAGTGAATATATATCTTCCCATTAAGAAAATAGTGTGTCAGATGTCGTAAAACATGTTTTAACAGTAAAGGTCACATTTTATTGCAAAAACCTGTCAGTGCTTTATGTCCAAGCTGTGAAATGTTATTGCTTCAGGGTGATTATGTGGGAGGGGGCTGTGGTTAAGAATGGCTTTCTGTGGCCAGCTATGATTTACAGCAGTGAATAGAGAATTAAACCCTTAATTGAAGCCTACAGAGCAGTACCTAGAGGCTAGATTCAGCATGAAATTTGATTCAGACAATTTTCTTAGTCAAGCCCCTATGGGCTTACCAGTTGATTCTCATGAGTTTTGATTGTGATTGAAAAGACAAGCTGTTTTCTGCTTTGCCCCGAACTTCCCTAAGGTAAACCCTCAGTTTTAGCAAGCTTCTTGATTAATGTGAAGGGAGACATTATAGAAGAAAGAAAAAGTGCACAGGATTTTAACTATTTCCGTAAGTTGCAGAATGATAGTATCTTAACATATCAGATATTCTGTAGAGAAAATCCTCATTTGGTAAATTGGTAAATCTATAATTCCTGAAATTATGATGAAATATAACTGTGGTCCCATGTACTTGCTTCCGTGCCTCTCTGAAAAATGGGGTGCAGGTCATTGGCTATTGCTGGTGTTTCTTTATATTGTTCTGATAGAGAATAAAATTTTGCTGGACCAGTGAGAGGACTTTCACCATTTTTTGTCTTGTCCTCTGTGAGTAGCCTGCATTCTTGTCAGCCAAATTTAAAGAAACCTGATTTGTATATTCAGATGACCAATGCATTTATACCATCATCATCTAAAGGTTCTCTAAAATGTCCTCTCCTATCTTGTGTATATACTAATAAATAGCTGAGGCTTTGGCCGTTCTTAATGTTAATTAATTTACATAAAGCAGATTGATATGGTCAAAATGAATATGAATATTAAAGAGCAAGACACAATCTCAAATAAAGAAACAGTTTCTTTTCAATCGGCAAGTAAATTTGGTGATAGGACATGAAGAAAAATATTAGAAATTTAATTGTTGGAGAGCATTTGGTTTTCAGATAATAAATATGGACAATTTATGATGTCATTTAGTATTTTATTGAAGTATTCTCACTGAATGTAAGGTAGTATTAATAACAGTTTTACATAAATTATTTTGTTATTTTATGCTTCACATTTGATATCTATAGTTTCTAAGACTTGTTACCACTAGTACACCTAGATTCTCACTGAACATGTACACCTTACCTAATCTTAGTGAAGAGGAGATATACTTCATTTTCTAAGGACCCAGCCTGTTGCCCTTTAATATATAATATTGTATATATGGGAGTAGAGTCCTGTAATGCTTATTTTGTTTTAAAAATCATGATCGAGTATATTAGTCTAATGATAGTGACAGCAAATTAATTATAAGTGGTGCTGAGTTTATAGATGTCTCTTATTTTTAGATGACTTCCTAGGGAAATAATGATATTTTCTGACTGTGACAAAGATTATCCTTATTAGCACTACTGAACAATATTCTAGAGAATTTGAATAGACAAAATAACAGCAAAATTGCTTTACCCAAATTGTCTTCCTGAAAGAAATAAAGACACAGATATTTTATTTTGTTTTTAAAGATTTATTTTGACTACAGTTATTTTGTCACATGTGTCAGATTTCCACTCAATTCTGTTCAACACAAATTTATTTGATACTTATCTTCTATGCCAGACTTTTTTGTAGGAATGGGAATGCTATGATCAGGGTAACAGACCAGTGGCATTTGCCCTCACAGGGTTATATATTCCAGCGTGGGAGAGTTCAAGGGAGAATAAGAAACAGAGCACAAAAGACAATCAGTTATGTCTTGATAGATTGAGGCATTTGTTAGATTTCTGGATTGGGCATTTGAAAAGACTGTGATTTATTTCTTAAAGAGAGTTTTAAGAGAACATAGCTCATTGAAAAACCTTAGTGTAAATTAGGGAGTGGGTATATAAAGAAACGGTAAACAGAGTGTGGATTTTATACTAAGGGAAATAAGTAATCACTAAAGGGCTATAAGAAAATCAATGACATGATTAAAATTGCACTTTGCAAAGATCTGATCAGTGGGGAGAATAAAGTAGGTGAAGTGAGCCTAGAGTCAGGAATCTTTATTAGGCAACAGCTGAATTCATGTAGGTGATACATAATGGTAGCTTAAACTAGTGCTGATCCGTGCAATGAGAAAACAGATGTGAGGGCTATCTATAATATGGAGTCTACAGCTCCTAGCACTGATTGGGAGATGAGGGAGGGAAAGGAAAGAATCAAGAATCCCAGGTTTCTGATTTGGGTGATTAAGTAGACTGTGGTGATTTTCTCAGAACTTGGAAAGACAGAAAGAAGATCTAGTTTGAGGGCACAAGAAAACAAGCTTTGTGTGGGCATGCTTGGTTTAGCAGTCTCTTGAACCATCCTCGTGGAGCTGTCTCATTGGTCATCTGTTATTTGGGCCTGAGGTTCTGGAGAGATGTGAACAGCTATATACAGTACCTGGTGATCATAACTGTGGAACGGGAATGCTTGTTCTTGGAATGTGTAGAGGGAGAGGGATCCTCAAACAGGGTCTACAAAGTTTGCGTGTAAGGAACCAGAGAGTAAATATTTTAGGGTTCGTGGCCTGTACACTCACAACTATTTAATCCTGCTCTTGTAGCACTGAGACAGCCATAGACAACTCATAAGTGAGTGGACATGGCAGTAATTATTGAAAGTTAATTATGGATGCTGCAGTTTGAACTTCATATAGTTGTCACACGTCACTAAATATTATCACTCCTTTCATTTTTTATTTTTTCAACCAGTTAAAACTATAAAACTCTATTTTTATTTTTTGGACTGTACAAAAAAAAGAAAATTTTTGCCCATGGGGCACAATTTACAGACCTGTGGCCTAGAACTTTACTCTTTGGTTAAGAGAAACCAAAGAGAAAATAACAGCTGTTGGGTCAGAAAGGTAGGAGAAAAATCAAGAGGATAACATCAAATATACATATATATATACTGGGGGTGCCAAAAATGTATATATATGACTGGCATTTATCTTTTATTATTAGTATATATTGACTATTACAATTTTAATACTGATTTTTCCTCTCTTAAAATGCATATACGTGTTTTTGGCACCGTGTGTGTGTGTGTGTGTGTGTGTGTGTGTGTGTAATTTTGAGTTAGTTAGTTCTGACATTTGTGGTAGTTGCTGTAGTTGCCTGTCAAGAATTAAAAACTGTATCAATGTTTACATTTACACGTTGTGGACAGGCAGGGTTTTCAATAAATATACTTCATTGACTATTATAAGAGAAATAAATATAGAGGTGATTGAAGAAAAGAAGTCATCCCTACCTATCCTCTATGCCCTCCTATTACCACTCCCATTCCCCAAACGCATGAGTTTAGATGTCCTGGAAACCTGAGTTCTATTCCGGTCTCTCTCATAATAGCCAGTTAATGAAATTCTCCAGTCTCAGTTTCCTTTTATGTATAAAGATAATTTCATGGAATAAGAGAGAGAACAAGTGAGAAATCATGTATGTATGCCCTGGAGACTGAGTTCACAGAATTTGGAATGAGTTAAAGCAATATCATATATAAAGGCACCTAGCAGAGTGTATGGAATACATTTAAATGCTTTCCAAACATTATTTCTCTCCTTCCCCAAATATTTGCCATTTAATGTCCTGTGTGAATTCTAATCCTTCTCAGGGAAATAATCTTTTTTCCTGGTTTCTGATAAGAACATATGAATTACTCAATATCTGTTGATTAAGAGATTGAATTATCCTTTTTAAAATGTATTTGTGCATATACTGTAAAAGACGCTTGACTGCAATGGATTATCAATAATTGCAAATCTCTTATGATAATGATACTGCTGGCCATTCTAGAATCAAGTCAAGGTGCCAGGTGGATTTGTGTGTTTATGCACATCAAATAACACAAATGTAAGAAAATTTGAGAAGCAGCTTTGGGGAGGGAGATAAATGATTTGTGTTAGAGCAGAACTTTATCAATTATTTGACAAAGACAAGTAAGCTTAGGACAAATTATTAACTAAGTCTCAGTTTCATTATCTATAAAATGTAGATTAACTGCCTCTTAGTGGCTCATGGAGTGACTCAAATGAGAGGACATAAGATACTGAGCACAATGGCTGACTTATAGTAGGTGCTCAATAAATATTAGTTCCTCCCTTTCCAGTTCCTCTTACAAGAAAATTAATTTTGCCCTTTATTTCTACTTACTGTGGGCCATTTGCCTTAACAAACAAGCCTAAATGAAAAAGAAGAGTTTTATTGATGTGCTTGCAAATGGATTGTTGGGAATGTAGAGTCTGTTACATTTGAAGTACATAAATTCCATTGTGATATGAGCTTCATGCAAAGCTAAGAAGAGGTCTATAATTTGTTTTATTTAAACATTAAATTATGATGGCTCACTTAATAACTCTAAACTACTAAGCTAAACTACATTTGTGTTCAGCAAGCAGTCATAAAAAATTCCTGTTAGACATTTAATTACTGCACAAATTGTTTTAGAAAGGACTGCAAAACAAACATGTTGATTAGCAAAAAAAAAAAAAAAAATACAGACATGATTGCAAAAACACTAATCTTTTAAATATATAAATTTAGCTACAAGCAAATATTCTATCATATAGACCCTTTTCCGCATTAAAGGCTTATCATTCTTTTGTTAGCCTGTCCATAATTAAAGGTAAACTTTTCATGAAGATTCTTTTCAGATGTACCAATTGAAGAGATTTATTGGGTTCTTATGAAAAATACTTTGTTGCATTTTTTATTCATGATGACTTATATTAACATTTATGAACATGAATTTACAGAATCATATATGCAAAGATAGGCAAAAATCAATGCTGGGGTAAATCATGAAATACGTGAGTGATGTTTTTTTTTTAGGGAGATGCTAGTTCTAAATTCAAGTCAGGAGGGCTGCACTATGACTTGACTTCCGCCAGAGGAAAATGTATAGTGGTAAACAATCTCTTTAGGCCTCTTGGCCTAATCATCTTTGAAACGACAGCATACTATTGGCAACATCATTTAGAGTTATAACTGACAGCCATACAATAGATTAAACACACTCTCCCACACATATAGAAACAATGAACACATTATACAAAAGTGACACACATCAGATACAACTCATGATTTCGACTTATTAATAAAAAATGTGCATGCACACATGTACATCTATGCACATGTGTGCGCTTGTATGAGAGAGAGAGAGAGAGAGAGAGAGAGAGAGAGAGAGAGAGAGAGAGAAAGAGAAAGGAGGAAGGGTGGGACCATTTTTCATTAGCATATTCATTCAACATTTCTTCAGTAACAATCTATTTTTTAGGCATTGTAGTTGCAAGAATGAATTAGAATTCCCATATATAAAACATCATTTTGATGGGAGAGAAAGTAATATAAATAATGTCAATAAATTATAATCAGAGAAAAATATAACCATTAGCAGACCACTGACTCATTTTGTAAAATAGAAAGAGGAGTAGGCTTTCAGAATGAGATGACATCATTGAATGTGTTTCAGTACTTCTGAGAGCCTAATACAGCAAGGTTCACAACTCTGTTCTGGATTGTGTTATAACAGGGAGGGGTGGGATGTGGTCCTGTTCCTCCAGGGCCTTCCATGTGACATCATATTGAAAAATCTGTTAACTAATTCAAAAGAGAGGAATGAATTTATGAAGGTTGTGAAAATGTTATTACCATGACAGGTGATGGACCAGACAATGATGGCAAACATAGATGAGCAGCTACCCCACATATAGCTTATTACTATCAGCATAATCCCATGGAAAGTGAAGGGATCCTGGCCTAGAAGAAGATCCTCTGGAAAGCTGATAGAACCAGCTCTTCCAAATTCTGCTCATCCTGTGTCAGACTCAGTAGTGACCCTGTGTGTTACTCTATGCCAGTAAAAATATTGCCCACTAATGGAATACCAAATTCTCCTTATTCTATTAAATTCACAACATTCAGACAGGAAATGAAGCAAATGTAAAAGCATATATGGTATCTCCAATATGAATGGCGATCATGCTAATTTTGAAGTGAATACCATTATTAACATAAAAACTTAGATTTGACTCTATTTCATAAAATAATGCTGAGATGGGGACAAAACTTTGGAGTTTCTCTTTCATTAATTCTAGGGAAATGATTGGAAACTAAATTTGAAAAAAAATCTTCCCATGAGAGGCTAATGATAAGTCAAGATTAGGAACCGTGATCCTAAACACAATTTTTAAGGAACCAACTTCCGGGGCTGCTAACAAGCGGAATGTTTCCATTTCCATTGACTTCATATCCTTCCTCTTCTCTATAGGAGGTACCATATTATGTGCAAAGATTATGTCAACAAATGGTCAATGTATAGTTATATCTAAAGGTCTATTTTGGTTGTTTTTAGAGCTAGTAGGAAGTAACACATGACTAACCTGATCTGCACTAAGTCTAACTTTCAAGTGGGCACAGCAACCTTTTCAGTCTGATATACTTCTAAGGCATGTATGGTCTGAAGGTTTTTATTTGTGAAATGTTTCAGATGTTAGTATCATTCATATGGAAAAACATGATAAAACAAAGATTCCTCATCTTGTCATTTCCAGAATTGAGTATTGCATCCTTCATAAAGTAAATACAGCCCAACAAAGAGAAAATAAAAACAATATTTAAATCTCAACAGAGAAAATAAAATATTTACATCTCACCAAGGAAAATGTACAGTTTACAGTCCCTTGATGCCTTTGTGATATGATGGACAGTGAATAGGGTAGGATTTCCACTTTACTTTTTCAGATCTGAACTGAAGCACGTAGCATTTTTTATCTACACTTTACTCTTTTTAAAGAATGCACTGTTCTAATGTGACAAATACATAAAGCATAAAAATTACTGAATTTGGATTAGAGATCTAGCTTTTGAATAATCCCAACCTATATATCTTTGAATACATTCCAGTATTTATTAAAACATTTTCTGTTTATGCTTGTGGTAGGCAGAATAAATGGTTCACACAAAGACGTCTGTGTCCTGTACCCAGAAAAGTGTGAATTACATGTTTATATGGCAAAAGAACTTTGCAGATGTGATTAAGCTGAGACTTTAAAATAGGGAGATTCTCCTGGATTATCTGGGTGGTGTCAATGTAATTAATCCCAAAGGTCCTTAAACATTGACCATGGAGGCAGGAGAGTCACAGGTGAGAACAACAGCAGAGTTTGGGTGGTGTAAAAAAAGAAAGACTCACTCTGCCAATCTGGCTTTTGATATGAAAGGGTCCAGGAGCCAAGAAATGTGGGCAGCTTCTAGAAGATGGAAAAGTAAGGACATATTTTTCTCCTTGAGACTCTAAAAGGGATCCCAGCCCTACCGACACCTTGATCTTAGCCAAGTGAGACCCATGCCAGACTTCTGACCTACTAAACTATAACATAATAAATTTGAGATTTACAAATTTAAATTCATAAAACAACACATTTCTAAACCACTGGTTTGTGGTAATCTGTTACAGCTGCAATAGGAATCTAATGTAGATTTTAGTACCTGGAAGTGGTATATTATTGTAAGAAAGTACCTAAAAAGTGAGAAAGAGACTTTAGAATTGGGCAAAGGGCCAAGGCTGGGAAAATTTTGAGGAGCATGATTAAAAAAAGACTAGATTATCTTCAAAAGACAGTTAGTAGAAGTATGGATGTTAATGACTCTGCTAGGGAAGACTGAGAAGGAAGTAAAGAGCATGGTAGTGAAAACATATATCACCTTAGAGAATACCTAAATCATCGCAAATGAACTGTTAGGGGAAATACAGATGTTAAAGGCACTGCTTGTGAAGGAACAGAAGGAAATGAAGTACATGTTGCTGCAAACTGGAAGAAAGGGAATCCTTGTTATATAATGACAGAAACTTAGCAGAATTATGTTCTATAGTTATGTGGAAAGCAGAATTTGTAAGTGATGAACTTGGATATTTAGATGAGATTTCCAAGTAAAGTGTTGAACGTGTGGCCTGGTTTTCTTCTTGCTACTTATAGTAAAATATGAGAGGAGAGGAATAAACTAAGCAAAGAACTATTAAATAAGCAAGCAAAATTAAAGAAAACAAGCAGAATGTAAGACTTAATGATTTTTGCAAGTCTTTCGCCTACTCCAATGGGAAAGGATGCAAAAGTTGAGAGAGTCACTTGAAAGAAACCATGGCCTGGAGAAAAACCCTGTGCTGTGTCTTTTTCTAATGTATCAGAAAAATCAAAAGATCACATTAGTTAGTCACACAAAAGGCTTCTTTAAGAGATTAAGTGTGTGATCGTAGGTCCCCTCACCCATCCCCCCAAAAGCCAAAACTAGTGATGGGCTTATGTAAGGAAACATTTTGTGGAGTTTAAACAATCTTCTTTAATAGATTGAATTCAATGTCACACTTAGGAAACCCAAAAGGTTCTTGAGAATATTATGCTAATAGAAAACCTGCCAGCTTGGACTGGAAAAGACAGAGTACAGAATGAAAGAGGGCTCTTGGACCACAAAAATACTACAGGCAGGAAATAGGCAGATGAAACTACTCAGCTGCAAACGTGTTAACTTTCATGAAAAATTAAGAATGACTCTGAGGGTGGAGCTACGAGCCACACAGAAGGTTGTTCTTAAGCCTTAAAAGCAAATTGAGATTGCCTGGATGGATTTTGAAATTGCTTTGGACCAGTGACTTTTTTTCATCTGTTTTCATCATTTTTGAACCAGAACATTTATAATTGCTATACTGTGTCTATACCCCCATTGGGAGTAAATGACTTGCTTTTTGAATTTCATAGACTTACAGATGGAGAGAAATTTTGCCCTGATATTAATTATACCTACTCTCACACATACCTAATTTACATAATTTTGATGGCTCTTCTGAGCTAATGAGATTTTAGACTTTTAGTTAAAGTTGTAATGGGTTGAAAATTTGGGTAATTTTGGATGGATGAGTGTATTTTGCATTTGAAATGAATGTGAATCTTTGGGGGCCAAAAGGTAGACTGTGGTAGGCAGAATAATAACACCCTCCCCAAAGTTGTCCACACTTTGGGATTTGTAAATATGTTATATAGCAAAGGGGGATTAAAGTAGGAGATGAAATTATGATTATTATCAGCTGACCTTAAAATAGAGAAATTTCCTGGATTATTAGGGTGGGCCCAATGGAGTCATATGTACATTTAAAAGTTGAAGATGGAGGCAGAAGAAGACAGTCAGAGGGAAATGGGAGTATGGATGAGGTCAGGGTGATAATAAGTGAAAAGGAGTCAACTAGCCATTTTTGCCTTTGAAGTTGGAGGAAGGGGGTCATAAGCAAAGGAAAGTGAGGCACTTCTAAAAGCTAGAAAAGACAGGGAGATGTATTGTCCCTTAGAGCCTCCAGAAATAAATGCTCCCTGTTGACACCTTGGTCTTAGCCCGGTAAGGCCTATGTCAGTTTTCTGTTTTACAGAACTAGAAGATGATACATTTGTGTTTTAAGCCACTGAATTTGTGGTAATTTGATACAGCAGTGATAGGAAACTAATAAAGGCATTGATGGATGATGGAAATCAAATTTGTAATGAATCTTCATAGCAAACTTATAGTATTCAACAAATATTTTATTGTTTCAATGTTTTAGGATTTCCCTTTCCAACGGTGCTGGGATATACATTATCTTTGTTTGGCTGGCTTTTTCACTCTTCTTCATATTAAGATAGGCCCCAAACTCTGCTATTGCTCTTGTCACTTGTGGAAGTTTTTTCTCTAGGTATGTGGAGGTATGCATGTATATATGTGGATTATAACAACGGGAAAAAAAGACAATGCTGCCCCTTTGTCAAATTTTTTTCTCTTTATGTAAACACTTTTCAATAAATACTTCTTTTATTTCATTAGTCAGCTCAAGTCAGCACTTGATCTGAAAACAAAAGGGTGAATACAAATAGTTTTTTGGCATATGTGTGTGTATATGCATGTGTAAAGCACACATTTTGTTTGCATATGTTAAGAAAACAAGGCAAGTGTAATTTGAAATATTGAGTCTCAACTGTCAAAGTCAGATGCTGCATGGAATATTTCTAGAATGCCATATCAGCCAAGGAAGGACAGGAAGAAGTGTGCACGTTATTCATAGTTCTCAGAGTCATGATATTATACAGTTCCCCTTCCCTGGCATTGCTGAATATTGGAATTAAAGAGTGAAAACACAGATTCACTGTTATGCCTTCCAATTAAACAGCTAATGAGCTAGAATAATGACCCTCTCTCCTAACTGGTTGTAAGAATAATTAGATTTAAAAATACTTCACACATGAATAAAAATCACAGTGTTGCCAGTCAGAGAAAGTGAAGACAGAGCATCATGCTTAGTTTTGCTCACTCCGATAAAAGCCATTTTGGTGTATGGGAGATAAACAGGAACGTTGAAATATGAATATTTGTCCAAATTCACTAAGATCCTGAAAAACAGGATACAGATAGCTGGATCAGTAGTAGGACTATGTGAAATACAAAAAGTACTAAATATTACAAGGTGCTCTGCTGGAGTAAAATTCTAATTAAACAAATTGTTCAAATTTCATATTCTAATCATTTAGATACACTGAGACTTAGGAAGAAAACATTGTTATTTATTCTTGCCAAAATCTTTCTAAAATATACAAGGAGTACATTATTCAGAGGCAACTGAGAATCTTGGAGTGCCTCATGAATCATCTTTCTGGGTATAAATCTTAATCATACACTGCTACTCATAAAGAATTTATAGGAGATAATATATTTATTGATTCTAAGAAATACTTGAAGAGAGGAGGATCCAAGATTACATCTTGTGTTTTATTGCAAAGCCCACACACTTTCCTATGATGATTTCTACATTCATACACTTTCATATGATGATTTCTATTATGATTAACTGAAATTCTTGCAATTTTAGCACTGTTTGTCTAATTTTAGAAAATGTAAATATTAATGTTTATTTCATGTTATCTAGAAATGCTGCTTTCTTTAAAGGTTAGGTTTTGAATTAATATTTATTAGCAATAGCTTTAAAGAGACTCCGGGTCTGGGGGATACATTTTGTTGCTTGTTTAGCTTAGTTCACAATTATTTGTGAAATTGGAAAAAGTCCATTATAACTTAGAAGTCTCTGGTACTGTCACTGTTAGGGTCAGATAGAGGAAGATATGTTTATGATTAAACAGAACTTCTTTTTGTCATTTCTTAAAAAATATAAACAAAAATAAACAAACAAAAATGTCAAGGATTGATACGAATTGTGCACATCAGTCTCAATGTCGTTCATTACTGTCTTCAGTGTTGAGAATTTAACTTTCTCACAGTATCTTCAATGTAAAAGCTGTTATTCAATTCTTTGATAGTATCTTCCTTATAGCTTTATTAGCTTTCAGACCACTTCCATCTATATAACAGACAATTAAGATGGAGGGTACAGCTCTATCCATTACAAATTCAAGGCAATTAATTACTTTTAATAAATGTTATACTGAGAAATGGGGAAAATGAACTTTGCATTCAATTTCCTGATCTGTTATTATCTGGGAAATTAGGACAATAATAAATAAATTATACCTAAATATATATAAACCATCAATAACTAGAATACATGAGAGGAATATCATTGTTACTTTTTTGAAACCCACCTTTTATTTTGTATTTTAGGTGATACCTCTATATAGTAGACAGAACTAATATTTTCTAATGTTTATCAAACATAATGCTTTTAGGTCCCAAAAAAGATCAACAAAATGTAATTTGAAAATGTTGAGCAGTTCCCATAATTGTCTAAGAACAAAAGTCTTATATTGAAAGTATCTGGGTATATAATACTTTTAAATCATAATTGTTTATCATTTCCTAGTAAAGTTTTGTCAAAGCACAAAAATACTATTGATGAGAGCTATCTTATTTTTGTTTAAGGCCCTGATTTTCTGTTTATTATAAATCAAAACGTTTGTTTTATTCAATACATTCCTTAGGTTGCTTAAAATTTACTTGTCCAAAATTCGATATAATAATTGTCATCACTTAGTTCACAGGGGCCCAAGTGCTTTGTCTTTCTTGATAAAATCATGCTGCCATAAAGTAACATTAATTATTTCTGGTTCATCTAGTAGACATCAACTTCAACATTTTTTTCTCAACTTTCATCTTATGGTTGAAGTAATCCCATTCATCATCTTTGTAGAAATGAATGGGATTGGATCATGAAATATTTTTATGATTGGCAGGCTTCATGGTGGATGCAAATAGGCAATGGTCAGCAAAGACCTTGCAGATTTATTTTCTTGGTCATGCTCTTGCCTCCAATAACTCACTGCTTCTTTATGCAGCAACTTTTAGAGGTCAGAGAGGTGACAGTATGGGAGCAGCAGCAAGCATAATTTCTAGATCATCTTCTCCATAGTCCTTTTGTTTTTTTCTGAGCACACAGAGGGCACCCAAAGACATAAAAACAATAGCAATCACTTTAGCATCCTAGTGCTCTGGGGCCATTGAAGTTTGCCCAAGGTCATAGCTGGTGTGTAATGGAACTTGTTAAAAGTTTACATGTGAAGAGAGAGCTTCTGGAGTATCTCTTCACCCCAGCAGAGTCTTAACTAACCTTTAATGACCAACTCCGGGCCATAGAAGCAGTCCTCTCATCAAGGATTCCTCAATGACAGTCTCTGTGCAAGAGGCATCTATCCAGGTAACAGCTGATTAAAGGAAGGAGAACTTTCAGAATTCCCAATATAAGTGTTGTCCACAAGTTTATTAATCTGCAATTCCCTGTTCTGAACCTCAAAGAATGAAATTTTTGTGAGGGTTGTGGATATCAGCCAAATTAAATTTAGTGCTGTAGGTGCTTCTATTCGGAACCCTGCTTATCATTAAGCTCATAAGACTCATTATCTCTGGCCCTCAAAGTTTAAGTAAATAGTGAAGAAGATATATTGTCGTCATGAACTTTTGAATTGATTGCATTTTGATGCCTATCCTAGTATGTCATTTAACTTGATTATGTTAATGCAAAATATATCACAGAGGGAACCCTGACATGTTTTGGATAAATTGAATGATTCCCACATGAATATTACTATTATTTCCCAGATATTCTCAACCTGTAGGCTTGTCAATGTTCTTTCCCCTGCCTGCTGCACAATAACTTGTGTTATATTCTTTGGTGAACACTAAATGGAGTATATGCTTTATTGTAGGTATAATGCTTTATCATACTCCCTGAAACTAATTTTTCACCACAGTTCTAATAAACTCTTTGCATGAGAAGTGAATTCAGAAAGAGACCGGAAGGGTTTCCTATCGACTGTACACATTTTCAGGGTAAGAATGAAAAACAAGTGAGTTTTGCTCAACTCCTCATGTGATGGTATTCTTTCAATGATGGTAAAACTTAAATGAAAATATGAATTGTCATCACAAATTCTCCAGACATATTTGATATACATTTAGCCACACAAGCACTCTGAGCAGTGCTCTGCTACTCGTTTTGAGCTATGCTTCAATTTATTTTTTCAAAGTAATATCTAAAAACTAAAGTATTTCTTAGAAATATAAGTGAGTCTGTAAGGGAAATGAATAATGATCACTGCCAGAGGAAATCTAATTTCTCTCTATATCTGTAGTGTGCTGTTACTCTCTTTTGATATAGTCCTCCTTATATTTATCTAAATCCTTTTATACCTCAAATTCTAATTTCACTCCTGTTCTCTTTAAAAGGTCACTCAAGGGCAATGCCTCCCTATTTGTCCATGGAGTCTAATTTTAATTTTATTAGGATGTTACCTAATAAAACTATCTTTTGTGTTTTATATTTCTCAAACTGCTTATCTTAGTAGGTACTCAATATATTTTTATTGACAATTTTTATTTCTCTATTAACCCACTTACCTTATTTTAAACTGATTTTACACATTGGAAGTTGTTGTAGATGTTATTGTGTAATTAGTGACTGCCAGAGGGATAATGATTGTCTCTAAATGTACATTGTCTCAAAATGTAGAGACTTTTTCATGGAATAAATGCACAAATAGAACTTTTCCAAAGGTGAACATTCATTATAGTATATTGTCTAGCGAAATCTATATCACTGCCCTCAAGGCGATAGAAGACAGCAACGTTTCCATTTTTCCTTTGTTAAACAACGAAAAATAAGCCAGAATAATCCAAAAATAAACCCAACCTGTACCAGGTTTTAAAATTCTTTCCATACCCATCTGCTTCATGGATTTCCTAACTCTCACAATGAGAGGGAGGACCAGCTGAGAGGAACTTGCCAGAGCTGGGAGATAAAATACTCCTTGACAACAGATTTTCTGCCGCCTCCTCTTTGAAAGCCTTTGAGGTTCTTGCATTTAACCTTTTCAGAGGCAATGCAACCTGTTGGAGCCCCTCTGACACACATCAATTCACAAAAGCATGCAGGCTTAAAAACTCCCAGATCTGGAGGGGCAATCCACAATTTACACTATGGAGTGGAATCTCCTATGACAAAGAGGGAAGAAACACCATTCATCTCAAACATATGCAGCCCAAACCATCATTTCTCTTTCCTTAATCTCTTTGCAGAAATGTCTTCTTTGGGAATTTGAATTTAGATGTTGAATAGAAAAAGTTAGAAGGATTTTAAATGGATTCTGAAATTTTATTCTGTCAAGAACTCCTGAGGTTTTCATCTTCTGTTTAAATTACCTTTTCTTTAACTTTTCTAACAGAAGGTAAAATAGTTTCAAAAGAATGATTTAAAAAGGTGAATACCTTTTTATAAGTGTGGGTAGGGCACTCAACACTCTGTAAATAAGATTTTATTCAACTAAATACGTAACACATAAAGATGCATTTAGATGATATCAAGACATAGGTAAAAATAATACCAGTATTTTTATTTCAAGGGTCTTTCACCTTAGCTCATAAGGGATATGATCCTTCTAAAACCTTGTCCATGAATTACGGAGATAATTGATCTCCAGAACCTATAAGCAGTCTCTGGCTCAGAATTGTAAACAAAGCAGTTATATGGAAAGCAGCCAGATAGGGAAGGAGAGAGGGAGGGAGGGAGGGAGGGAGGGAGGGAGGGAGGGAGGGAGGGAGGGAGAAAAGAAGGAAAGAAGAAAGGAAGGAAGGGAGGAAATAAATAGCCATTTCTTGGTAAAGAAAGAAAAATGTATTTACGATCTGTGTGTAATTATATAATGGCTTTTCTTTACCTCATCCGAGATCAACTGTTAAATGACTAACAATGTTTGTTGTTGTTGTTGTTATTGTCTACTAAGGATGGAAAAGAGGCCACAGGGTAAACCTGACAAGGTTAGGAGATTAACCTTTTTATGTGGTTAGGAAAATAATCACATAAAATGGCCTGAACATAAAAAATAACTAACTAACTAACTAAATAAATAAAAACCTAAGGTGGGCCATGGCAGAAAGTCACATCTTTAGCCTGAAGCTTCCTTCATAAAGTCAATCTTCATCTTAAGTGAGCCTGTCCATTCTCTTTTTGCACCTAAAATGACATCCTTGGAATGTCAGTAATTTCTTTTTCCAGACAAGAGAAGGAAGCTACAGAATCCCTCATTATTATTCTTGTCCCTTGATTAACATCTCTAATAACTATTAACTACCCTGTACCCACCTATGTAAAAGAAGTACCTGTCTCTCCAATTTACTTTTATCCATTCCCAGAGATCCCCCCCCCCTTTGCTTTCTCTCACCCCCTTAATCTACCATAGATTGATTTCATGTAACCGTCCTCCCTTGATTCTATGTATAAAATAAGCTGCAAACTGCCATTTTGTGGAACATTTTCTCAATCCATTGAGATTTTGCTTCCCGGCAATAGTCGTCAGGTTGGTTCAAACTCTTATAAGCTTTCTCTTAGGCTGGGTGTTTTTCGTCAACACTACTATCTCAAAAAACGAGCAACTAAATGTTTTCCTCACACAATTAGATAGGGTTTTAACTCCACAGATTTCCTTCATATCTTCTATATTAAGCACCTCCCTAGACAGCAACTCTTTATCATTTAGTATGATCACTTAAACATAAGCTTTTCATTTTTGTAAAGTGGAGTAGTGAGGATGGAATAAACAAGACATACTTTGAGCTCAGCAGACCTGATTTGAATCTGGTATTATTATTACTATTGTAGTTAACGGCTTTATTTAAGTATAATTTATTTAGTATAATACCAGAAAATTCACCTATTTTCAGAGTGCAATTTAAGGGGTTTTATTTTATTTACAAAGTAGTGCAACTATCACCATATTTTCATTATCCCCAAAAGAAGCCTCGGGCCTGATTACAGTCACCCCCCATTCCCATCCCAATCCTAGACAACCAGACAATTTATGTCTGTGAATCCTAGTGTTCATAACCCTCTTTCCAAGATATGCACATTGTCATTCAGAGAAGTGAGGCATCTTCCCAAGAACAAATAGCTAATAAGTCCATATTTCACATGTAGGCAATGCTTCTGGCAACCCTGTAAAACATTGCCTGCTATTTTCCCTATTTTACAAATGAGGAACATATAGTACAAAAAGGTGAAATAACTTTCCCAAAGTTACACATTTAGAAAATAATGAGGGACCAAGATTTAAAAATAGGCAGGGTTCCTGTATTCCTAATCATGCTGTATGTTAAAACTGGGCAGTGTAAAAGAATGTATGGCACAGGAGATAGATTTAAAGTTGTGAGAGTTTTACCCTTTAAAGATTTATTTAAAAAAAAAAAAAGAATAGACTGAGCACCAATTATATACAAAGCATTATGCTAGGCGTTGGAGAGAAATAGGAGTACAATGTTCTAAGGTGTTCCCGAACAGAAAAAGAACAGCAGGATATCCACTTAATCAATGGAATGATGAAGATGGAGTCAAGAACAGGGTAGATGACATGCTGCGTGTTGGGGGGGTGATGAGTACAGAGGCAGGTAGCCTGCAAACTCAGAGAGGGAAGTTTTATTATAGTAAATACCACTTTAAGATCAAATCCCAGTAGAGCATATTATTAACAAAGCTTATATTCATCTTTGAGGTAGAACAGCTGGCTACCTGGCGTTCCTGAGGGTCGAGAAGGTAGTTCTAAATATTTTACACATCTTAACAAAGTACTAGAAGCATCATTTCTATACTCAGATTAAAAAGGGACATAGTAGTGCAGTCTAAAATATAAAGTACACTTACTTGAATTTCCATTTGTGCCTTTTAAACACCCTGAATTGTCTTATTGGTCAATTGGGCAAACAGTCTTTCATTCAGCAAACATGCATTGCCAGCTTTGAATAAAAAGAAGTTAAGATGCATCCCTTGCCCTCTAGCAAGTGTTCAAGTATAAGTAAGCATTGCACTCACTGTAGAAAGTTGAATATACACAGGGATATTCTAAGGAAGGCTTCTTCAGTTCTGTAGCAGCAAACAAGTAAAGATTTTCCGCAAAGTTATTTGAGCTAAATCTTAAAAGTTCAAGAAGAAATTAGGTCAAGGGTTTACAGTGAGACACACAAATTGAATTCACTTTGTAACTTCATGACCCACTTTCTAATTTCATCTGCTTATGAGATAATGTCCTATAAGTGGAAAAGTATTGTATCCTTTTAAAGTATTATTTTGAAAATAAGTAAATAAATAAATAAAGGATTGGAAAAAGCAGTCTGGGGGTGTACTAAGGGCAAAGCAAATATAGGTTATTTAATAAACCACAAGATTTTAGTTGTGTTTAGTTACTTCAAATTAATCAATTTACAATCGGCAATGTTTCCCATTTTCCCCAGCGGCATTCAGTATTACTAGCCTTCACTATGGATGCAAGCATGGAAGATATATAACACAGTGCATTCCCCCCTCCACTCATCTTTTCTTGCACATAGGAGAATTTGAGTTTCCATTGTCATAGAACTTGAGTTTTTCAGGTCACTGAAACACACTCTACTGATTTCACGGCCCTGATCTCTGATTGCCTGGGCAAGGCACAGCCTTCTTTTATAAATGAAACAAGAAATGGTTATTCCCATTCATGCTTTTTAAATCAGACCTAGAAATAGGGATTGGGGTAATTAAGGTGTAATGTTCACAGTAGAGAAGTATATGAGGCAATAAATAGTGGTTGAGGTTGGTTAAATGCCAAAATGAAGCAGCAGTGTTTGATAACCATTAAAGCTATTTATGGTAAATATACTCCTAAACCATGAACATTAGTCCGATTAGATGACAGGATTTAAAAAGCAATAAGAAACCATAAAAAGTAAAACATGCAATTTTCTTTCTTTGTGAGGGACATGAAAATGCTGATTCATCTGTTTTTCCCATTGAGAATGCATTTAGCACATAATTCAGGTGAAAGGTAACATAGAATAAACAAAAATATTTATTGGCAATAAAAGGATATTAAATATAAAACAGATTGCTGGGGCTGGAATTATCATAGCTGGGGAAGAGAAGTATGTTGGGAGGAAGGAAGGAAGGAAAATATGCAAAGAGAGATCTAAATTTCCCTCATATTAATTTTTGTAAAATTAAACAACTCCTAATTATAATAATCTCACATTTTGCCCACTGAAACGATCAGGAAGTCTTAGCAAACACATGAGTATAGAATATAGCAATTCCTGAAATTTCTTTCATCAATGTTTTCTGATAAATATACAGAGGACCTTTAGGCAGTATTTTTGTCACTTGGTTTTGTTTATATTTGGGTTTGTTTTCTATTGAACCACTCCCCTAGTGCGAATAAACCTAAATCCCTTTGTATTATATTCAACCATCTCCACAGGCTGCTGCAACTTTTCTAATAGAGTTATATCATTCATATCTTATCACTCATACTTTTTATAAATTTTAATAATACAATATTTTACAAATCAGTGTGATAGGTGTGACTCACTATATAATTAGGGCAGAATTATTTTTTCCAGAATCTTTAGTATCTAAAGAAGTTTTAGTTTGCCTTTCAAACCTCTGTCCACCACGTCCTTTCTTTCAGTCATGTTGTATGAGACAGAGGAAAGACAGTTGGCTTCTATAACATTTGCAATAAAAAAGCGTCCAAATGATGTTTTCCTGTAGGAAATAAGAGCACAGAAATCTATTTTTCTCTGTTGTGCACACTTCTAAAAAAAATAGGAAATGTTCTACCATAAGAGGCACTCAAATAAAAGCACTTAGAAAAATCTTGCAGTATTAGGAGCCATCATTTTCCAGCAAACCGTGGGTGGGTAATAAAATGTGAAATGAGCTGATTCAGTGCTACATGGACATTTTGGATAATGATCTGAGTAATGTTTCATTCACATCCACAGTTGGAGAATGGTAACAATTGTTCTTAGGCTTTGATGCAATGGTACAAACATGGGGAGTTCTTGAAGGCTCTTGAGATATGAAACAATCTTGTATAAAAAGGTGAAGGAGCTGGAAAAATCCTGTGTTTATCAAGGTTATAAAAAGAGCTCAAATATCTATAAGGATTTATTAAACAATCAGTTATAACTCCAGGAGCTCCTACACCTTCTGCTAATTCTTTTATTTCTTCCCATTACAGGTTTTTATTTGTCCTTAATATTTGTCTTCTCTCCACAAATAGTCTTCTGAGTTCTGTAAGCTATATGATGGACTCTTGAATATGTTATTAGATTCTTCTATTAGATTCCTCATAAATTACAAAATTTTTCAAGTCTCCATTTACATTTTCCCACCAGAGAGGGGTGTTCTTTCCTTCTATCCAAAGTTCGGCCTGCCTGCTACTCCTATAGCAACACCCTATTTGTTGCATATTACTCATGACTATTTGTAAATATGTCTATCTATTACCACTTCTCTGTTTGCCTCTAGACTCTAAGCGTGGTAATGTAAACTTTTCTGTCTTCTTCGCTATTGCATTCCTTGCACTCAGGATGGTTACTGATGCACACGAATGGCATAATGTGCATTTGGTGAGGGAAAAACAGGGTGAATGATGTTTTCTCCCACACAATGAGCTTGTCTCAATGGCTCACTAAGTCTAGAGACAAGATTTGAGTTACTTGTAAAATTCACTGATGTGAAACGTGGTATTTCTTAAACAAGATTATGTAAAATTTTCCAAATTCTAAGGAGAACTGAGCTTAAGAAATCCATACAACTTTTTTGTGTAAGTGGTTTCAGGCAGAAAACCTGGCCACAACATCTCAAGTTTGAGTTAGAATGAAGAGCTGTTTTACAGGCTGCATACTGATTTAGTTTAATTCAATTTAAACAATTTTTATTGCAACTATTAAATAAAATGCAGAGTATGTGATGCATAGTAAGATGAAGGCAAACTTCATCTTACTTGCTATAGGAGTTTTCAATCAGGTGGGGGAAACTGACTATTACATATATAAATCAATGTCATGTAAGTCTGAATTTGACCATATTCTCAGAAATGTATATATAAAGACCTATTATCATCTGATTGAGGGTATAGGGAAAGTCACCAAGGAGATGGGCCTTATGGAGTAAGAAAGGCATTAGCAGAGGGAAGACTACAGTGCATGTAAAAGATGGAAGAGTCAGAAGTATTCAGGCGATAGAATGTAGAAGTTTGCATAGAATTTATGAAATATTTAGAGAACTATTGAGAAATAAGACTAGAAGTTGGATGGGACAACCTGGGGGAGGATCTTAAATTCTCAAGACTCTGGGATTCCTCCTCAGATTTAAATCTAGTACTCCATCCACTCTGTATAACACCCACTATTTTATTTTTATTTTGTATTTTCTTTTGGTGGGGAAGTTAATTTAAACATTTTTTTAAATGGATTTTAAATTGGCATCCAACAATATGTCAGTTCCTGATAAAAATTATGTCTCATGTATGATGACCTGAATTTCAGTATCTTTAGTATTAGAAGGCATATTTGTCTTTGTTTTAAAAATCTATAGTGAAATAAAAAGAAGAATATCTAATGCTCCTGCCATCAGCTTACACCATGATCCAGTGTTTCTTCTCTGAATGACCTCTTGGCCATCCTTTATGCGTGTAAATGTAGTTTCATTGGCTTGCCCTTCCCGGATATACCTACTGTCCAACAGAGCTCCCAATTATGCATGCTGTTACCTCTGGTCTTTTAAGATACTTTGCAGCATTTATAATTACACTTACTAATTCTGATTAATTCGTTAAATGGTAAGTGTCATGCATAGACCCTCTTGCTCAATTCAATATATCCAGCAAATGATACAGACTATGTTACCAATGGCAAGTCAGTAATTATTGCAGAATTAATGAATGACCAGAGGGTTTTTCATAACAATTTTAGCTATATTACTTCTCAAAATTATGAATATTCCATGTATTGATATAGCTATGTTTTTATACATCAAAGTATCTTAGCATGCAGATCTGAAATTGTACATAAAGAGTATTCCAACTCAAACAGGTGAAATAAATATTGTGCCTGCAAATCTTTGCTTTTCCGTTTTATATGTATGTATGTATGTATGTATGTATGTATGTATGTATCTATCTATCTATCTATCTACCTATCTATCTGTATAGAAAATCTTCATTTATTCATGGAAATAAAAATGGTAATAAAAGATCTGCTTTTTAACACTGAAGGCTAGGAGTGGTATCTCATAGCAGTGATTCTTTGAATTAATCTCTGCTATGTTCTTTTAATCCCTAACAATTGTATGAAAGATACAGTTAAATGTGCTCCTAGAATGCTGAGACAAACAAAATGAACAACTTTTAAAAGGAAAATTACTAACTGCCACAGTGATGTTTTCTTTAACTATTTTCTACATTTTGTAGGCCCAGTTTGGGTAAGTAAATATCAGCGTCCTCTTTGAAAATAAATTTTGTATATTAGTTTCTGATGTCTGTGCTTTCAGACATTGCAACCGGCATAGCTCTGTTTTCACTGTGCCTCTGTGAAAGAAACAAAGAATCCTATTTATTTTTGCTGGTCTTTATCCTGCAGACTAGAGCACTTTTCCTTTTGCCTTATGACACATCTAAGCAACTATCTAGGCAGTTGGATTTAAGATTTAAGTAAGCTCTAAATTTGATTCCTTTTGTGTATTCATTAACTTCATGCAGACAAAGCAGATGGCCACTTGTATAATTGCTTATGTGTTTATAAAGAAAATCAATTAGCACTACCCTTGTGGAGTTCGTACCTTTTTCCTCCTTAAATTCTCATCAACAAATGTATTGATAGAGTCAGCTTTTGGCACATGCAAATTCCCATACTTGTGAGTAAGCCCAGGGATCTTCACACATGCTAAGGAAGCTTGAAAAGAATCAAGAAAAAACACAGGGGAGACCAAGAGAGGGAAAGGAAAGAATGATAGTGAGAGATAAAAACAGTGAGCGATCAGAGCAGCACCCCACAAGCACACTTGGTTATTTGCCATTAATCATGAGGAGGGAGACTTTTTTCAGCAGTTCCTAAGAAAAAATAAGAAAGGGGTTATTTGCTAGACTGCATCTGAAGCATTAAAACTCATAGGAAAATACAGTAGACGAAATACTGAAACTCTATGAGGATAATTGAGCTGCATGCAGAAAATTGTAGTTCATGGAAGTTGGTCACTCATCAGCCTGTCTTGAGTGAAGGAGAATGGAAGCACGCTCTCTGCAGCTTTTCCTGCACAGGTCATTCCTGATCCCAGCCAGCAACTATGGCGAGGGCAAAGAGCCTGCCAGCCTTTCTAAAATGTGCCCTGACTCTCGGGCCTCAGGGAGAAATGTTTACAGTGGACTAAAATTGGAGTTTCCATATTCATTTATTATTGTATTTAAACTTAGAATGAGGGGAACACTGGGAGTTTTCTTCACCCTAAAATTAAAAACAAACACAAAAAGTAGTTCCTCAATGAAGGACAGGAGTTCTCACTTACAATAAGATTCCTGGTCATTTCCGTAGGGACCATATTTGAGCACCCTGAGTGAAGCAATGAGAAGTTGATCACAATTGGTTCCCTCTATTGTAAGGATTTAAAGAACAGATGCTTGTTGTCACAGTTCTATCATTATTGAACTGTTTGCTGGTATGTTTGTGATATACGCATGGTTTCAACATGCACTTCTGTTCCCATAGTTTTATTCTGGCCAAGACAACGTTATCCAGAACATGTAACCTCTATCCATGTGTTTTTAAAATATTTCGGGATCTGTAAGCCCTGCCAAAGAAGTGATACTATGCGGAGTGGCATATCTGCTCTTCACAACTCCTCAAGTTGAATGTGGGTGAATCTCCAAATTTGTCATTCCGCTTTATCTTCGTCTTAAAATCAGTTGTTATCATCCCAATGTTACTGTTTTTATAACAAACCAGTATTAATTTTGTTATAAAAAGTTCCTCCAACAAAGCAACTCTATTAAGTGAACAGTATTAACCTTGTACATATCCTTTCTTTTATTTATGCACATACTAACATAAGCTTACATATTTGAATATAGTCTGGATAATACTACACATGTTATTCTGCAACTTATTTTTTTTTACTCAACAATATGCTTAAAATATTTTTCTATATCTCTAACCCCAGAGATCTAACATGCATTTTTGAGACCCATATGGTGTTCTGAAGTATGAACACATCTTTAATTATTCTCGTAGTTATTATCAATTAGGTTTTTCTCCATTATTACACCTGTTTAAGCAAGTTTGTAGTAAATAGAATATAAAAGTATGTATTATATATCTGTGATTATTTGTGTACTTTTGAACTCTAGATTCCTAAAAGTAACACTACCAGGTATTGACATCAATATTTAAAAATTTAGTAAATCTTAAACCAAATTGCTCTCCAGAATATTGTATCAATTCATAAATCCACCAATATCCCTTGTGAATGTCCTTTTCTCCACAGTGCTATCAACAATGTACATGATAGAGAGGAGTCTTCATACTTAAACTGTTTGTAACTTAACCACTTCACACTCCCTTATTTCACTAACCGTGCTCTCTTTAGATATTCGTATATATCCTCATTCGTCTTTACCATGTTTCCCTGAAAATAAGACCTAGCGGGACAATCAGCTCTAATGCGTTTTTTGGAGCAAAAATTAATATAAGACATGGTATATTATATTATATTATATTATATTATATTATATTATATTATATTATATTATATTATATTTATTATATTACATTATATAAGACCCAGTCTTATATTACAGTAAAATAAGACCGGGTCTTATATTAATTTTTGCTCCAAAAGACAGATTAGAGCTGATGGTCTGGCTAGGTCTTATTTTCAGGGAAACATGGTAGTCCCAGAAGCTGAACTTAACTTCTCTTTCTGGTGTTTTATTTTTCTGCCCCCTTCTAATGCCAACAATGTTTTTGCTGACATATTCCTCACATATCATTTCTTAGGGACATAAGTTTTATGTTAATATTGTTCTTCCTCCTGGGGACCTTGACTTGAAAATGAACTCGTCTATTTTTGGCACATATTTAATTTTTTGGTAGACTCACCCATCATGGTGAGACTAATATTTACGATGAATGACCTGAAATTTTCGGGTGTCTCCTAATTTCCTATATAAAATATTTTTTTGGGAAGAGAATTCATGGGAATAGGCTGCCTCAAGGCAAGGGGTAAACACTCTACAGTAGTATCCTCAATGTATTATATGGGTATGTTTGGGGAGCATTGGGATCTTTCCCTACATATGGCTAACTTGTTCAATAATTTATTTGACCTGTTGATAAAAAATGGAACCAAGAAATTGAGCTAATTGCATCATTTAAAGTATTTAATTTAATAGAAAATAGAAATAAAATACCCAATAAGTTTATATTGGCACAGTTTTTTGTTTTTTTTTTTAGCAAAAATAGAGTTGTATATATATTGTCTTGATACTTTCTTCTCATCACTTATTCAGATTGCCCATTGTTACCTTATGTACAAAAATAGAATAACATGTATTGAATAATGGCAGGTGTCAAAATAATGTTATCCTATTGGTTTCAGTAACTTTTATGATCTCCACACAAGCTGGAAGGTAAGATCGTATACTTAGATTGAAATTATTAAAGACTCAAAAGATAATATACTTATTACAGCCATAGGATTATTGTTACTTGAAACTGGTGAGAAATGCAATGTGTTTTTTTTCTATTTGATTGACAATTGCACATGGATATATATATATATATATATATATAGAGAGAGAGAGAGAGAGAGAGAATATATTTGTTATACATAAATACATGTACACACACACATACATAGAAAGAGAATATTTAATTATGTAGTTCAACAAGAAAGAACTCTCAGGATTTTGAAAAGTATGAGCAGTCTAATCAAATAACTACAGTGTTTCCCCGAAAATAAGACCTAGCCAGAAAATCAGCTCTAATGCGTCTTTTGGAGCAAAAATCAATATAAGACTCGGTCTTATTTTACTATAATATAAGACCAGGTCTTACATAATATAAGACCGGGTATAATATAATATAATATAATATAATATAATATAATATAATATAATACTGGGTCTTATATTAATTTTTGCTCCAAAACACTCATTAAAGCTGATTGTCTGGCTAGGTCTTATTTTTGGGGAAACACGGTGTTAATAATTATGTTGAAAACTTTGGACCTGACACTGAAAAGAGGGTAATACTCCTCATAGACCATATAAGTTTATAACTTTGGAGTTTCCAATTTCTTCAGTAATAAACCTTAGTGACCGAGAAGGCATTGGCAGTCTTGTGTTAAGTAGGTTTATTGACTTTACCACGTAGAGTATTTTATTCATGACAAAAAGAATCCAGAATAATAATCCTTTAGCTCGTCATTTTCATCTCTGTACAGGTAAAGAAGAAAGAAAAGTTGCCATGAATGTTGCCTATTCTTACCTGATTGAAGATAGAATGGATTTTAGAGCATCTTAATCAGTGTTTCAATAAATGCCTATTGCTTGCCCAGCTGTCTTTTTTTCCAAATTTTTAATATGAACTGAATTGATAGGGAGAGAGGTCTGTTTTAGAGCAGTAGATGAAATCTTTTCAAGGTAATTTGGCAATTGTGAGGATTTTGAGGTATTACAATAGAATGAAAGAAGAGAAACTATGTCAGCAGAAAGGGCCACCAAACAATGATATAGCCAAACAGTGTGAGAGCCCAAGGAGATCTCAGTATTGTCATATATTTTTATGTTTCTGGTAGTGTATAATTTATGTAGAATTTGCAATCCTTATTGCCACCTTATTTTGTCTTGAATTTGAATCCTGTCCTGAGGTGATATATATTGAAGTTCCTTGATACCTTTCTAAAAGTTGGAACAAATCTATTACAGGATGGGTGGATAAAAGCTACCCCTGAGAATAGTATAAGAAAGAGAAAGAACAAACATCTAGAGACAAATATGATGTGTGTTTCCATTAAAAAATATATATATATGCATATATATATACACACACACACAAATATATGTGTGTGTGTGTGTGTGTGTGTGTGTGTGTGTATGTATATGTATATATATCTGTTCTAGTAGGAAAAAAAATATTAATTGCATATAATGCCGTAAGGAAAAGTTTAAGAATTTCAGATAATTGCTGTGTTATCTTTCAGTCTTTTTCGGATTGGTTGATCATGTACTTAGTACACAGACATTTTATTAGAAAAAAGAGTAATTTAAGAAAATAACCCACACTCTTTCTGGATTTCTTAAATAAAGCAGCTCCATAAGTTATATAGAATGATTTTTGTTCAAGTTTGTCTCACTAGAATTGGATCAATCCTTTTATATATTTAGAAGCTATTGATTTAAACAAATTATTCCTACCTTAAAATATTTCTACATTTTAGTAGAGTTGAGAATTAGTTAAATATTTTGTTTCTAAACATGTACTTTGCAGGTCTGATAATTTATATTTTTAGGTTTCTAAATAAGGGCAGGGAATCTTCTCTTTACTGGTCCATTGCAAATATACTCATCTTCTGAGTATGCTGTTTTCATTGCCTAGTACTGACTCAACTAAGACTATAAGGTTCTTCTTCATCCACTTCAATGTCACATAATTTGCCTTGAAAATGGAGAATGTGGTCCTCTGTTGAAGATGGCAGAGTATGTAAACAGTGTGCTTGCATCCTCTCACAACCACGTTAAAATTATAACTACACTACAGAGCAACCATCATTGACAATCACCTAAAGTCTAGCTGAACAGAAGTCCTATAGTAAGGATATACAGAAGAGGCCACGTTGAGACCTGTATGAGGGGCAGAGATGAAGATTGAGCTGGTCCCCATACCCATTAGAGGCATTTAAAAAACAGGAGGGATATCTTGGCTGCAGAGCTGCTCCCAGAGGAGTAAGAGGTCCCACCCCACACCAGGCTCCCCAATCCATGGTTTCAGTGTAAGGGAGAAAAGTTTCCACAACTTCTGGCTGTGAAAAACTGGAAATTTTGGCTGAGTGAGATGGTAGACTTCTGGAGTCCCAGGCATTCCTCTTAAAGGGTCTGCACATGGACTTGCTCACTGATACACTCACTTGCTCTGAGCTCCAGCACTGGGAAAGCAGCTCAAAAGATGCCAGGGACATACAGGGATAAACTGAATTATTTGGCCGCAGGGCAAGAGCTGGAGAGGCAGATTTATCCCAGACAAAAGTGCTGGCAGAGTCCATTGTTCCTTTGGGGAATCCCCTCCCCCAGCCAGCAGATGCAGATGCATGTATGCCCCATATCTGAGGCCCTATCATCTTGGTGACACCCTTTGCCCTGCTGTGGTGATTCCTTGAGACCCTGCCCCACCCAACTTGTGGGCCCACCCAAACTGTTTTCAGTGGGTTTCCCATATAAATGGCTTGCTTTGCTGTGGACTTTCCTAAAATGTCTAAAAGGTTCACAAACCCCAAACAAACAGCATCTGGCCTTGATGTGTCTTGTACCTCTTGCTGAGCATCCCCAAGCCTGGCACTGGTGACAGCCAACTTCAGTTCACAGTTTAGCCTCTCCCAGGCACCTCCAAAGCCAGCACAAGTGATGGTCATCTTCAAATCACTTTGTGGCTCATGCCAGGTGCCCAGACAAGGCATGAGCTGTGGCTCTACTTGGCCTGTGGCAGGTCCACTAGTAGGAGGCCCCAGGGCCAGCACCTCTGATAACCAGGTTCTGACCTTGCCAGAGCACCACCAGGCACCTCCCCTGATGAAACACTCAAAGGATAGCCTGGGCTGCTCTATAGAGTCAGCACCTGCACAACAGCTCCTCCACTCTAGTCACAGCCAGTCCTCAGAGCCAATCAGCCCAAGGTTCAATCCCTGTCACTGACATGCAGACAGCAACCTGGGTTCAACTACAACAGGAAGACACATACAACCCAAACAATGGACACACCTGCAGCACTTGGCCCAGGTGACCAGGGAGATTCTGCCAGTGGGGCCCACAGGACTCCTACTCTGCTAATACTGGGAGACATAACAGCTCTACCTACTACATGGAAACAAACCCAGGGATGTGGCCAAAATAGGGAGACAAAGAAAGATGTCCCGAATAAAAGAATAGAACAAAGCTCCAGAAAAAGAAATAAATTAAATGGTGACATGCAATCTACCAGATGCAGAGTTCAAAACATTGGTTATTAGGATGGTCAATGATCTCAGGAAGAACTTCAACAGAGATAAAGGAAACATAAAAATGGAGGTAGCAGACAAAAAACAAGTCAGAAACGAATAATACAATAACTGAACTAAATAATACATTAAGATGAATCAAGAGTATATTAGATGAAGCAGAAGATCAACAATTTGGAAAATAAGGTACAAGAAAACACCCAGAAAGAACAGCAAAAGGAAAAATAATAAAAATAATGACAATAGTTTAAGGGGCTTCTGGGCCAACCTCAAGGGCATAAACATTTGCATCATAGGGGTACCAGAAGGAGAAGAGGAATTGATAACCTATTTGAAGAAATAATGACAGAAAACTTTCCTAACCTGGTGAAGGAAATAGGCATACAAGTCCAGGAAGTGCAGAGACTTCCGAACAAGATGAACCCAAAGAGGTCCACACCAAGATACATCATAACTAAAATGACAAAGATTAAAGACAGAGAGAATCTTAAAAGCAGCAAGAGAAAAGCAGTCAGTTACCTATAAGGGAGCTCCCATAAGACGGTCAGCTGAGTTTTTTCAAGAGAAAGTTTGCAGGCCAGAAGTGTTTGGCATACAATATTCAAAGTGATGAAAACAAGGACCTACACCCATATTGCTCTACCCAGCAAAGCTATCATTTAGAATCAAAGTAGAGATAAAGAGCTTCCCAAACAAGAAAAAGCTAAAGGAATTCATAACCACCAAACCAATATTGCAAGAAATGTTAAAGGGACTTTTTAAAGAAGAAAAATAAAAAGATATAAAAAATGTGCATAATAAAATGATAATAACTACATATCTGTCAATAATTACTTTAAATGTAAATGGATTAAATGCTCTAATCAAAAGATATAGGATTGCTGAATGGATAAGAAAAGAAAACTTTTACATATGCTGCCTACAAGAGACTCACTTCAGATCAAAAGACACACACTGAATGTAAAGAGATGGAAAAATACATTTCATGAAAATAGAAATAAAAAAAAAGCTGGGGGTGTCAATACTCATACCTAACAAAAGAGACTTTAAAACAAAGGCTATCACAAAATACAAAGAAGGACCCAGTAATCCCATTTCTGGGTATTTATCTAAAGAAACCCCAAACACTACTTCAAGGGTACACATGCATCGATATGTTCATTGTAGCATTATTTACAATAGCCAAGATATGGAGGTGTCCATCAGTGGGTGAATGGATAAAGAAGTTGTGGTACATATATACAATGGAATATTACTCAGCCATAAAAAAGAATGAAATCTTGCCATCTGCAACAACGTGGTTGGACCTAGAGGGTATTTTGTTGAGTGGCGTAAGTCAGATAGAGAAAGACAATGCCATATGATTTCACTTATATGTGGAATTTAAAGGACAAAATAAATGAACAAACAGCAGAAACATACTCATAGATACAGAGAACATTTTGATGGTTACCAGATGAGAGGAGTATTTTGGGGATGGGTGAAAATGGAGAGGATTGAAAAATACAAATTGGTAGTTACAAAATAGTCATGGGGATGTAAATTATAGCATAAGGAATATAGTCAATAATATTGTAATATCTATGTATGGTGTCAGATGGGTACTAGATTTATTGGGGTGATCACTTCATAAGTAATATAGATGGCTAATGACTGTTGTTCATCTGAAACTAATATAAATTTGTATGCTAACTGTAATTGGAAAATTAGAAAAGTTATTAAAAAAAAGAAAATGGAGAATTTTGGAGGAACTTTCCACAATAGCAATTTTCAATATGAAATGTCATTTTTAATTGACCTACAAATAGCAAGTACACATACTTTGGGCTGGTACCACATGAAAATAAACAATTCAAATTTTTATTTTTATAGTCGAAAATGTTTTGCAAACAGTCAAAAACTATTGACTGTATTCAGCAATATTTAAGGTGTTCAGAAATTATGTACATAGTAGTAAGAGTTTCATCCTTTCGTTTAAGATGAATGTTCAGAAAAGAGCCTTTTTTGGCATTGCTGAAACTATAGAAATAGACTAAAGATCAGGTAGTTAGTTGTAATTCAGTCTTTTTTAGTGGATTGGGGTGCTGCAGCAGATCTGGAAAACATTAGGAACTACTATTACAATTAGCAACAATGTACAAAATGATCATTCATGATAACAAATTACTGGTACAGTGGAATGCCTGGACTTTGGCTGCTACTTAAATAATAATAGATGATATAACCTTCATCACTTTTGCATAGGTTTCAGATTATTCAGAGTGGGAAAATTGCTATAACAGAGAACCCCAGAATTGCAGTAACTTTGCTCAACGAATATGTATCGCTTTATTGTCCAATCACTTCATTGTAGACGCTGAGGTTGCCAGAGACTTCTATTGGCTCTACTTTCCCCTAGGACCTTGGCATATTCCTGGATTCTCTGTAATAGGAGTAGAGCATCTCACAGTGCATTTTTATGGGCCCATTTTAAAGGTGTCATTTATCACTTCTACTCACAATCCATATGCTAGAATACATTCAGATGGCCACAGCTAAACAGGAAAATCTTGGAGCTATAGTGTATCTTTCTTCTCAGAAAGAGAGAGGAAATTGTTTGTGAACATCTAATCAATCTCTGTCACAGCCCTTTATGGTTCATGAGGTCATTCTGTGTCATTGGATCCTGAAAACAACCACCTAACCTCCCTAAGGCAGTTTATTTTATTGTAAAGAGTAGATAAAATTTAAACATAGTAAGAGAAGCATCCATAAGCCAAGCTTGAAAACACCACAGATCTTTTGAATGAGACTTTTATCCATTGAAATACTCAGCTTTTTTTTTTTTTATTGAAGTATGTGAACTGCCACCTTTTATAGTAGAACTTTGATTTCATTTTATGTGACAACGTGTAGAACAACAATAGAGAGTTTGTTGATAAAGAGGCTGTTCTAAAGTCAGAGCCTCCATGCACAGCTCTGAGGAGCCCATTTCCATAGACTACAATATAAATGACTCTTCTCAAAGGTTGAGCCCTGCATGCCCTACATAACTGGGTAAGGCAGCTCTGACCTAAGTACAGAGTTTGCACAATTACATAAGATTTAGGCTAAAAAGGATCGATTTCTATATAAAGCTTACCATTTGAGGTATTGTAGGGAGTTAAAGAACCTTTACTTTAGAGTAAAACACTTGAATTTGGGTCCCTACTCTGCCAACTACTCACTGTGACATTGAGCATGTTAGTTAACTCATAAAACCTTCACTTTTTCTCTCTGAAATGTGTGAATGTATAAGGTGACATGCTCTCAGTGCCTAGAAATGAATGGATGTTTAGTAATTGCCAAATCTCTTTCCCCAACAAGCCAAAAAAAAAAAAAAAAAGAAAGAAAAATGAAACACTCAAAACTTTACAGATAATGCCTACTTTTGTAGGAGAGTTTATGTAAATTCCAGTAGGACATCAGGTATACTTAAGCTAATGGAAACTGATAAAAGTGGAATATAGATTTTTTTTAAAAAATCACTACATTGTACTTATCAATCATTTAAATCAACAGTCAAAAATTTTTGAGTGCTCATATTGTGCCAGGCCTTTTTTTTTTTTTTTTTTTTTTTAGGAATCTTTACATATTTTCTCTTTTTATTTACTCGGAAATTTAGACGTAATTATTGTGTTTTTATTCCTCTCTCTTCGTAAACTTAGTTTTATTTAGAGTGGAGAGTGACCAGTCTGTGTAGACTAACAAGCTCCACTCCCATCTGTGGCCATGGTGCCCCTAACAAAAAGAGCCCAATAAACTGTATCATTTTCCACTTTAAACCACTTTTAGTTGTATGTGTCATAGTCCTGGCACTACAGTGTTTTGTTTAGAATGCTGGAGTTATCCATGGTAGTACAAATGTAGAAATTGGAATGACCCAGAATCCAGAGCTCTTTTATTCTTCTCTTTGTCATTGTTTGGATGAGTATGGCCACACACTTTATCTGTCTTACAGAAACTGCCCACCAACCTTGAAAAAGAGAAAGAAATCCAATTAGTGTCTACACATACTAACTTTTCTTGGCAGTGGCTGAAGAGGCAGAGGAAGGGAAATTGAACACCATGCACACTTCTTTCTGTCCTTTCTTGACTAATGACATCCTAGAAATAATCTTCAACATTTAACTTCTATAGTTGAAACTCGATATTACAAATTATATGTGTCTTGTTTTCTTAATAACATATACAGGAAAAAGTGAGATAAAAAGTCATTTAGTACTACGTTCTCTTTTTTGGTTTTGTTTCTCCTTTTATTATTATCCATAATGGTCCTGCTTTACAATGTACTTGTTTAAGAAATACTTTGAGAAATTGAAACAAATCATCTCATCATTACCCTAAATGGCAGCCTTTTGTTTTATCAATATTTCACTTTGAATATTTTTATAGCAGAAGATTTATTTCATTGGTATTCCTATAATGAATGTCAACATGTGTTCCATATTGTTAATTTTCTTTTCTCAGAATTGTGGATTTTGTTACCAAAGAGATGGAGGCTCAACTCCGAGGCTTGACATGTACTGTGGTCGTGGACAAATGACAGAATGTCTCTGAAAACCTGTTAACTCTTTTGTAGAATGAATACAGTTAGATTATACTTGCAGGTTGTTTAAAAGTTAGAGATAATGTATAGTAAGCAAGTACATGTTCAACATGATCTATTCAATTATGATATATTATTCTTGTCACAAATTATTATAATGGTTTCAAAGTAAATAATAAGTAAATTTAGTTGATCCATACATTGACCAAATAATCAAGCAAATATAAGATAAAACTCAGTTGCTCACCAATTGCATACATAATTGGTGCATATAAAATAAAGGAGAAACATTGACAATAAATGCTACTTTTGCTAATTGAAGAAAAAATAGATAAAATCAAATTGATAAATAAATCAATTGTTTTGTTACATTTGCAATTGGAATGAGACTCTTTCCTTGAAAAGCAAGGATAGTGATAATGGGGGAAGTGCGTCTTTAAAATGAAGAAATTAGGATTCAATTTTTCACCCAATTTTGTGAAATATGATAGCAATAGAAGTGATTTAAGTAGAAATTTAAAAGGCAATCATGAAACACTGTGGGAATGGTACAATACTGGGACTGTTCTATTCCTGCTTATTCTTATGCAGACTTTTTTTTTTTTTTTTTTTTTGCCTTTGGGTAATATTGTAATGAAAAAAAATATATATGTTTTTATAGAATGACAGTAATCTTGAAAAGTAAAATGTGTAGTCTTATATGCATAATTTCAGAAAGGAAATTACACTTAAAGAGAACTCATTTAACTTTTCCTTACTTTTTATAAAAGTCAATGCATATAGAGTTGGAGAAACTAGTCTGCCTATAGAAAAATGGGGCTCCATCCAGCTATTCTCAAGCACTTTTATATTTAGTATAGATACAAATATTAACATGATTCTTTCTGCCCAAGAAAGAAGTAAATTGAGTCAAAAGTAAAATATATTTTATCAACTCTTCTTCCTGTTAACTGTTCCATTTTCATGATAATTATGAATGTTTATTATCATGTGACCCTTGGTGTCTTTTTATGATTTAGAGTAGAGGAAGAAATAGTCATGAAGAAAAAAAATAGAATTGATACATGTCCCTGGGGTTCTAATTTTTGTAATCTGCACAACAAAGACACCTCCAAAAATTTGCTTGTTGAAAAATTGCTGTTAAAGTTGGGTTTATGTTATATAAAATAATTGAAATTGCTGGCATGTATGTGTTTCTAGAATGACAGTACACATATATAAGTGTTGTATCATTTTCAGACCTTTTACTCAGCCTACTGTGTGCACATCTCTATGCTCTGCAGGAGGAGCCTGCAAAGATCAGCTAAAGCTCTAAAACAGACCATTGTAATGAATTGTATGGGTGAAATGGCTGCCTAAAGAAGCAGGACGTAGCCAGTTTCCTTCTGAACTGTGCTATATGGGCCAACTCACATTTAGCTTTGCTATGTGAACTAATTATATTGCCTGGTGCCCTGACCTATGATTTAGAGATAGCCATGTGGAAACTCACTCATAGATGGAAGAATTAATTCCTTTTTCCTTTCATGTACATGCAAAGGAAGGGGTTGTTTTGTTTTACAGAACAAGGAAAAAAGGACTAGTGGTCGAGATATAAATAATGGACCCACGTATAAAATTATGATACAAGTTATGTCTAACTTAATTTCTCTTCATAGTGCAAAACTAAAATTGTGTTAGACATATATAAAATACAATGACAGATACATATAACATTTAAACTTGAAAATATAGCACAGATAATCATACATACTTGGGGGGGTACTTTAGTACTATTGGTTAGCTAGTTAAGTCACAACTTTTCCAGACTGGAAAAGTCTAGAATTATTATATTTATTCAAAATGTTTATTATATATATATTTTGTGCCAGGCCCTTCTAGTCTAAATTTCATTCTCTTTTCCAAATGGTGGAATAGCAAAATATGATCTTGTAAAATCACTCCTTCTCTTAGTTTGAAAGTCAGTATTAGGGAGAACTTGAACAAATAAAACGATTAATTCTTTTAACAAAATCATCTTAGCTAGTGAATAGTTGTGAACTGGTATGCTATTTCTCACCTTCTGAAGAAAAAGCCATTGAGATGTTGAAAAATGGATTGACAGCTGATTTTTAGAATAAAGGAAAAATATAGTTGATGAATAGAACAATTAATAATTTTTGGTTGACATAGTGCCAAATAAACTGACAATATATGTTTTCTCTTTTTCTCTTATTTGGTGTCTAGTGAATGTCTACCTGACATCCAATATATACTCAGATAGTTTTTAAATTACAATTATTCAGATCTATCCTGCTGTCCTAAAAAAGGGACAATTTTTATTGTTTTCTACATAGAACTATATGTTAGCTTTGAATCAAGTTTCAAATTATCATTTAGTTCTAAAAGATGATCAGTGGCCATCTGTGGTCATTGTTATTACACCATAGGAAATCTAAAGATTTGACCTTAGTAATGGTGAAGTTGTAGAAGTGGGAATTACTCTGCATTAAGAATTTGAACACAGTGAAATCATTATAACACTAATGAATGAAGAAAATTCACATTGATTGTGTTTCAATATATGGTAAATCTGGCTCTTGAAATACATCTTTATTGCCATCAGTTTTATGCACTTACTTAGCTAAGGAATGCCATTCCAGTTAAACCCAGTAAACTCAGATTAGTGAGCATCTGGGAGTATTCAAGATAAAAGTTTCAAGTAGATTAAGATGAGGCAGAGATAAACAAAAATCATTATCACTTGGGTAGTGTTTCTCAAATTGGGTTCCATGTAACAATAGAGTCCCTAGAGATGCTAAAAATGATAATGTGGAATTAATTGAAGTGTATATTGACTCATATCAACTCCCCCTTGAAACATCTCCATAGAAAAATGACTGAGGAATCTTGAAATGAATGCACTTGCTTAATTTGGTTAATGAATCATTCAATAAAGGCACAAAATATATAACAACCTCCTTCTTTTTGTTTACCTGAAAGGAAAAAAAAACCTAAAAGTAGATTTCTTCCTTCCTTGGATGAATTTCCACATGACTAATTTTAAATAATGGGGTTTTGGGTAGGATTCAGATTGTTAAACTAACACATTTCCAATATATTTTACTAGGGAGCACTTTTGTTTTGTTTTGTTTCTATACTCATAGATATAAATTGAGACAGGCTGTTCTAGAACTAGTATATGTACCTAAGGTATATGTACCTTACCGGACTGTTGAAGAAACATTGCCCAATTTTTATTGTTGCTAGTAACAAACACCAAATCAAAAAAGGGCATCATTTAGAATCACCTAGGATAGTAGAGGTCAAATGGTATATAAATATAAACATGAAATTATTGGGTGTATTATTGCTTTAATAGGATATAACTTCTAAACTTACATATGTTTATTACAGGCTAGTCTGTTACTTAGATCATTCAGAAAAAAAAAATATATATATATATATGTGTGTGTGTGTATATGAAATATATATAAATATAAATATATATATGTATTTTTTTTGCGCTTCCTGTCCTAATTAGCTCAGCCTTCACCAATGAACAAAAACATTTTAGAGATCATTATTAGTCTTACCTACATTTTTATAGCACATTGACCTATGTGCTACTTAAATTCTGGGGTTTTAATTTCATCATCATTATTGTAGTTTTCCAAATGCCACTATATGTAGATTACTGCCAAGTAAGGCTTATTATCAGCAGGCTGGGGTTCTGATGTACTACAGACAGCAGCATTCAGTTAAGGCCAAAGTCATTTACTTCATGTGGCTAGCTTACAGCACACATTATGGAGGAGAAGCTGACTGTTGACAAAACCACACATGTAACATTCTTTTTAGCATTTACTTTGAAGTTACATCCTCAAATTTAACACTTCTTCATTTATTTATCATAATAAAAAATAACCATCTTTTCTCCCATAAGGAGGAGCAGTATAATTGTGTAGACTAATTTTAATTTAGGTTCATGGTCTCCATAAGATTAAAATATGTATAATATTCGAGTTTTAGATTTTAAAATTCTGCTGGGAAATTTTGGACAATATGTAATTTAAAATCTACATAATATCTTTGCAAAAGTAAACTCTTGGACTTTATGTACTCATGCACTGATATTCAGGTTTTGTCTTCTTCACTCCTTGGTGAGCTGTTACTGAAAATTAAAATACCTATAATACAAGCCAGCACAACAGAAATTCATCCTAAAAATTCTTAGAAATTCATTAATTCCTATAGCGTTTAGTCTTAATAAGAGCCAAAATGGTGTTTTAAAAAATAATTTCTTTGGTTTTCAAAAGTAGTCAAATGAAAAGATCAAACAAACAAAAAAAGGCTTTTTTTTTTTTTTTTTTTTTTTTTTTCATTTTGCTTCTCTAGTTTGGTTCTTTATTAGAAGATACAGTTTTCCAAAATTGTAGCCTCAGCCAATATAATTGCCCTTTTTTATTATTTTAATATTATGTAATAGACTTACACTTTCTACCTAACAGCTTTTCTTTCCACTCCTTCTTTATGTTTATTCCAATGAAAACTTGTCTCAGTTACATAAATTCAGTTCCAGCTTCCACACAGCTAACTAGTCAAATGTAGCTGTGCCTTGGAGTGACCAACTGCTCCTCTGAGGTTTTTATATAACCCCTTCCTTGTCACTGACAGATCTCTGGGACCTACTACCAAAGGCAAGTTACAAATCTCCTTCTCCCTATCAAAGATGCAGTCTTAACTAAAAGCATGAGGATTCAACTACAAAAATAAATATGGGTCCAGGAAGAAAATAAATCAGTAAAAAGAAAAGTTGTCATTGGTTCCATGACATTTACAAATATATTTTTACAGGCTAAGGGAATAACTCAGTAGAAGTACTCAGTGAATTGTTGAAACATTGAAGTTTGTAGATGTCTCACTGGACTCTACATAAATAATGGTGCCAGAAAGAGTAGCCAAGGGTGCCTGAGGTTGTAGCTACTCACTAAAATCTTTAGATTCAAGTCTTTGCAGTTTTATAATCAAAACTTCCTTTATTTTGTCATATAGGTCTTGACTGTCAATCAGCTAAAATTCAAGTCAATCCATTTTGAAAAGAGAGAGGAAAAAGAAAAATAGTCTAGATCTTGACTGCTAGGCTAAATAGTTCAATCTTCCATTTTCCTTGAAAATGTGGTTGACATTTTAATAGACATGAATCACTCACAGAGTAGGCTACTTAATAAAAATGTTATTTGTTGATTTTTTAATCTTGTTTTCAGACCAGTAGGGTTTTTTATGTGCTTTTTCTAGACTATATTTGAGATAGTTTCCCTTTGATTCCGTGGGGGTAATGCATAACTTGTTTTTAGTCTATTTTGCTTTCATCTCTATTAAGGAGAATACATTTCAAATGGTGAAGGCAGAACAAACCCTCATAAAGAAACTGAACTAAACATGAGATGAGGAAATTAAGTGAGAACATAGAGTTTCTCTAAATGATTTCAAGCTTCTTCTTTAGAATAAATGTACTGCCGAGAACATGCAAATATTATTTCCAAAACTTTTTGTTCTTTGATGTATTATAGCAAGTAGAAGATTTAGAGGAAGACTGAAAACATGGAAATTTTCCGATTAAAGTAATGAAAAATATTATAAACTCAGTATTATTTCTAGGCAAACAATGTGATTGTTAAATAGATGGCTGCAGCATTATATTGAAAAAAGTAAATCACTGGAAACCAAATTGTGTTCACCAAACATATAAACAAATACAAATACATCCTAATTCAATCTCATTTTATTTGTTAATGGTATTAGAGTACTCTCGAGAGAAGAATTAGAGGTGGGAAGATACATCATATCAGTTGTATTTCCATATTTGCAATTAATTTAATGGATCCCAATAGCCCAAAAGGAGGAACTATTAAAAATAGAATTAGCTGAGTTTTATAACTGATCAAATAACAAGTTTCTTGAAAGTGCTGCTTAATTGATCGTTGTAACTCTATGGGATCCTCCAATTTCCTCTGCTTTTGTCAAGCACTTTCAAAAATGTTAGCACTGACTTAAAATATTTTTGACATTTCTAGATGATACAAAACAATGAGGAATAGGGAATGACAGATAGAAGCACATTCAAATATAAGATAGCTAAATTCAGATTTATAAAAGTACATTTTCATATTACCACCTCTACTTTTCTCTGCCCAACTAGTCAACACCATATCCAGCTACTCTCATTTGTGCAGTCAGACATGCCCTAGCACACGTACATACCAGATCCCCACTGTTCCAGCAATTCTATTAGGTTTGTGTTTCGGTAAAGGTTCTACTTACTGCTATTCTTTTAATCTGAGCATTATAAGGCAGCTATCATTCCTTAGCACCTATTCTGTTCTTTGTTTCAGAACCAGAACCACCTAACTGCTATTTCCAGTAAACCTGATCTGTCCCTTGCACACATCCACACATCACAGTATTTTCTAAGGGGTTCTAAGAAAACATAGGGATGGCAGAGATTGCTATGGCTCACAGGATCACAGGATTTGGAGAGATTTTACTGGTGTTATGATGCTAATGTGCAATGTAGACAAGCCATCCATGGCTATCCCCAGCCTGGCTCACTGAGGTACACTACTAAGGCTATTTGACATAGAAAAGCTTCCAATGATTGTAAATTTCGTAATCATTCCCACTTAAATTTTATCCTGCCTTGATAAAACCCCACTTTTCATGACAAACTGTAAAGACAGTACAAAGAAAGAGGAAAGAAATTATGCCTACATGTTGTTTGCTGCATCAGAAATGTTAATGCATGGAAGTCTTCAGGTATGGATATTTTCTTGTGGGCTGTTGCTATATCGTGACATGAAGTCTATACAAGAGCAAGGAAAAGACAGCAACTGACCTAGACTTGCCTAACGTCTTGGTATCAAGTCTACACGAGTCTTTTCTACTGTCCAGGATGGATATATCAGATGAATACCAAAAAAGAAAAAAGAAAAAAAGAAAAAAAAGCTACATCTCACTTAAGTGAAACGTGGAGAGGAAATATGTACAGATAAGAAGAAATGGGATTCACTGGGTGGTTTTGCCCAGTTGAAAAGTGCACAGAGGATGATGAATGGTTTTGATAGGCCCAAAGCTTTAGATCATAGAGGAAGAAATGCTGTCCCAAGTAAATGTAATTCCAGATGTGCTTTCATGCAGAGCAAAGGGCTTCTTCCCTAAGAACCATCCCTTTCACGGAAAGTGAGAAGAACCTGTTTTATCAAATTGCCTGTTTCCATTAAATGATGTAAATAATGAAAAGGCCTTAGTACAGTGACTGACCCTATAACTTGATAATTGCTATTGCTGGGGTTTTTTTGTTTGTTTGTTTGTTTGTTTGTTTTTAAATCACTGTCAATTCTTGAGAACTGCATGCCTCAAATATCAGCAACAAATGCAGTTCAACCTCATATCCTTTTCTTGGTGCTTAGGAGCTAAATTTCATTGTATCGTCCTTGATACTAATCACATGAAATTATTTAAAATTTGGGGCTCCTGTCTCAATAATTGTATTCAGGATATTACCATTTAAAACAGACACCAGCAGATTGAGCCTGTGTGGAAGTCAGCAGTCCTTTTGCTTCTTAAGTTCCTTCATCATGTAAATGAGCAGGAGCTCAAAAGAAACAGGAATATTCATAACCTAGATAAGATAAAATTTAAGGAGATCAAAAACATTGCTTTAAGTATTTGGAAAGGAAGTGTATTTCTTTTATATTAGTTTGAGGATAGAACTGGACCCAGGGGTAAAAACTACCGGAAGATGAGAAGATGAGTATGAGGTAAACAGAAGAGCAAATGCTCCAGACGCAGAAGAGCTGCCTCATTAGGTGGCGCCTTCTCTCACTGCTGCGGATCTAAGAGGTCACACTCCTCTTAGGGAGTGTGCTGAACAGGAAACTGATGGGGCCACTGTATGTTTCAGCTACAAGCCTGTGGTTATTACCAAATACATGTCTAATATTCTTCTCTGTATAGCTCTTTAAAACTGTGTGTACTTAGAATTTATAAACTTTTAGAACTGTAGAAAATATATAATTGAAACTTCTAGTCCACTGTTGTCATTTTAAGATTGAGACCAAAAGTGGTTGTTATAAACAGCTTCCTGAAAGTCACATACCAGTCAGTGACTGGGCTCAAGCCGGAGTCAGATTCTGCAATCAGAGTCCAGTGTCATTTTCCCTGTACTAGATTTCCCCATCTTTTAATGATAAATAATATCCTACAGATCCTCCCTTTTCCAGATTGGAGATTTCAAAGTAGAAATTTAAGTATTGTGTTTCTTTAACTCTTCCAGGTTTGTTGTCACTCCAGGGTTTCACCTCAGGTTCTGAATTTTTTCTCTCCCTCTACACTTATTATCCTGCTACTTTTCATTATCTCTTAAGTGGTTCTCTACCTGCTGTGTGTCTGCAGCTGTGCTCCTGTCCCTATTTAGTTCTCAACCAGATTTACAAACAGCACAATGTTCATGGTGTTTGGTCTTTGTAACTCATTTCCCAGTATTCCCTGGAGGATATGATAATGGCCAAAACCACTAGGCTGGATAAACTTGGAAAGCCAAGTCTGCTGAAAGACAGAGCAGCATGGAGGTGAATCTAAAATAAATCTCCTTTTTGACATTTTTCTTCAGGTATATAGAATTCAAAATAGCCCTGCGGTTTTGTTTTTGTGTTGGTTTTGAGCATTCCTATACTTCAGGCACTTAGGAACATAAACAATGATAAAAAGAAGCCTGATGCCTATCAGCATTAATGAGTCTCATTTTTCATTCATGTCATAGTTACACAGAGTAATCTCTGTGACCCAACATCAGTGACTCTCAAATCCACTTTTTGAGTATAATTGGGTCCTTGTATATTTTTTTAAAATATTGATTGAGCTACGTAGTACCAATCTGTATTGTAGATACAAAACAAGCATCTCCATGGGTTAGAAATCTTTATGTTTTTATTGGGAAAACATGACTATATGTAATACTTAGTGAATTCAACACTTTTGAATTTGTGTAATTAAAATAGATGTATCAAGGACTTTGCCAAGGTAGTTGGATATGTATATTGCTCCTATAAAAATTTGCAATTTTCATAATTAAGCCATGAAAGCAGTTGTGTCTGTTTTGAATGTGTTATTACTTTAATGGAAGAAATTTCATTGTCTAACTTGTGGAACAGATTTTAATTTATAAGAAATTTCAGTGAAAATGTTAATCTTCCAACATTTTCTTTCTCAATGACAGTTTTGAGGATTATAAAACTCTACACATTTTTTTCATCTTCTGAACTTCATATTATCTTGCCATTTAGTATAATAATAACAGAAATTAGGCATTCAAAATGATGGATAATAAGAAATGTATAAATCTAGTATTAAGAAATCAAGTGTCGAGGGAAAGGAAAAACAAATATGTAATTGTTCAAAAATGTCGTTTTATAAGATTGAGCCTCTGGACTAGATCTATTCTAATTAACTGAATATTATGTTTTAAAATGTCAATGGTCGATATGACTTTCTCATTTTAAATTGGCCATTAAATGCTTGGGCTTCTCCATGTCTGATGACAGGTCACATCAGGTAGTCTCTGAGCAGGAAAATAACAAGTTTTGAAGACTTGTATGCTCACTATCTTTGCTTCTGGCCAGGTCAGACTAAAAAGAGAATATTATCAAGGTATGGTCTGGGGCAGTGATCCTGGGGTAACATTCTGTCATCTGGAAACTGTTTAGGGAAAAGGTGGATTGACCTGTGAGTTGCAGAGCAAGGAGTTAAATGAATTTAAAAGACAAAATCCAGAGATGAAATAGTCACCAAAACAACTAGACCTAACTATGATTTACAGAAATAAAACCTATAAGCAGTGGGGTTTATTCTGACCACATAAGAAGGATAAAGGAAGGTGACTTCAAAAGGAAGGTCAGAATGTAAAGGTTACATATTATAGTGGTTCTCAACACAAGCTGCACATTCAACCATCTGTGGAGATTTTTAAAATACAAATGAATGGGCTCCAATACGCAAAGATGCTGAAATAAGTTTCTCTTCATAATTAGGGCCCAGGCACCTGCATTTCTTTAAAGCTCCACCAGTGATTTTGATGAGCAGCCAAGCTTAAGAACCACCTGTGCTGGGAAAATTTCTTCAAGTGGCTGGAGTATTGCCATGGTGGTTCTTAATATAGCACCTGCACCATTACCCACAGGTAGGGAGGAAGCCATTACGGGTGTCCTGCCATGCTATACAGAAAGGCCGATTCAATTCGGCCTCAAACTGCTTGTGACTATTATGTAACTGGGACTTTTTCTTGGGAAAAACAAGTCAAACCCAAGAAAATGGATATAAAAAAACAAATGTTGATAGTATTGGTCCACTTGTTATTGGTTTCTAGAAGACATTACTTATATCACTGACAAGGATTAGTACAGTTCATCCTACCCATTTTACATGATTGGTAAATGAATGGAATGGGTTTTAGATCTTTAATCAATCATGATTATTTAATTGCATTTCTGTATCAAATATTCTTATTCTACCAATAAATTGTTTACTTTATCATAATTTTATAGCTTTTCAAAATATATTTTAAAAATAAAACTGGAAGAATCATTAAAAATTATTGAAGGGCTACTATTAATATTTTCTAGATGCTGCTAGGCTTATAGTTACTATCATAATATGACATATACCCTATTCTACTATTATTATAGTGTAGGTGGCTATCCATTCTGAATATTGTTGTTTGGTATTATCACAAGCTTGTTTATGATGTCATAGATTTCTGAATGTAAAGATTTATTTAACCATGTTTTATTTGAACAGTGAAGATCCTAGTATCCATTTAGGAGTTAATAGCAACATTTTTCAAATCAAGACATTCAATATACAATATTTAATCACTTCAGTACTAAAAATACAAATCATACATAATGCGCATGCAATGAGAACTGAATAATGCTTCCCCAAAGAATGATTAATTCCAATTCTAGGGATTGGGTCCCAACATGTTTACCACCAGAGGAGGCACCACTGAAAGTAGAGTCTGTCAGCTCAATAGAAAATAAAGGTATGCTATGCAGAGGGAACTGTACAAATAAAAATATATTTTATCCCACAAAATATTTAGGGAATGTGAGTAGACAGCTATAGCTAGGATATGGGTGAATACGCTTAGAGATTAAACAAAAATGTCAGGATCATAAGCAAATTTGATATTATTATAGGGTTAAGAATTTATTCCAAAAGGTAGCATAAAATTTATGATGATACTTTTAAAGATTTTTTAAAACTGTATGTTTTAGAAGCACAATTGTGAAAGCAGTGTACAGAACTGATTAGCTGGGTGACAAGGAAGCACAAATATTCCAGGCGAGAAGACTATGGAAAGAAGGATAGATTTGAGAGATGTTTTGCAGGTAGAATCGTCAGGACTTTGTGTCCACCTGAGAAACACAATGTTAGGGAGGTGGAGATGACTCCAAATTCTGGCCTGTATTTGTGGGCATAATAGACTATAATTTCAAGACACAAACTAAACTCAGGCAGAAGATCAAGTTGAGATTATGGAACAAAATGTGTTCTCTTTTGAACAAGTTAGATTTGAGTTACATGTGATATAGCTGGAAAATGAATATTTGAAAATATGAGTCTGGAACTCAGGTGAAAGATTCCTCGTTGAATGATAGCTTTCGGATACTAGTGACAGACCACCCATCTCATTGATAATGACTAGGACATACACTGCTACCTAAAGAAGGAAAATGAAACAACCAGGATTGGTTTAGATTATGTTGCACCAAAGGGACTGGGATTAAGTCCATTCTCTTGCCCATTTAACTTCTTGAATGAGGGCCAACACTCTAACCAATCTCTGGTTTAATATCAATGAGAAAGCATGTGTGGAAGGGAGAATGGGAAGGAGAAAAACAATGTATACATGTTCTACAAAATAAGTTATAGGCATATAAGTAATAATAGATGTCTGATAGTAGATGAAACAGGTTATAAAGAAAGAAAATGAAAATCAGTAAGAAGTCTAAGAGTATAATTAAAAGGATTGGCATCATTTTAAGAGAGAAATTTGGGGTGGGGAAATCAGACAAATGTACAATTTCTAGAGGAGTAGAGTTTAAACAATCCTTTAAATATTACAATATGTTGTATTTCAAAACAACAGTGTCATATAAATTATAGGAATTAAATTGGGCAACATCTGGGGATGTAGGGATAATGATTCTCAATGGGCCGAGGAAAGTGACAGAATCTCATAATTGGGGGAACTAAGGAATTTTTATATTCACTTTAGAAAGGCTGAGAAATGTTGATATAAGGAAAACATAATTTAAAAAGAGGTGTCGTGATCAAAGGGAGGAGTTCCAGGCAAGAGGTGTTATGGAAGTCAGCTATTAAGATTTTAGGCAAAGAAGAATAATAGATAGAGTCATATGCAAAATCGTATTAAAATTTGTACTAAAATTTAACAAACCTGTTATCAGTCAGCCAGATACTGAAAGAATGGGAAGGGGAGAGGTTACCATGATGTTCCAGTCTTCTGTTTTCTGTTTTATCCACATTGAGCTCAATAGGGAGATGACTCAAGATGAGCCTTACCTTACACAATGAATGAACAGCCTCAATGTCTTCCACAAAGGGAAGCGCTAGGCTGTAGGGCTCAAAGTCTTGCATGTCTAGTTATAATTTTCATTTATAAAGCCCAAAAAAATAAACACAAAAACAAAACCAAAAAACGGAAATAAATAAAAACATACGAGGTCTGACAATTAAGTTCACAAATTCATCCTAGAAAAAGTGCTGCATACCCCATTGTTGAATATCACGATGGTCACCTTTGAAGTATTCCCCTTGGGAAGCTATGCACCAATGCCAGTGCCTAGTCCACCCTTCAAAGCAATATTGGAGCTCTTTTTCTGGAATGCCCATCAGAGCTGTCGTCATACTACCCTCGATGTTCTGAATGTCCTCAAAATATCTTCTTTTCAATATTTCCTTTATCTTTGGATAAAGAAAGAAGTCATTGGGGGCTTGATCAGGTGAGTAGGGAGGGTGTTCCAATACAGTGATTTGTTTACTGGCTAGAAACTCCCCTACAGACAGTGCTGTGTGAGCTGGTGCATTGTCGTGATGCAGGAGCCATGAATTGTTGGCGAAAAATTCAGGTCGTCTAACTTTTTCACACAGCCTTTTCAACACTTCCAAATACTAAACTTGGTTAACTGTTTGTCCAGTTGGTACAAATTCTTAATAATCCCTCTTATATGAAAAAAAGGTTAGCAACATCGTTGCAACAAGTTTGTGAACTTATTGTCAGACCTCCTATATCTGTATGTATATCTGTATTTATGTCTATAACTATTTCTCTACATCTACATCTATATCTATATATATGTATATCTGTATATGTCTTTATAACTAAAGATATATTTGGGGGACAAACATTTTAAAAGTAAGAAGGTGGTTAATATTGTTTTGTACTATTATGTGGCTCCTGATGTTTAGAATAATAATTTCCACAGGTAAGACAGTTATTGACCACATTTTAATAAATGCAAAGAAAGAAGTAACAGCTTTTTTATGATGATGATAATTATTTTAAATAGGCAAACAGCTGACCATGGTTATGGCCTGAAGGATAGGATTCAGCTGAGATTAATATACTGATGATGTATAATTCAGAAAGTGGAATAGAATTGATGAGAGAAAATAGGATCAGTAGCAATGGTGGAAAGGTTTTCATGGGCTAGAAGGATTAACACAGGCATTGAAACAGGAGAAGAGAACAGGTGAAGCTGCAGATAAACTAACAGGTAGGAAAGAAGGAAGTGAATGAGTTGGGTCCTGCCTGTTGACTTCTGTAGGACTCTTAGTTAGATGCTCTATTGGTTTGCTAGGGCTGTTATAACAATGTACCACACACTGAGTGGCTTAAACAACAGAAATGTATTCTATAATTCTGCAGGCTAGAAGTCCACGATCAAGGTGTTAAGGGTCCATCAACCCTCTGAAGATGCTAGGGAAGGATCTGTTGTAGGCTTCCTCCTAGTTCTGACAGTTCCTTGGCTTGTGGTCGATAATTTAAATCTTCATGAGGCATTTGCCCTATGTGTATATCTTTCTCTTTATGTGACCTTCTTTTTTATAAGAACACCAGTCATCTTGAAATAAAGGCCCACCCTGCTCTAGTATGACATCATCTTAACTAATTACATCTGCAATGACTTTATTTCCAAATAAGGTCAAAAATAAGGTACTGGGAGGTTAGAACTTGAACATATAAATTTGGGGGCATTCTTCAACCTGTAACCAGATGCGAAGTAATGGAAGAAGGGAAATTTGGGAAAGCAGTTGTGGGGAATGTGAAGAGTAGTTGACAATGTGTCATTTTTCTTTAAAGCCAATACTTTAAGTGAATCCTATCAATGAATAAGGAAAATCTGCTGTTCTCCAAATATATCTACTTTTACCAGACATATTTAGTTCAGAAATAACATGAGAATACAAATTATTGTAGTGGTTTAATAATATATGTCTGTCTATCTAGAATGTGCACATTTATTTCATTATGAACACACACACGCAAAAGTCATATCATAGTGGATAAAGTTAAAAAAGAAACAATAAATAGAAGACTGGTGTGCAGACTTGTAAAAAGGACATATATGACAAACAGTTAAAATATATGATTCAGAGTAAAAATATGTGGTGGTTGTAAGAAATAACATGAAAAGCTTGAAATTATGCTGCAACCTTAAAAAAATTGTCTTTGACAGGTCTATAAGAACAAAATTGCAACATCAGCTGAGATAAAAATATGTCTGAGTGGGACCGAGGAACATTTGGATTTCAAATATCTAATAAATTGTGGCTGAGAAAAGCTAAAATACTTCAGTGACACTGCTTAGTACTGAATAGTTAGAACAACCAGCCCCAATTTCAACATAACATCACCAAGGCCTGCCCTTACCATCAAGAGTGATTTCTTTCTAGTTTGAGCCCTAGGCATATCATCTCTAATAAAAATCTTACACAAATAGCTTTCTTATACTTACCTTATACCCCTCTCCATTCCCAATACAAATCTAATTTATGGCTTTATTAGTTGAGCCCCTGGTTTTAATATATGCTCTAAAGGTTAAATTTAGTAATTCAGGATTTAAATTGCCTTATACTACTACAGCTTATGTTTCTTTCCAAAACATTCCTTCATAATATCCTAGCCCACAGATATCAGCCGTCTCATTTTCATCATTTTCTCAGTATCCAATTTAATTGTGGAAATAGTCCAGAGTCATTTATCATTTAAATTTGTATATAATAAGCAAATAATGAAAATTATTATTAAATATGTAAATATACCCATTTGTCTAGTCCATAAATTTACTTAAATCACAACCATCAATATGTTAGCAGTGGATTTTCAATTCACATTTCTTGCCTTAATGAACATGAGAAGTAAATATTGATTTTTAATGTGACTCATTCTTTTATAGCCATCTTTGTAACTTTGATGAGAAGCATAATTGCAACTGGTTTTATGCAAGATGCCTTAAGGCTCTGCATTCTCCCCAGTTACCACCCTCTAGTTGCTTATCATTTAAGTACATGCATATGGAAATATGTGCTCACCATACATATGCATTAAAATCCAAATATTAAACCAGAACACAGACCATAAAGACTTTTTTTTCTATAAAGACTTTTATTTCTATAAATACTTGTTTTCTAAGAGTATTTTCGAAGGTAGTTGGAGAGAGTAAAAAATGACTAGGAAAGAGAAATATGAAAGAAACCAGTGTTTAGTTGTTTGAGTAAAGAAGAGGTCTTTATTTCAATCTCTAATAATTCAACCTCTTTAATCTTCCTGTTACAACAAAAATCAAATGCATCAAGTAGTTTTGACAAAAAAAAAAAAAAAGACAATCTCCAGAAACCAAGAGGAATCTACTAGAGTTAGAAAAGTATGGATTAAAGTTTTATCAAAAAGATGCTGTGAGGGAAAAAAGAAAAAAAATATTGAAGAAAAGTAGGATGGGCTTTCTAGAGGTTCAAATATGCTGGAGAGATGTTGGGGGTTTGGGGTTTTGAGAATGAGAATTTCCAGAATAACTTGTGAACAACTCTGGACTAAGGGACAGGTGTTTTTATTCTTGTACTTCCTCCATTTTTTTTTTATTTTTTATTTTAATCACTAAATGCTTTTTCTCTTGGAGCTTTCTCTCTTTCACCTTTCTGGACCCAAGTTTCTTAGTTTGTATATGAAAATAAATTGAGAGTGAATGTATTATACATTTTCATTTCTATTATTCTATGACTAGGCAATTCTCAGAATGGGATGAAAGAAATCATCAGTATCTTCTGAGATGCATAAAATCAGCAAGACTTTGACATGTATTCATTTGTACCTTTCAACTTCCAGAAAAGCTTCACCATGTCCTCACCAAAATTTGACATTGCCATTATTTTTAATTATTATTTTAGCTGTTTTGTTTGGAGTACATTCCTATCTCACTGTGGTCTTAATTTGAATGTCAACACAGGGAGACTTTAAAACTTTCTGAGACTCGCCCTCTGAAGATTTTGATTCAGTAACTCTGGGATACGGCCCCCAAAATTGGTTACTATTTCCAAGCTCTGTGGTCTTGGACACATTCCTTAACCTGTGTGCCCCTCCCTGTTTTTGAATCTAAGAAATTATAATAATCCCTCTTGTCTCAGTAGATTACTGCAAGGAATAAGTGGGTAAATGCTTGGGAGGGAGTTAGAACAGGGCCTGGCATATAACAAGCGCTTGATAAAGGTCAGCTACTGTTAGTCTGTTTCACATGCCACTCATATATTTTCATCTGTTCTCTTAACGGACAAAATCTGGATTATGTTCTCCCTGTTATATTTACCTTACAACCTCCATATTTACAGACTATACATATATGTTATGAATGTGTAATAGAAAGATAAAAAATAAAAATCACGAATGCTGGGTTCTAATATATATTTTTTTCCACTTATTTCCGGCATTGTGTTTGGGAAAGGGATAATCTCTATAAATTGGAATTTCTTCATTTACAAAATGAAAGGATTGACTAGACAGTCAATTGGGTTTTTTTAATTATGGGATTCTGACATGTGCATCAATAGTAGATGAATATAGCAGTCTGACCATTCTCTATGGAAAACAGTATTTACACGGCCAGATGTGTACTCATACTCTGCACACAAAGCCCATGTAAATTCCCCTCATCTGTTTTGTCTGAGTAAGGGTGACCTTTTGCAATCTGATATGAATTACAAAATCTTTTCTAGCTGCAACAAGTGAATAGATCATATTCTTTTAGCACCCATAAAAGTCAAAGTTGCTGTCGACTTGAGAAATTTCGGCTTAGTGCTCATGTTTCTCTTTCCTTGTCATAGAGAAAAGCAATTCTTCTTATGAGGAGGACAAGATGTACCATAAGGAAATATCATGAAAAATAACCCACTCCTGGCTCCAACAGCTCCAGACAGTGCATATTTGAAAACCAAAATATGTTTATATTTTTATGTAAATAGTTAAACTATGTGTTTTAATCTCCTCTGCAATACTGTTATTTAAGACAAGATTGGACTATAGCCTTCAGAGAATAGCACTCTCCTCATTTCTAACAAAATATAATCTTTACTGCCTGAAGGACTTTTTATTTGTTTGGCTATAACATAAATGCCAATTCACTGTACCATCTGGGGAAAGGGATCTTAAGTTAGCCACTTAGTAAATGTACCTAATTGAATATAGCTTATTAAATTTAGTCACTAGAGGTTTGTTAGGATGAAAAAAAAAGTGTGTGTGTGTGTGTGTGTGTGTGTGTGTATGTGTGTGTGCATTCCAAATGTATTTAATAAGAAATGAAGATTATTTATGGAAAGGCCCAAGGTGTTATTTATGACATAGATCATCCTCTTGGGAATATGACTATTATGACAAAACAGAGCAGTCCTGGTCACAGAAACTATCCTTCAAAACAATGAACAGGCTTTTCTTTTCAGCTGCCTCAATATGATTATGCATATAAGCTGAGAGAGAAAAATAGTGCAATTTGATTGAAGCACAGGCATAAAACTCATATCTTAAAAGATACGTTATTTACATTTAAAATGGAAGTAAAATTGTGAATAAACTTCTTTCAAAGATTGCACAGCTGTTCTATGTTTTAAAGGTGGCAGTGTCTTGACAGTTCCCAAGAAACAGGCAGAAATAAAGCATGAGGGTTGCTTTTTTAAAAATTTTTTGGACATGGTTTTGAAATGTTGATCTTTATTTTTTAATTATGTTTCATGAGCCAAATAACTATCAGATCTAATCTATATCTCCTTTGACTATATCTCCTTGTAAGAGCTGGTCTTACCCTCTGTGCTCTCTATGGGTATGTAGGTAATGGATAATGCAAATTGATGGAAGACGACAGGGAGTAAATCCAAATGTATTCATTGTTGTTATAGCAATAATTCTATACCTACTATAATCTTCCATTAAAAAAAATGAATCACATTCCTCATAGTACGCAAAGCTTTTTCCTATTTAGATATTATTAAAAATCAATTAACCAATCAACTCATGAATACATTATCACCCACACTGTCTAAAAGTCATTCCTCAGGGAAGATTGCATTTATCTTCCTTGAGGAATTTCTAACTGAAGTCACTCAAACTATCAGGCAACACAGGACCCACTCCAGGTGATCTCTTTTAAGACCTCTGGGAAGAGTGAACCTTCTGCTTTTCTTTGCTGTCATAGTACTTTTTGTTATTTTTAATTGTTTTTATTAGTTTCAGGTGTACAAAACAATGTAATAGTTAGACATTTACACCCTCACAAAGTGATAACCCCTCTCCCCAATGTGTACTACCCCTCCAACATTGTATATAGCTGTTACAATTCCATTGACTCCAAATCCTTTGCTGTACTTCACATCCTATGACTATGTAGATAGTTGACATTCAGTATTATTCAGCTTCAGCTTCAGGTGTACACTGCAGTGGTCAGGCATCTACACTGTTCATGAAGTGGTCTCCCTAATAAGACAAGTGTCCATCTGACCCCCTACAAAATTTTGACAACATTATTGATTATATTCCCCAAACTATCTTTCATATCCCCATGGCAATATTGCGGTTACAATTTGGGCTTTCTAATCCCCTCACCTTCTCCCTCATCTCTACCCCCCTCCCATCTAGCAACCCTCAGTTTTTTCTCTATATCTCTGAAACTGTGTCTGATTAGTTTGCTCATTTATTCTGTTCTTTAGATTCCACATATAAGTGAGATCATATGGTATTTGTCTTTCTCTGACTTATTTGACTTAGCATAATATACTCTAGGTCCATCCACAGCATTCCAAATGGTAAGATGCCAGTCTTTTTTATGGCCGAGTAATACTCCATTGTATAAATGTACCACAGTTTCTTAATCCAGTCATCTATCGATTGGCATTTCATCATACTTTTTACTATGCTCATTAATCAGTTATTACCACTCTACTATATTGTTGTTAAAAGCCCAGACTCATATTACCTGGATTCAAAGTTCTCTGACTCAGTAAAATACTTTAGTCTCCTCTTTTCTAAATAGGAATAATAAATGGACTTGCCTCACGGAGTTCGTATGCTCATGGAGTAGCACCATGATCATTAAACATTGTTTTCGGTAAGTACATCCTGACAGAAATTGTGGTTTGAAGGTTAGTTACTAAACTGTCCTGAGTAAAAGGTTAGACAAAAAAAAAAAAAAAAAGTGGTTGCAGTAAAAATACAAATAGAACAGATTCTGTGGCAGTAGTTATTACATGCTGACTGACTGAGAGGGGATGTGTTTGGGATGGGTGTAAAATTGTGAAGAAGGAAAGTCAAAGATGGTTGAGAGACTAATGTTGGTATCCAGTAACAGATATAGAATATTTTCTTTTAGGAAAAATGAAAGTGTATACCTAGAAGCTTTTCAAGAAACATCAATTTTCCTTGTTTTATTTTTGTACCCCACACGTATTACTACCTACAATTATATTTAACATTTCTTGTTTTATTAGCTCTCTTCCCAACTAGAATTTAAACCCCTTATAGCAGCAACACTATCTATTTGTGTTTTCTTTAGCTCCATTGAGTAGGTTCTTAATAAATAGCTGTTGAATAACTTAGCGGAAAAATTAAATATCCAAATATGAATTCAGGAGGCAGGTGTAGATTTTATAGAGTATCAGAGGAAGAATTACCAGTAATCAAATAGAAAAGAAAAACATTTTATAGCGTATCAATGAAAACATTGAAAATTTAGTCAACATGAGATTGTAGAGAGTCCAGCAAATAAGGTGTAAAACTTTTCTTTCTGTACAATTCTGCAGCTCAAGAACAAAAAGAAAAAAAAGAAAAGAAAAAAAACACACGAAAATAAGAGTTCAGATGACCATTGACAGGAAAAGCATGTAACAAAAGTGAAAGATGTTAGAGAAACTCAGACTTAAGGCACTTATTCCTCAAGTGTGATCCCTGCACCAGCAGCATTAGAGTCACCTGGGAATGATGAGACCCCATTATTTTTGGAGAGACATCACCCTGGATATACTGTATCAGAAACTCTGAGGCAAGCCTAGCAATCTGTGTTTCAACAAGACCCCCAGACACTTCTGATGCAGGCCAAACTGAAGAACCAGTGCCCTAAATTGTTGTGATCACTGAAATGTTAGGCTTGATTGAGAATGGAGTTAGCATACCACTAGAGTAGAGGGCTGTTGGACCATCCCCACATGCTGGAAGGCTCTGTTGAGTGTTGTAGCAGTAATTATAAAGTCTAAGGCTTATGGTTGTGCTGCTGAAGAGTTGTTTCATGAGAGAAAACATCACGGGAACTCTCATTCTGGGTTCAGGGAACCTTTCCACTCTGTTCTGATAATCAGAATACATAAAGTAATGGATTCAATTCAAATAGCCAGTAACTGCACCAGATAATGTCAGAAAGGTTTATTTGTCTTAGGCTCAATATATGTTTTCCCTAGTACTTTGAAAGTATGATTTTTTCCTAAATTCTCAATTAATTGCAATATTAGTAATAACCGGAAGAGTAGTTTAGCTTGCTTCAATAAACATGTTTTGGTTAGAAATTTTTTTTTGAATAATGTTTATTAAAATATAGCTAACATACAATATTATATTCGTTTCAGGTGTACACCATATTTATTTAACACTTACATAGCTAAGGAAGTGATCACCATGATAAGTCCAGCAATCATCTGACACTACACCATGCCATCACAATGTTATTGACTATATTTCTATGCTATGCATTACATCCCTATAACTTATTTATTTTAAACCTGGAATATGAACCTCTTATTCCCCTTCATCTTTTCTCCCCTTTTTAAAAATTTTTCAATTTCAGTTGACATTTAGTATTATTTTAATTTTAGGTGTACACAATAGTGGTTAGACATTTATGTAATTTAAGAAGTGAGCCCCCTCACTAGTCTAGTATCCATCTGGCAGTTATTACCATATTATTGACTATATTCAGTAGGCTTTATTTTACATCTCTATTACTGTTTTGTAGCTACCAATTTTACTTCTTAATCCCTTTACCTTTACACTCTGTCCCCCAAACCCTCCAATCTATCACCGTGATCAATCTAGTACCCATCTGACACCATAAATAGTTATTACAATATTATTGACTATAGTCCTTATGCTATATCCTATAACCCCATGACTACTATGTAACAACCAATTTGTACTTCTTAATCCTTTCCCCTTTTTCACTCCTCTCTCAAACCCCCGTCCCATTTGGCGATCATCAAAATGTTTTCTGTATCTATGAATTTGTTTCTGTTTTGTTTGTTTTGTTATTTAGATTCTATAAATAATTGAAATCACATTGCATTTGTCTCTCTCTGTCGTGACATACTCCACTCAGCACATACTTCCAGGTCCACCAATGCTGCCACAGATGGCAATGACGCATTATCCTCCATGGCTGAGCAATATTCCATTTATTATATGTAGCACCTTCTTTTTATTCATTCATCCATCAAAGGACACCCAGGCTGACACCACATTTTGACCATGGTAAACAATGTTGCAATGAACATATGGATGCAAACATCCCCTGTAAGTAGCATTTTGGGTTTCTTCAGATAAATATCCAGAGGTGTGATTACTGAGTCCTTCACTGTCTCTTGTTACAGGTTTTATTTTAAAGTCTATTTTGTCTGCTAAAAGTATTGCTACTACGTGAAATATTTATTTCCATCCCTTTCAGTCTATATGTGTCTTTGGATCTGAAGTGAGTCTCTTATAGGCAGCATATGTAAGGGTTTTATTTTCTTATCCATTCATTCTCCCCACCTTTTGATTGGAGCATTTAATCCATTTGCATTTAAAGTAATTGTTGATAGATAGTAGTTATTGCCATCTTATTCATAATTTTGATTTTTTTTTCTTCTTCTTTTTAAAGAACTCCCTTTAACATTTCTTGTGATATTGGTATGGTGGTTATGAACTCCTTTGGCTTTTTCTTGTCTGGGAAGCTCGTTCTATGTCCTCTGATTCTAAATGACAGCTTTGCTGGGTAAAATAATCTTTGTTGTAGGTTCTTCGTTTTCATCACTTTGAATATTTCCGGCCAGTCACTTCTGACCGTCAAAGTTTCTGTTGAGAAATCAGCTGATAATCTTATGGAAGCTCCATTGTATGGAACTATTGCTTTGCTCTTGCTGCTTTTAAGATTCTCTTTGTCTTTAACCTTTGGCATTTTAATGATTGTGTGTCTTGGTGTGGGCCTCTTTGGGTTCATCTTCTGTGGGACTCTCTGTACGTCCTGGGCTTGTATGTCTATTTCCTTTTCCAGGTTATGGAAGTTTTCTGTCATGATTTCTTTAAATAGTTTTTTTTTTTTTTTTTTTTTTTTAACTTTCTTGTCCTCTCTCTTCTCCTCTGGTATTCCTATGATGTGAATATTGGTACACTTGATGTCCCAGAGGCCCCTTAAACTAGTCTTGGTTTTTGGATTCTTTTTTCTGTTTGCTGTTCGGATTGGGTGTTTTCTGCTACCTTATCATCTAAATTGTTGATTCCATCCTCTGCTTCATCTAATCCACTGTTGATTCTCTCAATGTATTTTTCATTTTAGTTATTATAGTATTTAATTCTGGCTGGTTCTCTTTTGTATTTTCTATTTCCATTATTATGTTTCCTATCTCTTTGTTGAAGTTCTCACTGAGATCATTGAACATCCTTGTAACCAGTGTTTTGAACTCTGTTTCTGGCAGGTTGTTTGTCCTCATTTTGTTTAGTTGTTTTTGTGGAACTTTCTTCTTTTCTTTTATTTGGGACATGTTCCTTTGTTCCCCATTTTGGCTGCCTCCCTGTGTTTGTTTCTATGTACTAGGTAGGGCTGCTATTCTTCCTAGTCTTAGTAGAGTGGCCTTATATCGTAGGTGTGCTGTGGGGACCAGAGGCACAGAGTGTTGGTCACTGTTTGCACGTCAAGGTAGGGATTGCCATCTTGGGCTGATTGGTTGTGAGAACTGGCGCGGACTACAGTGGAAGAGCTGTTGTGTAGGGGCTGACCCTATGGAGCAGGATTTGCTTTAGCAGGGCTCTGGTGCCTGCCCATGAACTTTTTGGGTGTGTTGTCATTGGAGTGGCTCAGTGATGCTCTGCCTGATTCGCAAGCTGGCTTATGGGTGTGACAGCCCCAGAGCCTTCTGGGAGGGGCCCAATGCACCACAGGCTAAGTTCAGCCACAGCCTCTGACCTACCCAGGGCCACCTAGCATGAGCTACAAAATAGTCTGCTGATGGCCATCAACTGCTCTGTGTTTGGCGGTGCCTTGAGAGTCCAAACCAAGAACTGAGGCTGGCTGTGGCTAGTGGCATACTTAGTGCTGCTCATCAAGAGGTACAGGACACACAGGAGCAAGATTCTGCTTGTTTGAGTTTTGTAAAATTTTGTGAGATGTTAAGAAGTTCTGCAGCATGAGTCAAGAAAGGCCATTTGTATGCAAAAGCCACTAGATATGACTTGGGTGGGCCTGCAAGTTGGGTGGGGCTGTGTCTCAGTGAATCACCAGGGTGGAGCGAACCATGTCATCCTCGTTGATAGAGACTGAGAGATATGGTGGCACCCATGTCTGCCCACTGGAAGAGGAGAGGGCTCAACAATAAAACAGTGGCCTCTACCAGCTGCTCCATCCGGGAGAAAGCTACCCCTCAACTCTCACTCTGAAACCAGACAATTCTTTTCCTCCCCATATGTCCCTGTGTGTTTTGTGCTGCTGTGCCAGTGCTGGAGCTCAGAGCGTGTGAGTCCGTCAGTGAATAGTTTTGTGCACAGGCCCTTCAAGAGGATCACCTGGAACTCTAGCTGCCCTCTGTCTTACTCAATCACAGTCTCCACTGGTTTTTATAGTCAGAAGTTATGGGGACTTCTCTTCCTGGCACTGGAACTCTGGGCTGGGAGCCTGGTATAGGGCTGGAATCCCTCATCCCTCTGGGGTGGAGGCAGAAACTCTGCAGCTGAGGTATCCTTCCCAATTTTTTAATGGTCATATGCAGGTGTGGGACCAGCCCATTTTGCATCTCTGTTCCTCCTACCAATCTCCACATGGCTTCTTCTGTATGTCCTTATAGGGATTCTGTTCAGGTAGACTTCAGGTAATTCTCAATGATGGTTCATTTGTAGTTTAGTCATAAATTTGATATGGTCATAAGAGGAGGCAAGCACAGCATTTACCTATTCTGCCATCTTGATCAGAAATCTTAGAAATGTTTTGGTTTCTATGTGCCTTTGTAATTGTATATAGGTGCTGTTAGGATGCTATGCAGTTTGCCGGACACCAGAATTGCCCAGTATGCTGTGTTTTCACAGGAATTCTTTATGTGCTTGTTATGTTATAGTCTATTTTAGATACTGTACTGGGTCATTAATATTTTTGTATTGCCTAGTTTGTTTTGTTTTGTTTTGCTTTGGTATCAAAAACTTCTTATAAATTAATCTCCTTAGAATAAAATATAGGTTTTAATTCTGTTAATGCCTTCTATAATTTTTCTTTTATAAGACAATGTAATCATTGCCTTCATATGTGATGTATTTGAAAGTGGAATATCTGATTGTTATGATTACAAGGAAAGCACAAGCCATTTGCCCAATAGATCATGGAGCCATTCTTTGGCTCACAGCTTCAAGTTGCCAGTGAGCTCTTCCTTAGCTAGTATTGTTTCCCTTTGGCTTTGATATCAGTCACCATGATATTTATCCAATCTTTCTATTTAAACAAAAACATACATTTTGAAGAAACAATAAAATGAGTTAAACTCATCTGAGATAAATCTTTTTATCTGAAACTAGGTATTGCATATGTTGCTTGAAAAGAGACTAGGTTTTTAGAAAATGTAGCAAAAATGACTGCAGCTTTTTTTTCCACACCATTACAATTAGTTACTAAGTATGTTTCAATAGTTACAAAATAATAATCTGATTTTTATTATTACTTCCTAGTACACTGTGACATGACCTGAGCCCTTCATACAGCTGCCTAGTCTAGGAGACAAAGCTATTCACAGCTGCAGTATGAGGCTAAAATCATTCACATACTTTTTTTTTGTTTGTTTTTTTTTTTTTTTTCACTGCTGCCTCATAGCATGGAATTTATATTCAATTGGTCAGATATGGCCATATTCTGTTTTGTTAGAAGACAGAGTATATCTCAAATGAACTATTATTTGAACGCTGTATTAGAAGCAATAGTGTTATTACAAAAATGGAAACTGACCCTAGAGGAATAAGGGGCTGAAAGCATCTACTTGATAGCCGCATAAAATCCTCCAGAGAGGCAGTGCCAGGCCAGTACACAACAGAAAGAAGAAAATACTTACTTATATGAGATGTGAGAATTATCTGGTACCTCTCCATATCAGACTCAAACTGTCTTCTTCCCAGGTTCCTTGTGCCTGGAATTTCAGTATTAGAGATCTATTCATTAGATCTAGATATTGTGCATCTCGTAGCTTCATGTGAAAATGTGAATGATCCTAGAAGAGGTAATATCTTTCCTTTATGCACAGTCATTGGCCCCCTAGCATGTTTTAACTTTCTTTACCTTTAGAGCGATGAGTATTCTTCCCGAATGGCCAAAGAACAAATCTGCCATGTTTTACAGTGCATGTGCTCTTGGTAAGCATGTGGCTTTATTGGAATCTTCACTCCAGACATGAAATAGGAATCACCTTATTAAAAAGGAAGAGTATATGGACTTGAAGCATTCATTTCATGCTAGAAGTTGAATTACAAAGTCATTACAAGTCAATGAAATGAAAGCTTAAAACCAAGAAATAAGGAATATGCTGAAAGTTGTCATAGGCCAAGATGGAACACTGACATTAAGTGGGGGAGGAGATAATATATTTATTAAGTCAATTTATTATTTATAATAAGATATGGGGAAGGATAAACCCACAAATCAGTAGCTATGGAGAATTCTAGTTCAAGGCCGACACCAGGGGTTAAGAGTAAGGTTGTGGAAAGAAAGTCATAGAACAAGGTTAAATTCATAGTTGATTCAGATACAATATTTCGAGTAGTATATGCCGCCTTTTTGCACCATTGCAGTGCCTGGTATAGCTCCACAGATCTTTAGCCATGGTCTTCTAGATACAGCATCATAAAGTTATGAGATTTGGCTATTGAGCACTTTTAACATGATTTAATGGCAAAACATTCTATAGAATTAGCTGCAGCCTGCATTAATATAAAGTCTAACTAAGGAATATACCTAGAATGCCATGCATTAAAATTAGGTTAGACCTATAAAGTTCCTTTTAGTATGTGCCATCAACAACAAAATGCACCTCTTGTACAAACTACACATCTTTTAAAACAAAGCAAAAAAATAAAATAATAAAATGCAAATTGTGTGATTAACTTTTCAGGTGTAAACACAGCTATTCATCTTAATTGGAAAGTATTCCATTGTTGATTTTTTTACATTGTGTTTCAAAAAGCTCATTTTAGAGTGTGTTTTCCCCATTACTTTTTCCTGCTTATGTTGGATAAACAAAGGAAGATGATTTAATTGGTCAATGATTGGCCCAATATTCTTAAAAGTATGAACTACCTAGTGAACTTTCATTATATTTCTATGAAAATAATAATCAAAATATAGACTTTTGATCTGACATTCACAAGTCCTAATGTAATCAAAAGAATCTAGTTTCATACTCCTGTGTTCTAAGAGTGTAAATCACTTTTATGCAAATTTATATTTTTATGAAGTAGAAATGCTGAATATTTTTAGCCTTGAAATGGCTTTAAAATGCAATAATCTTTTGGCACCAGAGCTTAACAAGGACAAATATCATGCAGTGAAACAAAAGGTCAGCTGATTGAGAATATTTAAATATATTCTTCATCGTTATGCAAAAATAGTATATTTTTGGTTCTATCTTGTACGAAGTAAAAGTTAGGAAGCTTTGTTACTTTTTATTTTATTCTATTTTTCCTGTTAAATAGCATTGCAACATTCTATAGCACTGCTGATTTTTTTGTTTGTTTGTTTTTTTGGTGAGTTAATTGGATATCACCAGAGTTTCTTTATAGGAAGTTATACTCCAATTAGAAATAGCACAAAATCATAAGTATCGAATTAAAATACATAAAAGCTCTCCTTGGATCAGGAGGTTAAACTTGTATCTGTTTTCCTTAAGGAGATCATTTTGCTACTGTGATATATACAAAATTATTAATATATATTTTATTAGCATCAATATTTAAAATAAGTGTAAAAAATTGATGTCTTTCAGGACTTTTCCTCTCATCGATGAAATCCTGATTTACTCTATCAATTTTAACACAGGCTTAAAAAGCCAAGTAAAACTGTTGTGGACCTTTTCTTTTTCTAGTATGATACACCCAAAAGGTCCCCAAATGTATTCAAGACTTATTTTATATTAAATAAATAAACTTGGAAGTATTTGGTAGTGGCACTAATAACATTGTTTATTCTTTGTTGTGAATCATTATATTTGTGAATGAAAGGTCCATAAGAGAAAACCAAGTATTCGAGACTTGTAAAGGAGAAAATGTGTTTTTGGTATTGTCAAAATTGTATTGGTTTCTTTTTTTAACTAAGTTAATATAAGGCTATCATTTATGATATTAATATTCAGTCACTTTTTTGTAGAAATGAAATGAGAAAGCTCTATTTTGTGGGACTAGATGTTCTTACTGTCACTCATGGCAGTAGTTTTTGCAACTTTGCAATTAGTGTCTAGAATGAACATTTACTAGTTGCTTTGCTTTTCTAGTAAGAATCAAGAGAGTGAAAAAGTAAAATTGACCTGAACTTGCAGAAGAGTTCAAATACTAAATGCTGAAATTCACTAGAAGATGAATTATCACCCTTGATCTTGATTCTAATCCAATTCTAATTAAATCTGTGCCACAAACCCAGAATTCACAATCTGGGAAGGCTTAATTTTATTTATTTAATTATTTATTTATTTTTTTTTGTCACTCTCATGCACTCTATTTTGTCACTCTAAGGCTCAAAATGAGTTCTAACTAGCTGAGCTACTCACTGAAAATTTTCTGTGGTTAGAAGCACAAATTAAAAGTTGAGCTAGCAAATAGAAAGAAAGCAGAAAACATGTAATGATTCAGGAGATGGTGGAAATAGACAGGAAATACTTTTATAGCCACAGTTTTATTCTGAACAGTTTTACTAGCTTTGTAGCCTGCATATATTACTATGCTACCTTTTAGATTGTCACAAGAAAAATAAATAATGAAACACAAAATTAAATATGAAGTACAAGCCCCTCATCCTTGGCAATCAAGTCCCTATACCCAATGCTCCTAATTTGTCTCTGTCTTCTTTCAAAACTTCTTCATGGGTATGCCAGCATCTTGGGGAAGAAGGCATTTCTGATACTTCAGGTATATTATTCCTCTGTAATTTGCCACCATTCTTTAGGGTCCATATCAAATATCACCTGATTTTTGACACATTTTTTGAATTTCTATGACCATGTTCTCCTGTCAACCACCATAGCCATTTGATTGTTACCTACCTTGTTCTTTGATGGCCTCTATGCCAAATACTTTCACAGGTGCTGGGAATACGTCAGTAAGCAAAGCAGAGAAACAAAAATATTTGTTCTCTGGGAGCTTACATTCTAATGTGGTGAAAAAGACAATGAACATAATACATCATAAATTGTATATTTTAGAAAGGGATAATGGCTGTGGAAATAATAAAGCAGGGGGAAGAAGGGAGTGGAGATCTTGTCAGTGGGTGGAATTCCAATTTTAAATTTATAATTCAAGGAATGGCTCAATTAAAAGGTGACATTTCAGCAAGGATTTGAAGAGCTATGGATACTTGCATAGAAGCACTTGGGTTGGAGAGTAGCCAGAGAAACGGTCCTGAAGTGGGCGGTTTGCTGGGGCAGGATGATCCAGGAAGGAGTAGGTTGGAGTCAGGGAATCCTCATGGGTCAAATGTTGTAAGCTTTTGTTGGCAAATGTAAGGCCTCTTCTTTTATCTAGTAGGTTGGAAGCCATTGGAGAGTCTGGAGCAGAGGCACGCTAGGACCTGAAAAGGTTTGTAAAGCATCACTCTGCATGCTGCTTGAGAATAGACAGTAATGGGGAAGGATAGAAATGAGAGTCTAGTTGGAGTCTACTATAATAAGCAGGGAGATTACAATAGTTACTTAAAGTGTGTAGTATCATTGGAGGTGATAAGAAGTGGTCGCTTTCTGGATAGCAATTGAAAGTAAAACTATACGATTTTCTGACAGATTGGATGTGTGGTGTGAGTGAAAATGAGGAGTCAAGGAACACTCTCAAGGTTATCTTGTATCATAATTAGTGTGCTAACCTTAATTCCATTCCACCACTAAGCTATTGAATTAACACCTGTGCTTACATGTATAGTCATACCTGTGCATTCCTCTTCAGTAATTTCAACTAACTGATAGTCCATACAATTTAGTTAATTTCTCTGTGGATTGTGGAAATTAAAAATGAAATAAGCATTAGTACCACTTAAAAGATTTGAGACGCCTAAAATCTTTTATTCTAATTTTGAATTAAATGTAATTTTGCTTCAGGCTAGCTGGAAAAGTTCTGTGACAATTTAAACTTAAATTAATCTCACTTTAAAGCCTTTTTAATAAAGCTTTTCTATGAAACACTGAAAAGCAAGCAATAAGAGGACTGTAATGTTCCCAGGAATATGTAATCTAAAATTATAACTTAAAGTGAATTTTACTGTGCCTTTTAATTAAATTCCAGATCTTTACAGACAATTAGTATACACGTATTAGACATATCTATCTAGAAAATGATGTAAAGTGGAAAATTTAGTCATTGATCTGGATAGTACAAGCTCCAAATCTGGCCTCTGAGGAAAATAGTGTAAGTCAGGCTCAGAATTTCATTAAATATAAATACTAATTCAGCAATTATGCAATTCTGTGTATGACTTAATCACATGGACATGTGCATATTTTTGAGAAGGATGAAAGTCTAATTAATGCAGACTTTGCAACTAAAAAAGGAGAAGTATTGTGTGTCAGGATTGATACTTTGTTTTTCAACTTAAATTAGATAAAATTCAGCAAAAACAAAGGTACATTAAATGGGGTTTGGATTTTATTCTTGGAAAAGCAATCTAAAGATACAATATAAGAAAAATGAAAGCTAAAATAAAGAGAACCACAAGAAATTCTGTTCCAATAAAATCTTTTTTACTATTTTGAATAAATTTATATTCAATAAAGAGATTTTTACAAATAGATTGACTGAAATTCGTATTTCTATTGTATGTTATAAAGTTCAGTGTCTGTGTGTCTATATCCTAATATGGCTGACTTTTGGTTATTCATTTCCACCTGAAGGGAGATATTTACTTAGAAAATGGCATGGGCATTCCGGGAAAAGGAGACAGAATGATTTAAATATCAACTGCAACTTAAGAAGAACGATGATAATAATGTTATCATACACATATTTAATCAGCTAAAGTGACAAACAATTTGTTGTAAAACACATAAATACTAGTTGATAACTCATTCTACCCACATAAAGGGCATTAACTTTTTCACACCAAGGCAGAAAAAATCTGATGTATAACACATCATTATTGAGATTATAAATGATAGACCATTGAAATGCAAGACCCTGTTATGATGTGTTCATGTTTTGAAGGTAAATAGGATAATTATGAAAACACCAAAAAGAATGGCAAAAACATGTAAGTAAATAGGGAGTACTAATAAAAAAAGTGTTGCTTCACACTGAACAATTTACAAATGTTTTTCTATAATTCAACACAATATTTACTAAGCACCTACCATATAGTATGCTGTTACAAGATGTGGGAACTTGAAATACTGAACAATGACAAACATAGCTAGGAATTACCACAGTTAAAATCAGATAAATCTAAAGTATAATATATATTAATATTATATTTCTGGGAGATAATAGTTTATTTTTGATACATATTCAATTATAATTATATATTTCTTACATAAATATACTCAACAAAAGTTTACTTCTCACTTTACTTAATACTCACAATTCATGTTCTAATATTTCTGTGTGCATATTAAGTAAAAGGAAAATACCTTGTGGAAAGAAAGGGACATACACTAAATTATGACATCAATTTCATTAAATACCTGCCTCAGAGGATTAAGCACCAATCTTTCTAAGGCTAATATTTCTACCATTTGTCTTTGTATTATTCCATCTTACCTCTTTAAATGTCTATTATCTAGTTCTCCTATTTTAAATATTTAATAATTTTCTCTACTTGTTTCTTTCTATTTCAACTTTTAGAGTAACTCAGCCACCTTATTTAGATACTGTCTTCTTGCATTCCTATCCACAATTATTCTTTATTAAAGGAAATATTTTCCTTGAGTCTGTATAACCTCAGAATTCTGTTGACCAGTAATATTAACAAAATAAAATTTAAGGAGTCAATTTATGATTGCTAATATTTTTATTTTAGCATACGAGAACAATTAAAAAAAATTGTACCTCTTGTTAAAATAATTTTGTTTAGAAAAGGATTCAAAGCCCCCAAAAGTAGAAAAAAATATTTATAGAATCTTTTGATTTGTTTTTATTTACTTTTACCTCCTCATCCACGTAATTTCACCACGGATCAATGAAAATGTCTTCGTCAGATTAAAAATCTGAGGTAGGTTTTGCACACTGCTGGTCTACCTCTTACCAGTGCTAATTCCTCACCACCTGTCTTGTCTGTAATCCCTCCTTTCTGCCATCACCACTGTCCTGGTCTTAAAATGATTACCATGACCACACAGTAGCTGAGTCTAATAACTCTCAGTTTTCACTGTACTGTTTGTGCTTCTAATATTTGAAAGTCAGCCACTCACTTCTTTAAAGGTTTTTGTGACACTGCTGTAAACTGGTTTTACTACTTTGTGATAGCTCCTTTTTTGTTCCTCCCCCCTTTTCTATGTAAAAGAGGGCATTTATATTTATAGTTTCTGACAACAATTTCTAACTTGACAACAGTTTCTAACTCTTCCCTCTGTGAGGTATTAATTTTGATAGTTTCAACTACGGTAGTCCCCCTTATGCACAAAGGATAGGTCCCAAAACCGCCAGTGAATGCCTGAAACCATGAATAGTACTGAACCCAACATACACAGTACTATTTTTTCCTATACATACATACCTATGATAAAGTTTAATTTGTAAATTACACACAGTAAGATATTAACAATAAGTATCAGTAAACTAGAACAATTATAACAATATACTAATAAAAGTTTTGTGAATGTAGTCCCTCTCTCTAAAAACATCTTACTGTATTGTACTCAATCTTCTTCCTCTGGTGATGATGTGAGGTGACACAAGGCTGAAGTGGTGAGATGAAGTGGGGTGAATGACAAAGGCATTGTGACACAGCTTTAGGCTGCAATCATCCTTCTAATTAATGACTATTGATACTCTGAACTTAGGCCAGAATTGAGTCATGACAATGTCAGTGGATGGATGTCAAGAACAGACAATGTCACTGGTTGGGGATTCTTGATAGTTGAAAGTTTCAAAAATATTTTTGGATTGTGCTTGATGATGGGTAACTGAAACTGTGAATGGGGGGAGTGCTGTATTACTCTTATGAGACTAACTCTAAAACATGTATTTTTCAATCCTAATTTTTCTATCATTAATCATGACTCAGCAGTTCATTTCTAAAAAAAACCCAAACACTGTGAAATGGATTCTAGTTAGAATCCCAAAGTCATCAAAAATACAAACGTAGTCTATCATCGTTTTTCTTTACACTTCCTTTCTTACCTGCTTTACAACCCAGATTCTCCTACTCATGTTCTAGTTTTTAATTTCAATTAATATTCATAAAACAACTCATTCATGTAATAATAATTTCTGAGACAGTTCTTTCTTATTAAAGAATCTCAAAATCTTCCAAAAAAAGAGAAAACAAATTTTCTTTCTTCAAAAGTTCTCACAACTCTCTTTTCCTTCACTCCCAAGCTATGTGTTTTGACATAGGATGTGGTTTATTTTTTTAAATGGCTATAATATTGCATCTAGGAATATATTAATCTGTCTATGCTAAATGCCTCTGGAGTTCTTATTGATCAATGCATGTTAGTTGCCTCTCTATCCTGATTCTCAGCTAACCTATTGAAAAACTTTATTATATTTTTCCTGTTGTCAGTAAAGTGACATTTTTTTTCTAGATTAAATTCCATTATCCATAATAATCTTCCTATACTAATCTACCTCTCAAAACTCTTTCTTTTCAACTTATAAATCTTTATGGTTTATTATTGTTTCTTTTAAGGAATTCCACAGTGTGCCTTTCTCATCCCCTTTCCCACCTTTCCCATTTTATCTTATTAAATAATATATATAATACATAAATATACATATTCTATATAAATATCATACACAAATATTATATATATATACATATATATCTTATATATAATAAAAATACATGAAGATTTTATATAAATGATTTTGAATTCTATTTTCACCCGCGTAAGTTAAATGAACTGAGTAAGATATTTTAGTACCCAAAATATCTTAGTATTCTTATCCTCAGTACTGGCACAATGATTGACACATAGTAGGTACCTAATAAAGTAATATATATTATGCATCCATTCCATTTCCTTCTATTTAAGTCTGTGTAGAGTTCTCTAATCTCTGCACCTTTTTAAACCCCTCTCTTTATGAAAGTGCTAACCACGTTGTTATTATCATATCATACAATCCTCTCCAAATTTAGTTTCATTTTACAGATGGGAGGTTGAAGCCTAGAGAAATTAAAGACCTTACTGATTAAATACCATGTTGAATGCTACACGGAAAGTGTTATTTTCAGTATTGTGGGCAATCTACCCCTTTTACCTGTCTTTATAAAATCTGAAAATTCTACTTGACCATTTAATTTATAAGAGTGGATTGTAAATCCCGTGAACCACAGAGGAAAGATAAATAAATAATAGTCTCATTAATATGGTGTAGTGGGATACTAAAATGAAGCCAGTTAGCCAGGCTTCACTGTTTCGTTACTAAATAATTGTATGATCTTGGACATGTCTCCTCGAGACTTGGGGCTTTATTTTTCTTTTCTGTTAAATGATGGAGCTGAAACAGGTAAAATATAAATCTCCCTAAGCTCTAAAAATTGTGATTATAATTATCATTATCATAGTCTGACCTAAAATAGATTCAATTCAATTTCTTTATTAGAAAAACAGAAAGAATATATATCTGACATATCAGATTATAATTTGGCCCCACGTGAAAACTCAGGTGTTAAGAATAGATTTCATGAGATGAAGAATATTATCTTCTTGACAAAATGAGAAGCCAGTGTAAAAATTTATTTGATTTAATATAGTCAAACATCTGGATATGTGACTAAAATTTTCAGTTTCCATATGGATGGTTGACTTTATGTGAATAATATCAACTTTTTTAAAAAAATGGAACTGAATTCATGTTAAAATAAACCATCATGTTTACCTAATTTGAAAAAAAAAAGTTTTAAAATTTGATTAATTTATCATTACAGATTAAAACAATAATAAATATTTTGGCATTTTTTTATATTTTTCCTATTTATTTTATTGTTAATTATATTTTAGCAAAATATGCAGATACTTGCAGAGAGTGTACAATTCTGCATTAAATGCAATTCCTTGTTTTTTTTTTTTGTTTCCATTAATTCTAACTAATTTTTTATATCCTAGTTTTATTCACCTTTTCTTGGATTATGACCTCCACTGACAAACTCTCAGCTAAAAACAAAACAAAATAAATGACTGAAATTAAAAAAAAATCGTTAAATGTCAGAAAATATCAAGTGAGTAAAGCAGACAAGAGCATCAATAAATATTTATACATTTCTTGGTTGATACTGTTAACATTTCATATATGAAGAAAAATAGTAACAGAATTTCATTTCGTGTCAGGGATTGTAGAATGGTGGGGTGAAGTGTCAGGTACCTAGTATATCAGTAGGTTGAAAATGTTGATTACAATGGAAATTAGTTTTGAAAACACAACAGGCCTTTAAACTATGCAGAAAGCATGCAGTCACCAATGGTAGAAAGAAGTATAATTTTAAGCTATCAATAGTCTGGGATTGTTAAAACTTTTTTGGCACCGGAAGCACATTCCTTGTAATTATCTTTTAGGCTTTAAGCTAGATCACCATTAACCTCAGAAAAAAAAGGGTTACTATGCTTTCTGGTGTGAGAAATGGTATCATCATGTAAATTAAACCCCATTGGACAGTCAAATTAGATTTGGGAAATTATTGAGTATTAAACCGACTCATGTATATTATCAAATGACACAAAGTGTGAGAGCACTAGGGGAAAAGAGGAAGAGTTTCGCTTCTTTTGTAAGATTTTGAGATTCCTTATGTGCACAGAATATGATTTCGAGCATACATTAGAGAAATAAAATTGAAGCAATAAAAGGAAAACTCAAAGATATTTTTAGCCTTTCTTCAGTGATCTCTTTTCAGCTCTCAGACAGTACAAAATGAGTCAACATTTAAGTTAGCCAGAAATATTATAACAAGTCTGCTAAATTACAGCAACCTACAGCTCAGATCTTCAATCAAGTAATTGTTAAAGGCTCCCTAGAAGGGGAAACAAATCTGTTCTCAGGTGAACTTGCTTAATATTTTTAACCTTGTCAAAAGAAATAAGTCATAATTAAAATAGCACCATGCATGAAGCAGAGAGCAGTGTGAGTGCATGTTTGTGATGACTCATGTTCATCCTTAAGGTGGTCTCTTCAGTTATGGATCAAGGAAAACTATGTAGACTGCTAACCCTCCATAAGACGTTGGTGCTTAATGTCAAATAATCAATTACTATAGTTCCTGGGTGATGCTGAGCTGAGTACGAGTTATGTCAGGTTATGTTATTTGATATAAGTGATTATTAACTGCAGGCAGAATACAGCCTACAACCAAATGCTTACTGTCATACTAATCTGTGGGGACCTGGGGGAACACTGGAGGGTATTCTATTGACTGTTATTGGACTAGAAATGCATAAGGCATGGTTTTTCAACCTTGACATGATCGCCATTTGGCTAGATTATCTCTTTGTTGTGGGAGCTGTCCTGTGTATAATAGCATATTTAGCAGCATCCCTGGCCTCTACTCAATAGATCACAATAGCAACCCCTTACCCTTTGTTTTGGCAAAAAGAAATGTCTTGGCATTACCAAAATGTCCACTGGAAAGTCAAATTGCCCACAGGTGAGAAGTACTGGTGCAAGATCTTTGAAATGCTTTATAACGTAGGTAATATCTATGTGTATTTATCTGTATAAATCAGGGTGTCCAAACTTTCTTTAATGTTTTTCACCAAGGGCCCTATGCGGTAAAATACACAAACAGCCAGGCCACTCACTCGAGTTGAAGTACGTATTGCCTCACCTGGTTTATTTAAGTAAACTAAATATATTTTTGGAATTTGCTGCAGGCCAATTAAAAATGGATCATGGGCCACAGTTGGCCTGTGGACCATAGTTTGGACACCCCTGGTATAAATAGATGTACACACACACACACACACACACACACACACACTTTAAAACCTCTATATACCATTATATTCATCTAGATATGGTCATGTAATATGCATTCATCTATATATACATATATGCATGGATACCCCCCACATATGTACCTGCATGTATGCATATATACATCCAATTGTATATATATTTATAATAGATTTATATATACCATACATATAGAAGTATACATGTATACAAACTGTATGAATGTGTATATATAAATATATAATACAAATGTGTATGCACATATATGTTTGTGTGTGTGTGTGTGTGTGTGTGTGTGTATATATATATATATATGTCATAAAACTAAAGCCTGGAAGTATAAATAATATTAATGTTTTCACAGATTAAAGATGCTGTTGGCAATAATAGGTATATTTGCATATGCTTCCAGATTTCATTATGGACTCTTTGTTTAGATGTAAAGTTTTGCAGGCTAAGCAAATTTGAGTGAGAGGATTCCATTTAGCACATGCAAAAATCTGAAGGCCTTGAACCTTGTAGCGATATTGTGAGTCTGTATGTAGGGCAGTGTCAGGAGATTAGGATGCTCTTAAAGGCCCAGTGCAAGATGATGCTCCAGAGATGGGCAAGAGCCAACACATATTATCACCTAAACCTCAGCACAGGTTGAGAGACAGGTGAAACAGGATATCTTCTTTGTTGCACGTGGGAAGAAAAGCTCAAATATCACTCTCCATTTTGACTCTATTATCTAATTTGTTCTTCTTTTCATGTTTCTTCCGTTGAGATACCTTCTCATTCAGACACTTTGTTTTCAGATGGAGGAAACAGTTTCTTGTATGTCATGATCCAAACAAACCTCAAAAACATGTAGCCTCGAACGATTTCTAAAATCCCTCCTTTTGAGTGAGTATTTTTTGGAGTTAAAGAATTTAGTGTCCAGGATTATTCTTTAAGTTGGGAATAAGACTTGGCTGAACATCTCGTAATCTTACAGTGCACTGTTTACCTGATCTTCAGCAGCCTAACAGGGTGCTAGATAGTGGGTTTTGGAGCAGCTAAGCTGCAATGGAGAGCAATATTGATAGATCGGGAATTTGGAGTTCTACCATTGCTACATGGAAAACAAAATATTTTAAATAATATATTAAATACTTACTGTGTAATAGGAATTTCATATATAAAATGTAGGGCAGGGTTGTGTTGAGTAAACACTGAGATTCGTGTAGAGGGAGATGTGGACATTCGTACTCCTGGTCCCTCCCCAGCAATTGTTCAGAGCATTGTGGGGAAAAAAAAGAAATCTCCACAGTGACCGAGTCACATGCTTGCTCAGAAACAAGTAGCAATCCATAATTTTAGATTCTGCTTTGGAAAGAGTTCGCTGAAATCAGTTCAAAACTCTTAATAATCGGACTTTTGGGGTAGAGTTAGTGGAATTTAGGTAAGAGAGAGACAAAAGCCCCCCTGGATTATAGTAAAAAAATGTCACTATTTCTAAATATAGCAGCTGATAGAATGGGCTGGACTCTGTATCTTGACCCATGTGTCCAGAGAAGTTAGTAGAGGTTTCAGTGTGAACCACATTTAAATCTGCTCTCACATAATCCATCTTATCCACTGGGAAGGAGAAGTCCTGGCCATGAGGCACAGCTGACAGATGGTGTCACCAGGGCCCTCCTGTGTCTCACTATTCTGTGTTCTGTCCACTGAGAGCTCTCTGTCCAGGAATAGGATTACGTTTCTCTAGAAGTTGGTATGGAAAAACAGAGAGCCAAGCTGTAGAAAACAAATAATCTGAGTTCAGTAGTAAGAAAGGCAAAGTTATGCCACCACTTGGGTAACCTAACAGGAACCATTACCAGTGGTGTTTACTAGTTACTAGTAAACATTATGAGTGGAATTAAAGCCCTAGTCACTAATTAATCCCTTATTTCTTTTTAGGATTGCTTGTAGGGATACAGGAATGTGAGCTACAGCATGTCCAACTGGCCCATAGAGCAAAATAATCTAGTGATTTATGGGCCAATTCTACAAGTGACCCTACTAGGGTTTAGGCAACTAGATTATACAAATATTATTTAATTCTCCTCATAGCCCACTGATGTAGGGATCATTATCCTGATTTGTAGATTTGAGGTGGAATAACTTATATTTGGAGAGCCTGTAACTGATGACAGTGGGAATCATAACTTTGTCTGACAGTGAAGCTATTACATAGTTCTGACCCACAGCAGAACCATGTTTGTTGAAGAGCAAGTCACCAATGCTTGTTTTCAGGATGGATTATGAAAAGAAAATGTAGGAGTTAATTAAACACAATTTTATCATGATCTGGCCCTACCTGGGACCATTTCCTTTATGAAAGTAAACATGCCAGATTTAAGTTGTCAGCTGTCAGAAAATAAATAATATCTTTCTCTTCTGGCAGGCTTCACGTGTTGGTAGGTAAAGTACCCTTTGGACCAGTTTGTATTATAGGGCTGAATGTAGGCTGTTTCTATTTTTGTTTGGCAAATATTCATGGCTAGATAAATAAGCCCTTCTTCTATCACGGTCAATATATCTACACAAATGCTCATTGCCGTAGAATCTTTGTAGTTCTATCATCAATTGGACACATCTAGGACTTTGGCACTAGATTTTATCAAAAGGCACAATATCCTTTAAAGTTATGTTGCTAATGATTTGATCCCTCACAACAGAAACTTTCCTACAAGAGGGAGTTGCATTTTACTTCTAATTATAAAATGAACATAGAACTAATTAGAAGTTTTAAAACTGAAAGGAAATAGGGTTCCATAACTTTTCTCCTGAATTTAAAATCACCTGAGTTTAAAATATCTGATCTTAATAATTTAGGGCTTGATTTTTTGAGTTAAGATGTCACTATTTTTATTAGAGGAAGAACAATCAAATATGGAGGCAGACATGTTGTTTTGCAGAGGTGGTCCAGGCCTTTTTTTTCCTTTTTTTAAATAAGAGTGAGTTACTTAAAAATTCAGAAAATACAGGTTTTTAGATTCCAGTTGTGAACATTTTAGTAAATATTTTTTAAATCAAATTTTGACACCATGTTGCAAAGTGATACTCTCTGTCTTGAGAAGAGAAAACACATTCAAAATAGAGTCTAAAATCCTATGTTTCCTTCTCTGAACTCAATCAAAAACATCAACACTGCAGGAAGAAGACCAGTGGTCTCCCTTGGGAAGCATACCACTATACAATGTAGGGTCCAGTCTTTCTATTTTTATTTATTTATTTATTTATTTATTTATTTATTTATTTATTTATTTAAATTTATTGGGATGACAATTGTTAGTAAAATTACATAGATTTCAGGTGTACAATTCTGTATTACATCATCTATAAATCTTTCTATTTTTTTAAACAGGAAATTAAAAAAAAAAAAAAAAAACTAACCATTTTTAAAAACTCAAGTAATTATAGATACTATAATTCAACTAAACATTTTAGCTTTCTGCCAAATTATTGCACATTGATGGTTGTTGTCTGCCAGAGACTCCAGCCTTTCACTTCATTCAAGTTAACAGAATGCATAATCAAAGCTCTATGAATGCATTAAAGGAGAAGGTGCAGGAAGTTTCATATAAACTCCTCAAAGCTTTAAAATGTGAAGTAATCCATGGTGATGTCAATTACATATGATTGCAATTAATTTGTCCATGAAGATCAGATCTTTATTATATTGTTAGCTTCATAACAGCCTTAGGTACAAGAAGCCAATCATTAGTTTGCCAGAAGTACAGTAAACTTCTTGTTACTGATTTCTTTGAAGACTTAATAGATGGATGTTGTTTTCCAGGATGTTTTGATTAACCCTTCTATTGCATATTTGTAATTAGTATAATACTTGTTAATTGAAAACTTTATTGGATTACAAATGACATAGCAAGAGTGCAGGTAATCTTGGTTTATATGCAACCAGAGATTCATAACATGGAAGGATCAAACGCAATAAATGCTTTTTTTTCCAATGATGGATTTTTTTTTTTTTTTTTACTAATGTCCTCATTCAGGTTTTCTTTGAGTGTCAATGGAAGTGTTTAGAAAGGAGGGTAGAGAGGAAGAAAATAAAATAAACAAACAAACAAACAAACAAAAACTTCAAAAATTTTTTATAATGAAAATGTCTCCCCAACTTTCAGAAGATAATATCAGTATTGTCACAGGCATTTGTTGTTCTTGTTTTTCCTATTCACTCATTTGAGTAAATTGTTTTTAATTGTAATCCTATAAACATTCATTCTTTTCATGGGGAGAAAAATAAAATTTAAAAAAAGGAATAGGCGATAATTCTTTTCAAAATTCTAAAGTGTCTTTTCTGCTTTGGTAATTTGAATTTGGGAATATAGTAGTTTGTGAAGTAAGTGCCAAACCAAACTGAAAAAGGTCGATAACTATAGAAATAAAATTAGTCTTCACATGTTGAAAGGGTTTTAAAAGTTTGATAAATGACTGTTAATAAAGTTCTTTATAAAAAACAAATGAGTTATAGCATTATAATCACCATAACTTAATCAATAATTCTGAGATTTACATTTATTCATAGTTTTCTTTCATTCATCACTGCAGGAATAAAATAATTAGCAGTGACTTCTTTCTTAGAGTAACTTGACCTGCATTAAACATTGTAAAATCAAGGAGATTGTTCATTAGAAAATCAGGATGCCTCCTGCATCATTCACATATTGTGTATACTGCCAATAAAAGTAGAATAACTCAAAAGTATCAACTGGTAATAGAACACAAACCATAGGGCTTAAGAGAAAACTGTCTGTTGTTTAATAACTCAAATTTCTTCTCCCTGAAAATGTCAAGAATGTTATGAAATAGCAATTACTCAATTCTCCGTAACTAGCTATTTGTTAGCTTTTTATATTGTTTGAAAACACAATTGTTTGTTGCTAATTTCTTTTGTAGCATTGTGCCCTTCTACAGCTAATTATAAAACCTTGAACCTAGTTGTCTGCAATAAATCTTATACAGTATATATACATATATATGTATAGATAGATAGATAGACTTTATTTTTTTTTTCCTTTTTTCTTTTTCCCCACTCAGTCATTCCACATATACATTCTCCTCCTTTAAGCTAACCTTGTTACATTTCCCGTTACAGTAGCCATTTTCTATCCCAAGTCACTATGGACTTAAAATCATAGAACTGTCTTTGATTAATCCTTTCTCTTAGATCCCATACTTCTTTAGTCACTAGCTTCCGTTTCACCGTATTTCTTCCAGTTCCATGGCATTTGTCTCAGAGCTTGGTTCCTATAAATTTATTTCCAACTTTCTTGTCTCTCACCTCAATGAAAGACACAAATTTCCAATCATCCTCCCGCCACGTAATAGCCATATGACCTTGGAAAATCATAGCTATTATTGAGTAATCCCTTGTTAAATGTCAGAGAACTAATCACTTTGTATTATTTCATGGAGTCTTTTTAATAATCTAATGATTGTTATATGTTATTGCCCTTATTAACCAGCAGAAGAAACTGAGGCTCTAAAAGGTGAAGACAACATGAGATGTGGCAGAGCAGAGGTTTGGGGTGAACTCATCTGCCTACAGAGCCCATGTTTATCAATAGACTATATTCATGAAGCTTCTATTTTCTCATTGCAAATGAGAGCTTAAAGAATTTCTGTTAAGTGCCTTGCAAAGTGCCAGACTGTGGGAGCCCACAGTAGAAGTGGTTAGAGTGTATATCTGGCCAGGGTTAGATTGTGTATCTACTCTCACTATTCTGTTACACCATGGCTACATTTTATTATTCTGATATATATATATATATATATTTTCCCCCCCCACTCAGACACACTCCTGAAATGCAGTTTTAATCGGCTTCCTGTTGGCGAGTCTTTCTCATTCTACATAAATCTTACCCAGAATTATTGTTTGTTTTGTGCAGAGGGAACCGGTATAAGGAATGAACAGTAGCTGTGTCACTAAGTCACTATGTCACTGTAGCAGAGCTATGTCTACTCAGAGGGGTGGTTGCCTTTTCTACTTGGCAGAAAACCATTGCTCTCTCCCCAACCCTTTAGACCACAAGACTGCATATACCATACAGGAAGCACTTTTGTGAAACTTGCACAAAATTGCCCTATGGAACAGCCAGACTTTTGCCTTAACTGATTTCTACTGAATTATTATTATTACTATTATTATTATTATTATTATTATTATTATTATTTTATTGGTGTATAGCAAATTACAAGAAACAGAAGTCAAAAAAAGCACACATTTATAACTCACATTTTTTGTGGGTCATGGAGTAGTTAGGTACTCTGCTCAGGGTCTCCTAAGGCTGCAATCAAGATGTTGACCAGGCTGTATTCTCTTCCAGAGGTTTCTGATTCCAACCTCTTTGAGTTGTTAGCAGAATTCATTTCCTTGTAGCTATAGATTTCATAGAGCCTTGCTTCTTCAAAATCAACAGTGGAGATAGAATCTCTGTTGCTTCAAATCTGTCACTCAAAGACTGTCTATTTAAGGGGCCACCTGATTAGGTCTGGGCCACCTAGGATAATATCACCTTCGATTAACATTGCCTTAAAGTCAACTGATTAGGGGCTTTAATTACATGTGCAAAATCCCTTCACCTTTGCCATATTCTATTGGTTAGAAGTAAGTTACATATCTGTCCATATTCAAGGGAGGGGGATTATACAAGTTCATTGATCATTGTAGGTTATTTTATTTCTACCTAACATGACTACTTTTTCACTCTTCTTACCCAGATATTGATTTTTGATACTTGGAATTCCTACAGGTGTTTTTGTTTATCCTTTCATAATTATCATGTGTCATACGATGGACAATTATTTAATATTTACTATAAGAACCTATCTCTGACCCTCCTTCTGCTCTCCTGTTTTGTTTGTTTGTTTTTCTGTAGCATCCATTGCATGCTATATAATTTATTTACTTATTGTGTTTGCTGTGCATGGTCTATCTGTCCTAAATTAAAGCTCTTCGAGGAAACTTTGTTTTGCCCACTGACATTTTCTTATGCTTGAAACAGTGCCCGAGGAAGTATAAACTCTGAATCAGTGTTAAATGAATGCTATGTTGTGCTATTTTTTTTTCTTGCATATTCTCTCTAATTGGAATGAAAGTGTCTTATTACCAAAATATCATTCCTTATATACTAGATAAACCATATCAAAACATTTTTAATTGTGTACCCCATCATTAAAGTAGTAATAATTATGAGTATGCACCTCAATGTAGTTATTTCCATTTCTAAATATAAGTGCATGCTATACTGGTATATTATGAAGATTATAAAACCAAGAAAATACAAATGTTAAAAGGATAAAATTATTTTATTCTAAAATAAAAGTTCTACTATTTTCTCTCACTACAACTTATTGTCTCCTGCATGATTTTCTCCATGTTATAGCAGTAGTGTAGGTGTTAAATAATAAAATTTTGGGTCATTTATCTTTGATTATGACTGTATTGAAGCTACACATAGATGCCGACTGAGAGAGTTAAAAAATGGATCAGGTAACCACTTAAAAACTTACAGTTTTATCATTATATTTTGCAAGTAAATATTTGACTGATTGCCTCAGGATTGGGGAATTGTTGCTTAGAGCTGAAAGGAAAAAGAGAGCTGCAGCCTAGGCAAGTAATTAAGTGTATGGCCTTTAGAATTTCATGGCTGGAGTTTAAATTCTCAATCTAGCACTTGTTAGCTATGGGAACACAAACAAGTAACTTAATTTTTATATTTTAATCATTTGTCTACAAATGACCGTAATAATAGCATGCACCACATAGAATTGTTGGAAGGATTTAAATAAACTTAAGCATCTATAGCCTAACACGAAGTAAGCTCTGATGAGTTTAACTTTTCATAGCCTCAGTTTCCTTATTATTTAATACATAGGTAACAGTACCTACTAATAGCATAGTTGCATGCTGACCATAGTATCTTGTACATATGGACAAATTTTCCTGGCCAGAATGAAAAATTCATGTACATATAAAATAGTGAAATGAGAAGGCAAGATTAAAATCTACAAATGAAAAGGATTGTATTATAATAGCTACTGATTTAGTTAGTTTGTGAAGTAAATATAAAGCTAGAAATTCAAATAGTCATTTAGGGGGGAAAAAAAAAAAAAGTTGAACCAACTTAAAGAATTACTCTTTGAAGACCTGGTAAGGTTTATTGCTGTAGCAAATAAGTATGCTATTTGTGACTCTTGTTACTCTATATTAAAATGTAAAATAATCAGCTCTAAGTAATTCTAAACATTTATTTCATTAGAATATATTTTAGGAAATTAAGAAAAGTTAAGGGGGGGGGGGAATTGACTGTTAGTCACTATAATAAGTGATCAGATTAATGGTATGCATCACAGAGCCATTGTGGTTTAAGAGACTATTTGAAAATTGATCCACAAACTCAACTCAGGGTTAAACTTGAGTATGATAAAGTCACAAGTGTAAATTCATAATTCTTGAATGAGGAATCTGAATTCCAGAAATGGAAGATAAAAACTTCGAAAAACTTGCCCCCCCCACCCCCAAACCCTAAGTGCCACTTAGGAAATCAGTGCAGTGAGATTACAGTTGAAGTCTGGGTCTTCCTTACAAGTTTCCCAAGAACATACCCCCTTCTTTCATTGTTACTCATTATAAAATGGACCAAAGAAGTGATGTTCTGAAAGGTGTTTCATATAAAATGCTTGAGGTCTCAATGTCGCAATCCCCAGTTAGCTCAGAAATCATCTTGATCAATATTTCGCAGAATGTCTTTGATACATGTTTCTTCCCACAACTTGTTCTATGAAATGAGGGTTCTGTGGCCAAATAATCTCGGGGTAACATGACATTGCTACACTTCCTTTTTGGAGATTTACAGTATATATAAGCTTTTTAAAAGATGTTGGATATTAAATTTATATTATTTGATTTCAACATGTTACATTCCAGACAGTTTTGGAACATAGAACTATTTATTTTATTTAGCTTTAGAGATGCATTTATTCTGGGGGAGTAGAACTTAAATGTTCTCACCAAACAAACAAACAAAACAGAGAAACACGAGAGGTTCTGGAACAATATGG